>NC_043707.1:34821612-34875017 GCF_006229205.1 Suricata suricatta | reverse complement strand
CGGCGGGCGAGGCCCTGGTGGCCGCGGCGGCTGCCTCGGTGCGCCGGAGCCCCGGGCCCGCGCTGGCACGCCTCGAGGGCCGCGAGTTCGAGTTCCTCATGCGGCAGCCCAGCGTCACCATCGGCCGCAACTCGTCTCAGGGCTCCGTGGACCTGAGCATGGGCCTGTCGAGCTTCATCTCGCGGCGCCACCTGCAGCTCACCTTCCAGGAGCCGCACTTCTACCTGCGCTGTCTCGGCAAGAACGGCGTCTTCGTGGACGGGGCCTTCCAGCGCCGCGGCGCGCCCGCCCTGCAGCTGCCCAAACAGTGAGTGCCGCGCCCCACCCCCCCCGCCCGGCTTGAACTCCAGGGTCATCGGGACCCTCGGCCCGACTCCTGGTCACCTTCGCCCTTTGACCCGGCCTGGACGCGGAGGTCGCCTTAACCCAGGGCCGGGGCCGACCCTCGCCCCGGGGTCATTCCTGACCACCGCCCCGGATCCGCAGCCTGACTTAGATCCTGGGGTCACCCCAAACCTTGCCCTGACCCCGCCCTGCCCGACAGCGGAGACGCCTCCGACCCCGCCCAGCCTGGGCCTCAGGGACGCTCTCCAACCCAGGTCCGATCTGTGCTCAACGTGGACACGAGGTCCACTCCCGACTCCCACCCTGCCTGGGCCTCGGGCTCCCAGGGTCGCCCCACCCCCATCTAGCCTGAACCATAAGGGTCGCCTTGGCACCTGGCAGGCCTGGACCCGACGACACCCCAGACCCAGCCTGAGCCCCGTTATCGCCCCTGCTCACATTCCTGAAAAGGATTGCCTCAGGAGGTGCGCCCCCACTCCACCCCCCCCTCCCCGCGGTAGGGGCCAGGTCTGAATGGCAGTGACTTGGCCTGGAGGGACGTTCCCATTCCCAGGGCAGAGGGACAGGACAGGAAGTGCTCCAACCTCAGTGTCCCTGAATGTGCCGCTCCTGGGGTGGGGCAGTGATACCCAGCACTGGGTTGTTTGTAGCACAGCCTGGGATTCCTGGGCCGGAAGGGGAAACAGCAGGGCAGGGGGGCCAGAGCAGGAAGAAGGGGGCCCCAAGGTCACACGGCCACTGTCACATGCGTGCTTTTAGCGACATTCACCCACTTTCCCTGGTCTTCCGGTCCCCAAGTCCACTTTTTCCCCCTTGGGCGCTGGCCCTGCGGATCCCTCCTTTCTCAAGGTCTGTTGGGGAGAAAGCTTGTTTAACTGCCCTGCTTCCTCTTTAGATCACTTTCTGTTTTGTGTGTAGTAATTGCCTTTAACCCCTCACGAGTGTTTATATTTCTCCAATGGGCTTCCTGTTCCAGAGTCGTCTCTGATGGTCTAATTATTCTTTTCTATAAGAGAGTTCAGGGGATTTTTGCTGGGGTGATTCCCAGCGCCCAGAGCTTGTTTCTGTAAACGTCTCCCCTCCCCAGGGTCTTGGCGTGCTGGCTTGTAAATATTGCACTGAATAGTCTCCCAGTGCAACACCAGCGGTGACTCACTCCTGCTTAGGGTGTGAGAGAGAGAACAGACCTTTCTTTTACAAACTTGAAAGGTACATATTTCAGTAAAATCAGAGCTTGGCGAGTCCCAACGTTCTCCTGTCCTGTGTGTGTTACCACTTTGTTCTCTTTGCCCTAATCTTTGTGTTCTGGGCCATTCGGGACATTTCAGGGCCCGAGAAGTGACAGTCACCACAGCGCCTTCCCCTCCCCGCCCTGGGGCTCTTAGAGGCCTGTTGCTGCTACTGCACCTCCGTCTATTGGAGTCTGATTTTCTGAGCTCCCCTCCCGTCGTTGAATAGCTGCGCTCCTGACTGGGACCCAGCTTGCTAATCTTGAGCCGCCTGGGTGTTTTCTCGAACTCGAAGGGACGGAGGGTTAGCCCGCTGAGTCCCGGATCAGCCTCAGCACAGGCAGTCCCAGGTCCGTCGTTCAGAGCGCGTGGTGGGTGTCCCTGGTGTGTCTCCAGTCTGTGCGCCAGGGGCCCGCCTCCTCATGGGCACATCCGGAGCTCCGCGCCGGGCTTGGCCCCAGCCCAGCTTCCCGAGCCGTCTCCACGTAGGCAGTGATGGCAAATTCACAGGCACAGAACAAACAGGCAGAAGGAGAAACATTAAGTGGCAGTCGGTATCTCCCCTCCCCTGTTGGGTTCTGAAACTGGCAAAGCCCGTTGACTGACGTGTTTGGCAATTTGAACGGAATTTGAACGGGTTTATGGGGTGGTTTTTTTTTTTTCTGTTTTACAGAGCGTAAACCTAAGCATGTGGGATGGGCTGTTGTAAACTTCTAGAGCTAGTTCTCTGGCTTATCCCACGGAAAGCAGTCAGGAGAGTAATGAATTCTGCACGAGGAAGTTGAATTGTGCATTTTTGTTGCTCCCCAAATGGGACATTCATTACTAACTTTTTAAAGAAAGGTCCGAATTAATGTCTGTTTCCTCTCGAATGTGGGCACATGGTCTTGCCATGAATATTTGAAGCTACGGGGGCACCTGAGTGGCTCCTTGCTTAAGCGTCCAACTTACACTCAGGTCATGATCTTTCAGTCTATGAGTTCAAACCCCGTGTTGGGCTCTGCTGACAGCTCAGAGCCTGGAGCCTGCTTCCCATTGTGTCTCCCTCTCGCTGCCCCTCCCCTGCTCTCTCTCTTTCAAAAATAACTAAGCATTTAACAAATATTTTTTTAATATTTGAAGCTGTGAATTTCTTTACCCTAAATTTAAGATTCCTGCTGTAGTGGCAGTGTGCTGATTTGGCTACGCTTGGACTTCGTGCGGTGCAGGTGTGTGAGCCTTGGGGCCTTTTTTTCCCCTGCGTTGTGGGTGACGGGGGTCATCTGAACAGGAGGATGTCGCACGCACCTCCCATCCCAGGGACAGCCTGAACCATGCTATCCTCACTCTTTCCCACTCAAGAAAGCATGTGGCTAAGAGGACACCGGAATGCACCCCCATTGATTACTACAAGTACATCTCTCGAAATGTCCATGGTTTTGAATGATGCGAGGGAAGACAGTTCCTTGCGAAGCAGGGAGAGCTGATCTTGCCCCGAGGCTGCGTGGCCAAGCAGCGGGGCCCACGGGAGAGGGAAGCCCAAGTCCATGACAGTTTCACACGCGCCTAGCTGTGCTCCGCGCAACCTCCCGAGTCCGACGCCAGTGACGGCCGGGCCGGGCAAGGTTCTCCCTCAATGGAGACAGGGTGCGGGGGGCAGGGTGGGCAGTGGTTGCACAGAGCTGAGCTCTCTTCTGTGAACAAAGTCAGGAGGAACTGAAGGACTTTGCAGCACCCGCAGGGAACGTGATGGCATTGACCTCACAAGGTTTTCTGAGACAGCATCAGTGTGCCCTGGGGACACGTGGACCCATGCTCTGGTTTTACGGGTGGGTAACGGTTTGCAGGTGACTAGTTCTCTATGCCACCAGATTTGGAATCTGACGGAGATGTTAGGTGTGAGCCACGCAGAAAAAGGCCCAGACACAGCCTCCCTTCCCCAGTGTGCTCTTGCTCCATTTTTTCCAGCCTTTTTTCTTTAAAAACCAGGTTTGTAATAAACATGGACTACTTGATTAATTGCAGTAGAAACAAGACTTCTGTTTGTGATAGCCTCTGGGAGTGGTAAGGTCATAGGAGCCTTCTTTTCCCCTTTTTTCCTTTCCTGTGTTTTCCAATGTTTCAGGGATGAGCATGACTTTTTTTTTTTTAACACTCAAACAATTTTTTTAAATGTTTATTTTTGATAGAGAGAAAGAGAGAGACAGCATAAGCAGGGGAGGGACAGAGAGAGAAAGAGGGAGACACAGAATCCGAAGCAGCTCCAGGCTCTGCGTTGTCAGCACAGAGCCTGACACCGGGCTTAAACCCATGAACCGTGAGATCGTGACCTGAGCCAAAGCCTGATGGTTAACTGACTGAGCCTCCCAGGTGCCCCTTTCTCAACACTTTTATGACAGAACATCTCAAACATAAGAACAGAGCGACGAACTTCCAGGTGCCCATCCCCAGTGTCGGTGGGTAGCGTGCCACAACCTGGCTTACTTTTCCTTTGTCCCCACTCCTGTGGCGCCCATTTCTCTGGATGGAAGTCACAAGTGTTGTCTCATTCTGTGTGTAACCCCTTGAGTAAAGGATAAAGATCCATTTTTTAAAAGCTTCACCACAACGCCTTTATCACACCTTAAAAATGAATAATCGTTTTTTACTGTCATCAAACTTCCAGTCACCATGTGCATTTCCCTTGCTGTCTCATCAATTTCTGTTCCTGGAGCGTGTTTATTTGGACCAGGAACTGAATCAGGTGCAGACAGCATGTTTGGCTGGTATCACTCACATCTCTTGTCACGTGTAGGCTCCATCCGTCTCTTCTGTCCCTCTCTGAAGAGACAGGTTCATTTGTCCTGTATGGTTTCCACAGCCTGAGTTCATGGACTGGATTCCCGCGGTGTCCACTTACTGTAAATTGGTTGTGGGACTAGAGAGTTGATCCGACTCGGGTTTGCTGTTTCTTTTTTTTTCTTTTTCTTTTCTTTCTTTCTTTTTTTTTTTTTTTTTTTTTTTTTTTTTTTTTTTTTTTTTTTTTTTTTTTTTTTTTTTTTTTACTGTTTTTACTTATTTGAAAGAGAGAGAGAGAGAGAGAGAGAGAGAGAGCGCGCGCGCGCGCGAGAGCATGAACAAGGGAGGGTCAGAGAGAGAGGAAGACACAGAAAGTGAAACAGGTTCCAGGCTCTGAGCTGTCAGCACAGAGCCCAATGCAGGGCTCGAACCCACAAACCATGAGATCGTGACCTGAGCCAAAGTCAGACACTTAACCGACTGAGCCCCCCAAGCACCCAGGGTTTGCTATTTCTTTGCCAGCGCTGCCTCATATGTGTAGAGCACATGTCTGTCAGGAAGCAGAGATGTCTGTCTGTCTCCCTTTGCGCCTTTGGCTGGTCCTCGCCTGGGTCTGTAGATTGGTGCCGCTGGTGGCCTTGGCCGTGCCAGTGGGCCCCACCCTCTGAAGGACATGTGAGTGGCCCGTGGGAGGGGGCACTGCTTCTGCACATGGACCATGATGGAGGGTGACAAACTGTGCCCACCAAAGCATTTTAGTGTGTATGTGACCGTTTTCTGTCAAGTCCCAGTGCTGTCCCTCCCCTCCCCCCGTCCCTCGAAAAGTATGGACTCAGTCACCAACCGTCACAGCAGTAGTTACCAGATTGAAGTCCTGTTGAAAGTAGTCAGGAGATGCCCCAGATTTGCCAAAGACGGTAGCGCCTCAGGCAACAGAAACTGCTTGTCCCCCTCGCTCTGGACACCCTGCCTGCAAATCCGCTGGGGACCAGCCAGAGCCCGGTCGTGGCCGGGACCATGTGCTTCGCGGGGTCTGCCCTTGGGATGGGAGACGGTGTCCGCTCAGCTCCCAGACGCCGAGAAGACAGGCGGCCAGAAGGGCTTCTGAGAAGAGACGTTCCCATCTGGGGCCTGCTGGGAGGGAGGAGAGGTGTGAGTGAGCGTGCCGCTGGTCACAGACGTGCCCCCCGTGGAAGGAGGAGACCAAGCCGCAGGCTCGGCCACGGTGTCTGGGTGGCGTGGGCCACAATACGGGACGTGCGTCCTCTCTGGATGAGCGTTTCCCTCTGGTCTCCTGGCTGTTGCCAGTTGTCGTGGATCACGGCTGTGTTCAAAGTGACACATCATCTTCCCGAACACTTGCTTGGAAAAGGCTGGTTTATGGGGGAGCATGGCCAGGCGGGAGCCCATACACAGAATGTCTGTTAATAAAAACACATACCCCTTTCCAGCATCCAGTTCCTGCTGAGAATTCTGGGCCTGTCACCCGCAGAGGAAGACAAGTGTAGTATTTGAGAAATGAGCCGATGAGAAGGTTATTATTTATCATGAAGCGTGTGCTGAAATCAGATTTATGATAAATTTACAAAAGCCTTTGTCATCGGTAGAGGGAGAGGGCTGGTGGGTGCCCGGAGGCCATTGTGTAGCGTGTTAATGACGTTCATAGTTCACGCTTTTGGAAAAGACAGCTATGTTTACAATCAGCTAAAATGAAACGAAAGCTTTCGATTTGGAGATACAGTAATTTACTATTTGCTGTTTCTGCATCTTGTGAATGTCAGGGGATAAACTTGGTAAATTAATGACAACTCAAATTACAGCAGTGCCTCATTTCCATAATTACCCTGCATTTTAAGCGTTTCATATTAACATGAGAGGATTATAGAAATGCTTTTCCTTTGATTTCCTGGAAACGGGCCCTCGGAGTCGTGACTCGCCAGGAGGTTTCCCGGGCCGCGTCCACCGCTACTGTCGCTTTTCACAAGTTTCCGGTTTTCTGGGACAAGGTTCCTTCCTGCTGGAGTTAAAGGAAAGCAGACGGACTCTCTGGCTGTAAACGTGTCTCACTGACGTGTGCAGGGACGCCGTGGGGGGCGCCACGCACCGGCAGGCCAGGAGCACGGGAGCATGGCCGACCCCGCGCCCCTCGGGCCTCCCCGGGCCCCCTTCCGGGAGCTGGACGGCAGAGGGCTGCGGGGCCCCCCCTCCTGCGAATACTTTCCGGGAGGCACGCAGAGCAGAGCCGTCCCTTCCCTACACCGTCTGCCTGAGGAGCACCCTCTTCCCCTTAGTCATCGGCGACATGTTCAGCCGTGCCCAGGAAGGCTCCCCCTGCTTCTTCCGTTTCTTCCCTCGGGGAGGAGGGCTCTGGTTCCTCTGCACGTGTGTGCAGATCAGGGCTGTGACCGCTTCACCTTCCTGCTGGGAGCCACAGCGGCTGCCCGGCGCCCTGCCCCTGAGTCCCGGCCTCCGCACTGCGGAAGGGCTGCCCCTAGCCTGTCCCCTCTCCCCTTGGGCCCCTGCCCACCTTGTCCTCTCCAGCAGGATGCGAGGTGTCCTTCCACACCCTCCCACATTGCTGGGGACCCCGGAGAGCTTTCGTTCATGTGGGGCTGGCTGTCACACTCAACAATCAGAAATTAGATGTGAGAAGTTCAAAGACACGTGTTTAGTAAGCTGCTCAGAAACAGCAGTAATAAACGTATGTCAGGAATCCTTGTTCACGACAAAACCACCATTTTTCCCCAAACACAGACATGTGGAGCAGGGGGTTGGTTTCTGGAAAAGGCTGTAAGGTCTGGCCTGATGGGAGATGGCTGGAGTGGCCTGGTACTGGGTGTCATCTCTGCCGGCAGGAGGCTCCGGTTCGGGCTGGGAAGGAAATCCAGCCTCACTCGGAGAGTGGGCTGGACGAGGTGGGGGCAGGCCGAGTGGCCTTTCAGGGATCCTGGACTTGGATCCTCGATGCCTCACCGGAACCTGACAGTCGTTTCTTCAAGGTCAGTTGCAGTTTGGAGTCTGACACGTCATCGGTGGGCTTGTCCTCTCTCTGTTCCATTGAAATCCGTTGCTCTGCCTCACATCTAGAATAAATCTCTCATTACCCCTGCCTGGCTTTATCCCCTCGTGCATGGATTGGTTACTGGAGGGAGCAGTGATTCGATTGTGCAGATCTTCTGATGTCAGTATGTCTTATTATATACAGAAAAGTGTATTTTGTCTTTAAGTTAGGTTGCTAAATTTGATCCCCCTTGAACTTAACCAATCATGTTTTTGAAAAACAAAAATCTTTAAAAGGATCAGGTATTTTGATATAGTTTAATTTTAAAATTTACTTTAAAAGCTGAATGACACAGTGTATTTAAACAAAATTTTTTTTAATGTTTATTATGTTTAGAAAGAGACAGAGCAAGCAGAGGAGGGGCAGAGAGAGAGGGAGACACAGACTCTGAAGCAGCTTCAGGCTCCGAGCTGTTAGCACAGAGCCTGACATGGGGCTCGAACTCACAGACGACGAGCTCATGACCTGAGCTGAAGTCGGATGCTTAACCGACTGAGCCACCCAGGTGCCCTGACACAGTATATTTTTTTAAATTTTTTAAATGTTTATATATTATTAAGAGAGAGAGAAACAGAGCATGAGTGGGGGAAGGGTAGAGAGAGAGGGAGATACAGAATCTGAAGCAGGCTCCAGGCTCTGAGCGGTCAGCATAGAGCCCAACACGGGGCTCGAACCCATGAACTGCGAGATCATGACCTGAGCCGAAATTGGATGTTCTACTGACCGAGCCACCCAGGATCCCTGGTGTATTTTAATAGAAATTTTAAAGAAGTCATATAATTTAGGTATTGGCCTTATTAGCACCTCATGACCTAATTTGGCTTAAATTTAGGTTTTTTTTTTTTCTTCTTGTATGGACAGTCAATTCTCGATGATTTCAGATGGGCTCTCCTGTCTTGTCCGTTATTTCTGGTATTTTCCCACAACCAGGTAGGGCATGGGAGCCCTCGTCCTTCTTGCTGGCTCCCAGGCTCTGGACCTGCTATCATCCTCGCCATGGAGTGGGGCCACCAGGAGAAGACAGGGTGAAGGGCTGGACACAGAACTGCGAGCACCCCACGGGGTGTAGTGACAAGCTAGATGTGCTTTGATGGGAACAACCCCCCATTTGGGATTTCTTTTGAAACCCTTCTGAGCACACTTCAAAAAAGCTGTGCCGCCTTTCCATAAACTCAGACCCTCCCGCCCTCCCTGATCTCGTATCCCCCCCCAGATCTCTCTTCCCTCCTCACAGCAAGTCAGCATCATAGGGCCCAGTGCTGACCTTCTGTGTGCTCAGAAGAAACTCCGCTTTCCAGGGTTTGTGGCACAGGAAGAGAAGGTGCTCCCTATTTTTCCAGACAGACGGCAGACTCGCCGCCTGTGTTCTCACCCCTCCCGCCCCCGCCACGGACCTGCCCTGCCCTCTCCCACAGCCGTGCTGGGATTTCTAAATTCCTAGTCAGAGTTGGGGGTCACGTTGATGTGCTGTGGTGGGGGTGCAGGTCGGTGGCGCAGTGAGCAGCTCAGGAGGGCGTCCGCCGGGGCCCGCCCCCCTCCCCCATCCCCCACCCACCAGGGAGACCCGGGGGCTCAATTTGGGCTCAGACACGTGCAGCGGCAGTGGCCAGGGCCAGTCATCCATCAGACACCTGCCTGGAAAACTCCCTCCTATCACATGATTTGGTTATAGTTTACTGGTGACATTAAGGATCCTTCTCTCACACTGCCAGAAAGCATGGCTGGAACACGGTCGGTGAGAAATAGCTCGTGAGCCCAGTCACCCTTCGGAGCTGATTCAGAACGAGTGTGAAAATGGCATCTGACGGTCCTGGTTGGAGGCTGCGACGCTCCATGAACAGTAGATGCTTGTGTTTTTCCGCCTCCGCCCTTGGGGACATAAATAAATCGGCTCTGCTTGGCTGGGACACCCTGGAAGTGGGAACAGTGACTCATCACAGCCTGAGGAAAACAGCTTTCCCTCAGGACTATCCACCTCCCTCTGGTTGGGCTCCATATTAACATTTACAGCCCTATTGTGGCTGCTAACGTGCGGCGTTTTTAGCAGTTACATGTTTCTGTGCAAATTGCAGTGTGAACGGGTTTTCCAGACCTGGGCTGGCCAGCAGGAGAGCTCACAGAGGGTCTAGAGCTTTCTGCAGGGACAGAAATGTTTCGTGTGTGCACCGTCCAGGATGGCAGCGCGAGTCGTGTGTGGCTGTTGAACGTCTGAAATGTGGCTAAAGTGACTGAAGAACTCAGCTTTTAAATTTTTAGTCTCTTTTTAATATATTTATTTTTGAGAGACAGAAAGACAGCATGAGCAGGGGAGGGGCAGAGAGAGAGGGAGACACAGAATCCGAAGCAGGCTCCAGGCTCTGAGCCGTCAGCACAGAGCCCAACGCAGGGCTCGAACCCACGAACTGTGAGATCATGCGCTGAGCCAAAGCCGGATGCTTAACTGCCTGAGCCACCCAGGCGCCCCTTTAATTTTTTAGTCTTTAAGTTTATTCACATTTACATAGCCGCATGTGCCACCGGCCCAGAGAGTTGCAGGTCCGTGGGTCCCCAGTGCAGGCATGACCACTGCCTCAGTTTACCCCAGCCACCCTGGAGGCACGAGCACTCCGAGGTAAGAAGGCCTCACGGGTGTGGTCTGGGCCTCGGACTCAGGAGGGCCTCCCACAGCTCCAAGGTGTTGGGTGAGGAAGCAGCCGGGCACAGCGGCCAGAAACGCTCCCGTGGAAAGCAGCGGTCTTGTGCTGAACGGGCCAGCCATCCTCCGGTTTCTACGCCTCAGCCCTGCAGAGACATGAGCATGGATGCTGTCCGCTTTCACCGCTACCCAAGTTCTCGAAGCCCGGGGAGAGAAGTGAGGGACCCAAGGGCGGTTCCTGTGGGTAACAGAGAGAAGAGGCGGTTGCTGGTGTGGGGAGCAATGTTCTTAAAACTCTGGCCCTTTCTGGCCGCGGTTTGCTGTGCCTGGTGTTTATCGATAGGTCACTTGATGCGAATATTATGTGCTCACCAGTTTTTAAATTCCTTTGTGAACAGATGCGTGTGCGTGCTGCCCGCAGGGACGCCTGCTCATGCCTGGGCACTGTCAGTGTGGCTGGTCATTCTGTGTTGTGACTGTTGATCGTGTCCCTCCACCGCCCCCTGCAGGGAGCTGCGAGCCCGAAAGGGCAGAGCTGAGCTCCCTGCCTGGCCCTGTGTTCCCACCTCACGATGAACTCTTGGAGGACACGAAGTGCCCCCTCGAATGTGTCATCTGTGGCCTGCTTGCCGCTTCTTGTACTAGACTAATTCCAGCGTGTGGCTCATGGAAAGTCCGGAATCAGCATTTCTAACCCGTGGTCAGGAAACCTGTGCTTCACATGGAAAATCAGGCACACACCGCTCGACTCTCCGGCCACAGTGGTGGCTGCACTGAGCTCTTGGGAGGGTCGTGGACGGGCTGGAAGTGGTGACCAGAGCCCTGCCCAGGGCCGCTCCAGGGGAGGGCCATGTGTCCAGGAAGAAGAGGAAACGCTCCGGTGAACCGTTCACGAATCTCAGCACTTTGAGATCCTGGTGGCCAACTGCAGCCTGTGAGCAAACTCCCACCAGATTCTTGTTTGTATAAATAAAGTTTTATGGGAACACAGCCACGCCCATTTGTTTACATGGTCTCTGGGGCTGCTTCGTTGAGACACAGGTGGGATGGAAACCTAATGTATTCAGTGTCTGCACCTTCCTGTCTGTGTCAGTGGTCCATCTTACTGAGACTATTACTGGTTTTCTGTACATAGAGCTCCTTGTTTCTTAAGGTGTTCTGTTTAATTCTGGTGTTTTCTAGATTTGTCTTGGGGATGAGCAGTATCAATAATGGGATCTTTTTTCCCTTGTTTTCTAAAGGGTTAGTGCTCACACGTAGGAAAGGAGGGCTCTGTGTGTGTGTGTGTGTGTGTGTGTGTGTGTGTGTGTTTCCTTTTTTCTTTTTTTTGGTATGAACTTTATAATACTAATTTATTTAAAAATTTTTACATTTGGAAAACAAGCTTCCAGACGAGTTTTAAAACTAATTCAAGTAACTCCTATGCTCTGCCCAGATTCAGTTTTTAACATTCTGCTATGTTTTCTTTTAGTATTTTCTTTACACGTCTTATGTGCTGTTTGAAAGGAGGTTCCATGAGCAACGCCTCCTTTTCCCTTAGTGTGAAGGTATTTTCTGGAACCACGGTCTGCGTACCGAGTTCAGGAGCGATCCCATTACTGCCGCCCCGCCTGCTAATCCGCGGCCCCTCCACCAGGGCCATCAGGTGCCCCTGGAGCACCCTTTACGGCATCCAGGGTCCCGTCCAGTGGGGAGCCTTGTGGTCGGGTGTCCTGTCTCTGGTCTCCTTGCTCCGGGACAGGTGTCTGGTTAGACCAAGTCCTTATGAGATTCGGGTTAGGCATCTCTGCAGCCCAAATGAGGATGCACCCCTTCTCCAGGCGTTGCTTGGAGTGGAGGCCGGGGGCCCTCCTGGTGGAGGTGACGAGGATCCAGAGGATCCGTGCTGTCTCTGCCTGCTAGTTACTCTTTATAATGCTGACCCTTCAGTGCTGGAATAAAATACTAACTTTGTATCTAGTCACTGTTGCTGTTTCTTGTAACAGTTTTTAAATGCACTTTTTGCATGCATTTCCTGGGTCAAATTTTCATCTGCAAATGATGATTATTTTGTCTATTCCTTCCACTACCTTTTATCTCCTTTTTTTCTTGCGGTCTTGTTGAGTTTGCTAGAACCTCCAGGTAGCACAGAGGAAGTACTGTGATGATGGGCTCCGTTCTTTTCCTGTTTCCACCCAGACCAGGAAGGCTTATGGGGCATTTCAGAGTAAATGCAGCTTTGCTGTGCAGAAGCTGCTTTCTGGAGGCGGTCCGGGGGCTGCACGACCACGGCGCCCCTCTCTCGCCATCCTGCTGTTACTGCAGGGCCGGCAGTCTGTCTATCTGATGTTCTCTGGTGTGTGTGACCCCGGGCCGGGTACATGGTTGGCGCTTTGTACGTTGTTGGCGGAGTGAATAAAGAAGCAAACAGGAAAGGTCTGCGGAAACAACCTGGGCAGAAGTCCGTGATCAGAGGTGACAGGAGCTTAGCGTTTCAAAGGTGTGCATCATCACCCCCCAGCTGGGTGCCGTGGGGCAGGTGCCCTGACCTCAAGCTCCCGGTTCCTCATCTGTAAAATGGGCACACTCCCCACTTGGTGGGGAATTATGAGAACTACAAGTGGTGTGCCAAAGTGTTCACCTCGGTGTCTGGTATATAGGTGCCCTCACCATGTGCCCAGGCCATTGCCATCACTGCCGTCACTGTGGCCGTGTGGGAGAGGCTGTGTTGCTCTGTGGGGTGTCCAGGTGTCAGAAGTGAGATGTCCCTTGTGGTGAGAGCCCGTCCAGGGGGGTAGTCTGCGCCCCTACTTCCAACAGAGGTGCGGGTCGTGGGCAGGGTGCGCCAGCTGGAGACTAGGCTTGCGGGGGCAGGTGTTGCCATCAGAGCAAAATAGGGTTTGCTTCTTGTGTTTCTCCAAGCCGTTTGCCTAAAGGGTGGGGACTTGAAAAGACAGGCTCTGGTTTCCCTGTGAGTCAGTCTGAACTGCCTTTGTGGGGCTCAGAGACCGGCCGGCACGGGGGCAGGACACAGGACACGGGACACCGAGGGCACAACCAGCTGACTGCCCCTGGCTGGGACACAGAGCGCTCCGCGGAGGACGGTGGGCCGCTGGGGAGGCGGGGCCAGATCGGCCGCAGCAGTTTGTGCCTCACAGTGGTTAGAACTGCCGATAAGTACAGAAAACAACTGAGCACGTGCTTGTGGCCCATGGAGAAGCAGCACTTACTCACCTTGTGTCATGCTTTTTCAAGCGTGTGCAATTTCTGTTTTATTTTTATTTTTTTATTTTACTTTATTTATTTACTTTTGCCCAACGTAGGGCTTGAACTCATGACCCTTAGCTGAGATCAAGTGTCTGAGGCTTAACTGACTAAGCCACCCAGGCACCCCTGTTTTTTTCTAAGTTTTATTTAACAAGTAAGTAATCTCTCATCCAGCATGGGGCTTGAACTGATGACCCCAAGATCAGCCCTTGCTCTTCGGACTGAGCCAGTCAGGTGCCCCAGGCCTTGTTTTAAATAGAGAAACCACACCCTGCGGATGACATCACGGCCCCGGGGTCCCCCCCCCCAGGCCACCTTTTCACCATTTCTGTCCCCTCCCCAGTGGCTGCCACCCAGAGGAATTCAGCACTGGATCTGTGTCACTTCCCCTGTTGTGGCTGTTGGGGGAATGGGGGTCAGTGTACAGAACTGGCACCACAAATCTGCCTGTCACACGCCGTGTATCTCCACTCCTCCAGAATACTGCTTCCTGGGTGACACTCAGACACAGAGACCCGTACCTGTGTCTTCACGGCCCTGCTGTTGGGCCTCCAGCCTTCCTGGCCTGGCGTCCCACCTGCCCCCCACTCTCTTGACTCTGGCCGCGGGGGCTCACATTCAGCGCGTCCAGCACCCCCATGTGCACCTGGCTCCCGGGAGGCCCTCGTGTCTCGGCCAGAGCACCTCTGCCTGCTCCGCTCGCACCTGGTCCGGGTGGCTCTGGGCTCTCGACCCGTCCCCAGGCCGGTCGGCAGCCTTGTGCAGTGGCCCCAGCATCTTCATGTTGAAGGTGAATGGCGTTGGGAAGACGGCCCGCACGCCCACAGCCAGGTGCTCACCAAGGCCTTTGGTTCCAGCGGCGCTGCCGTTCTGTGTTATGTGCGGTGGGGGCTGGGTCAGGAGGGAGACCTCACGGTCACAAAGAGCGAGCGGGTAGTGCCATTTTGGGGGTGCAGGGTGCAGAGAGGAAACCCGAGGAGTGTTAGAGGGATGGGAGGACCTTTCTGGGGAAGCGATATTTCAGGATCTGCACGACAAGCAGGAGCTGCTGATGGGAGCAAGGGCAGAGACTTCCCAGCAGTGGGACCTGCAGGTGCCGTGGCGCTGCGGCGCGGGGAGGGGAGGTGCTCTGACAGAGGAGGCCGGAGACTGAGGGGGCCTGAGGTCCCCCTAGAAGCTTCGAAGGGGTGGAGTGACATGCCCAGCAAGGTCACCATGGCAACAGTCAGTAGAGTCTGTAGGGCTGGGTGCTGGGCTGGCTCTGAGGGCATGGAGGTGTGTGTGTGTGTGTGTGTGTGTGTGTGTGTGTGTGTACACGCGTGCGGGGGCGGTGAATACAGAAGACCTAACATTGTAGGGAAAATGTGTGTGCCTCTGTTGTTTTGAGAGTTTGGAAAATTGGCTGCTGCTTGTTTAATAAAATAACATGGGAATAAGTTACCCAGACAGCTGGCGGGCCGGCCTGGGACCCTGCCCTCGGAGCCCTGGTGACAGTGCAGATTCGGAGTACTTGGTGAGTACCCAGGTCCCTGATTGCAAATCGAGAAGCTGAGGCACAGAGCACAGTGAACTGTCCAGGGCCAGCATTGGCTTAATTTCCGCCCACACGCTGGTCTGCATTTTCTCCTGTTCCCCAGGCCTGTGAAGTTCGGAGGAGAGGCCAGAAGACTTGCTGTGGGGGGCCCCTGGGGACACAAGGAGCGCTAGCACATGCCAGACGTCTTCCTGCTGACCCACTTTCACCCAGGGGACCTGGGCGCTGGCCCACCCCACCACTTCCAGATGTGCACCTGGGCTGTCCTTGGCCCTGGTCACCATTTGCTAAGACAGGCAGACAGCCACAGGGGCCTGAAGGCCAGAGTCACACAAAAAGTGGTTCTTGTGGGGCCCTCTGAGGGTGACTGCAGGTAAGGCCAATGCCAAGAGAACGGCAGCTAGGACAGAGCCACACTAGCATGTCTGGGGATGTGCACAGGACGTGGGAGGTGAGGAAGGAGGGAGGGGATGTCCCAGCTCCACCTGCCAGGCCCCGTGGGCTATCACAGGTGTGCCCTGTGCGGGCAGGAGGTCAGGTGGCTGCTGGGGCCCGCCCCCTCCCCTTCTAGGCGGCGCGCCCACGGCTGGAGGGGCGCTTCCTCTCGCACACGAGCCGTACGTGTCACACGTTGTCCCAGGAGCCATCCAGCTTCATGCCTTGGGGAGGGCAGGTGGCCAGGAGGAGGCGGAACAGCTTCTCTGCTTTATGGATTGGCCTTTTTTGTAAGATTGTCTCTAATGCTTTCTTATTTTGATTTATGAACTCGTGTCCAGTGAATTAAATTTTTCTAAAGTAGATTGGTTTTGTTTTTTAAATGCCCTTGAGTGTGGGATGGGGCGTCGTGGGGTGGTGTGCAGCAGGGGTGGGAGCACAGACTGAGGCACTGAATGGGCCCAGGAGGAAGTTGCCCCGTCCTGTGTCTGCCGTGACAGGTGGGGCAGCGCACCCGTCAGCACCCCAGGCCCAGGAGCCAGTCACCTCCCAGGTCAGCCACGGCTGGAGCCCCCCCGGCTCATCTCTTTAAAAATTGAGGTGAAATATACATAACATCAAATCTGCTGGTCTCACCATTTCTCAGTGTCAGGTTGAGGGGCCTCACGTACACTCGCACTGCCCCACGGCCATCACCAGCCGTGGACGGTGTCCGTCTTCCCCAGCCGCAGCTCGCCCCCCCATGGACACTCCCCTTCCACTCTGTCTCTGCCCCTTTCCATGTCTGTCATCTTCACGTGGCTGCCAGTCCAAGCGTGTGTGCCCCTTTAAGGTACGTGTTCTGCATGCATCCCCACTGTGTCCCCGCTGCCCTCCTGTCCTGCTGGCCCTTCCTCAGCCCTCGCTGTCTCCTCCCTGGAGCACTGTCCACCTTCATTCACGTGGGCACTCATTACACACTGCATTTTTTCAGGGGGTTCATGTTGTCATAATGTGTCATATTTTATACGACACGCCATGTTTCCGTCCACCCCTCCCCCCATGCCTTCCCCTAACCCTGGAAGGTCCGGGAGGGCGAGGACCGTGCACGAAGGTGTTTCTGCTGTGGCTCATCAGGTCATAAGGTTTATCTGGGCCTCTCCCCGCTGAACCCGTGGTGGCAGGGGAGAACCTGAGTGTCCCCTTCCCCGCCCTTGTGGACCCGGAGGTAACACGTGGAGGCTCCCAGAACTTGGTCAGTCCTGGTGTGGATGTCTTTGCCAAGACGGCCCCTGCAGGTGTGCGCCCTGATCCCCTCCTCCCTCTGCATGTGCAACTTAGCATCTCTGTGCTCTTCGGTTCTAGCATCTTCTATGTGCACTGTCCCTACGGGGAGCTGTAGTGATACGTTCAGCCCATATTCAGGGTAATTGATTTTCCAAATTTCTTGCCTTCTGATACGCCTCCAGCCGTTAAGGGATTGAACTGCAGTTCTGACGCATGGGATTTGCTGCACTTACTCAGATTTACTTTTTCTCATCATAATTTTGTCATTTTTTATTATAACTATGTGTAGCCTTCGTCTTTTATGGCTTTCAGAATGGCAGTTTCATTTGGTTCTCTGTCACCTACGAACTCCAGGGGGTGGGGGGTAAGATGTCTTTTTAGCAAGATAACTAAAAACTGGGCAAGAATTTTCAGGTCAGTAACTTTTTAAAGAGATGATTGTCTCTTGGGAGAATTCATCTATCCAAAATGTTTTTCTCCAGAGGATTCGACTGCTCAAATGGTAATAAGCAGAAAGCTAAAAATCTTTAATGCTCAAGTTTATTTGGGAGTTTTAGAAGTCTGCGTTCTGTAGTTCTTAAAAGGCAAATGTTTTTGGTGTCATTGCTTTTCTAAGGAGCCAGTTTTTAAAAGAAAGCCCAAAAAAGTGCCTTTTTTAGCTTTTACGTTCTGTACTTCCTTTACTATTTCAGACGTTCTGGTATTACAGATGCAGGCCGTGGTTATAGAAAATTTGGAAAACACAAGCGTGGAAAGGAGAGCAGCCGGGAGTAGCTGCTCTCACAGAGATCCCAAGAATGCCGGTTTCCTTGCGTCTGCTTCCTTTTCAAAGAGCCTTAGCGGGAGCTCTGCGGAAACTGCATATTTGCAGTTTGACTGCTGCTGGCGATCCGAATCCCCGCTGGTCGGGACCTAAGGCGCCTTTTTTATGTTAATGTCTGTTTAGCCAGGAGGTTAGGACCGCTTTGCGCACTAAGGGAGTCCCACTCTGGGAGGGGCGGGGAGGTAGGGCGGCCAGGCTGGCAGAGGAGGCCCGTCGGGCAGCTCCTGGCTCCTGGCCAGCTTCCCCTGCTTCCCTCTTATCAGGAAGGAGCCTTCCCACCCTCCTCATCGGAGGGGACCAGATAACGCTCCTGGTAACCAAAAGCAAAGTGTGATTGCTGAGGTTTTCTGAATAGTTTTCAGAGTGGGGCGATGCAGAAGAGGGCCTGGTGCCCCAGGCTGCGGACTTCTCTCAGGAGAGCTGCATTGGGGGGGAGGGGGCAATCAAGGGGCCGCGTCCTCCGGGGGAGAGCTGGCCGAGTCCCCCTGGGGCCGGGGCAGGTGGGGCAGCCGGCTGGCCAGGCTCCACAGACAGGCCATTTTCCTTTAGCACTTTTGACTTGCAGGGGCTACGTGTTATTCTTTGTAAAAACCCAGAGTAAAACCTAAGTGTCTCCTGCCTTTGCAGGAGAGAAGAGACGTGTAGCAACCCCGCCGGTACCCCCAGGGCAGGGGACCCCCCCCCCCCCCCAGAGCAGGGGCACCGGGCAGGACCACTGAATCAGCCAGCAGGGAAAGGACGAGGCCGGTCCCTCCTCCCCATTTCCTGTGAGGCTGTGTGTGCTCATTCATGTGTCAGGCACATGGGCAGGAGGGTGGGGGCAGGTGCCACACAGACTCTAGAGGAGAGAAGAGTCTGGAAGTTAGGACCTGGAGCCCAACCGTGCTGAGGAGGGGGGCCTGGAAAGAGGGTCTGCTGAGTTTTTATTTCAGAGAACGCCCGCTGAAGAATGAACCTTTGGGATACACGGACCTCGGGATTTTATTTACATAACAATGAAACTAGTTCAGCAGACCCTGCGGGGCTGAAACCAGGCCTCTCCCTGAGGTGATTCCTACCCCCCCCACCCCCCAGGTGTTAATCTGCTTTTTGTGACCCACTTTCCCCCAGGCGGGTCATTTCTCTCCACCGCACTAAGTACCTTCAGAGACTCGGGATCTGCACTAGCGGTTAAGGGAAGATTGCTGCGCCTTGCCTGTGCTGGTCTGTCTGGGAAGGGCCGGCCACTCCGCTTTTCCCATCTGTGCGTCCCCTAGTGCCACACGGTCCTTCTTACTCACCTGTGTGGACGCATATGTTGTTATTGGTCCTCAGATTTTTGCATATTCTCCCAATTCTCCCAAACGCAGGAGAGGAGAAGGGACAGCCCTGCGCAGGCCCCTCGGTCAGGATCAGTTCGGAAGGACGAGTTCAGCCTTGCCGTCCCGATAGGAATGCGCCCTTTGAAGGCCTGCGCCTTGAGGAGTGAAGGCTTTTTCACCTTCTGCTTGGCGCTGACACTGCCGCCCCTCCCCCGTGTTTGGTGAGGGGCTCTATCCGGGACGGCCTCTATTCCGAGGCTCCTCGCTTTGTGGACACATCTGGCTCCGGAGATAATCCCAGCCCCTCTTCGGAAAACCGGATGTGCTTCCTGAGCCTTTGATCGGACTGCTGGGTTATCTGTGGCTGCTGCTTTGGGTAAATCGGGAGTGGCTCCAGGTGGGGAGGTCAGGGTGAGGCAGGGGTAGGGGGAGACCACTCCCTTACGAATGGTTGGAAGTGTTGAAATCTAACTTGACGTCAAATTAACCACAGGGATTGTGTCACTTTAGTACAGGGTTTGCTGTGGGCAGAGCATGGATGAGGGGCCTGGGGTACAACCAACCCATGGAATAGAAACATTGCGATTTGCCCCAAGTGGTAGAAGCTTCAACCTCTTCTGTGTGACGCAGGAACGAATTTTCTCTGGATGTTTCTGCAGCGAGCCGACGGTCATTGACAGTGGGGTGTGGCCTGGCCTCACTGCCCTGTGGGCCCAGGTGTCCGCAGGCAGGGGTGACGTCAGAGGCTGCCTCCCGAAGAGGCTGGTGGGAAACGATACTTGTGAATGCAGCCTGGTGAGCACCAGGTGGCTGTGAAACCTCAAGCCCCATCCTCACCTCCCCTGGGGCCTTCGTGCTGTTCACAGCCTTGAATGCCGTTTCCACTCCTTGTCTCTCCGACCAGCCCCACCACCTTCCGGCTGTGCACACCTCTCCTCCCCATGTTGTATGCCAGGTGGGGCTGCAGCCCTTCGAGGTGGCTCACATGTCCTTGTCACTAATGCAGCACCTGTCACGTGGCTGTTTATTCGCCCCCACCCCCCCGCCCCGGACTAGGTCACAGGCCCTGCCCTCTAGGAGAAACCATCATTTATGCTTCTTCCTGGGGCCTCTACAGAGCCGGTCACGTAACAAGTACCTCATGAGTGCGCGGGGGGCAGTCTCAGGCTGGAGGGCCGCCCCCTGGCCTGGGCCATCCCTGGGCAGGCCCTGGCCACTCGCAAGATGAGCCAGCGAGTGCGGCCCTTTCTGCCAACATGGGCTTGAGCCTGGAGCGCAGGCTGTCATCTGCGACCACAGACGGTGGCTTCCCCATGCATGGGCACAGTGGGTAGTTTTGTGGCAGGTGCGTGGGTCGGCTGGCAGGGAAAGGTGGGAGTCCCATTCCTGTGATACAGAATTTAAGCTGCGTTTCATGCCATCGGGTGGAAGTTCTGAGCAGTGCAGTTCTGTACCTGATGACGGCTGCCAATGCGCCCATCACTGCTCACCGACCGCACGAGGCCCCTGGTCTGTGTGGCGGTGGGACCCGGGCGGTGGGGGGGCTGGGGGGAGCTTGCGTGGCCTCCCACAGGGAGGCGCTCGGTTTCCATTCTTGGAACTTGTGACAAAACTCGGTCTCTTTGTTTCTGCGTCTGAGGAGCTGGAAGGTCAGGGCTTAACCAGAAGCTGTCACTTACGGCCTTGATGCTTGGACGACTTTGGGCAAGTGACTCGTGTCCCCCAGGCCTCAGTTTCCTCATCTGTAAAGCAGTTCAGATGCTGCCTTCCTTCCCGAGGTGGTGGAAGCCTCAGAAAGTTCTGGATGAGTGAGTGTCCTACCTTAGGGTCTGCACACTTGAGTGGCTCCATTTAAAAAGAGCCACACACCGCGGCGTCAGAGACATGGCCTTGGTCCGTGTTTTCCTTGACATTTGCACCGGGGCTGGGTCCTGGGGTTTGCCACGTTAACTACCAGATCCCGCGGGCCCCGGAGGAGCTGTGCCCCCGGGTCTGTGCCTCCTGCTCCAGAGAGAGGGCCACAGTTGGGGGCAGGTGCCGCCTGCAGCGTGACGCAAGCCTGTCCCAGCGCTGTGAAGGTTGAGACTGCTTTTAATAGAAACTGAGCTCACATGGGGCCAGCGGTGTCCTCCACAGGGAGTCACCGCAGCTCTGTGTCCTGGCTCGTCCTGCTTCACTGTCGTCTCTGCGCTGTCCTCACTGCTGTCACTGTGCTGTCACTGTGTCATCACTGCTGTCACTGTATCGTCATTGTCATCACTGCTGTCACTGTGTCGTCACTGCTGTCACTGTCGTCATTCATCACTACTGTCACTGTGTCATCACTGTGCTGTGACTGTGCTGTCACTGTCATCACAGTGCTGTCACTGTGTCGTCACTGCACTGTCATTGTGCTTGTCCTCCATACTTCTTTCCCTGCTCCGCGTGGTTCATCCTCTGTACAGACACATGCGGCCATCAGCGTGGCCTCTGGCACACTCGTCAGACACGTCCCAGCCCCTGGGTGCTTAGGAAGCCAGACCACGGGCCGCAGCCTGGAGAGGGGCTCTGAGCCGGGAAGGGCTCGAGACCCTGCCGCACAGTGAAGCTCGTGCCCAATCCCACCTCTCCTGACCCTGGCTCAGCGCCTGCTTTTGCTGCTAAAACAGACCAGCTTACTCTGGTTCAGCTTTGGAAGCCTCGTGCCGGTGTCTGTCCTGCAAGGGCCACCAGACACACGAGGACAGGAAGCTCCTGCACCAGGAGGGTCTGGGTACAGGGAGGCCCTGGCAGAGCAGGCACAGTGACATATCAGGCAGAGGCCGGGGCACAGTAACAGGCACGCCCAATAACCCGGTACGGTAGCTTCGAGACGGGAGGTGGCAGCAGCCAGCCCCTCCCTGTGACAGAGAGGAGAGTCCATGCACCCAGCCCATGGGGGGTGCGCCCCGTCTTTAGAGCGTGGGAATGAACGCAACGGTGGGTGGGGTGGGGGGTGCGTGTCACCGCACAGGCTGCCCGGAAGGGTTGCTTAGCCACAGCCCCCACAGAAGTAGAGGTTTTGCAGCCAGCGGTCGCTCCAGCAGGAGACAGCCGGTCTGGGTACGGGGGGCAGACGGGCCTGGAGTAAAGGAAGATGCGGTGCTCTTAGTAGACCTCAGACATGCTGGCAGGTGGAGAGGCTGGGCAGGTGCTGAAATCTGTGGCCGAGGTTCCTGCTGGGGGTTTTCGAGGAGGCACGTGATGAGGTCAGCACGTGCTGGGAACTGGCTCAGCCCCGAACAGCAGGTGGTTGGGGTGAGGGGCAGAGTAAAGACCCTGCACCTCCTCTTGGGCCCGTGGCAGGTGTGGGCTGGGTTTGAGGTGAACCGAGTGGAGGTGGGGGCAGGCCTCCAGGCGGCAGGTTATGGACCCTTCCCTCACCACACCCCACACCCGCCAGGAAAGGAGATGTGTGTTTGAAGGGAGGCAGGAGGGCGAGTCGGCAGTGCAGAGGGAGGGCAGCAGCAATCGGGGCACCTCACGAGTCCTTTCCTAGGAAAAGGACTTGACATTCAAGGCTGTTCATACGTGTCTGTTATTAGTCCCTGAGTCCATTTGCCCTTTTATGCAAACGGGTGGGGAGAGTGTGGATGAGGTCCAGACCTGGAGTCTGAAGTGAGACCCGGCCCGAGTGCCCACCCGGGCCCTCCGGGTCTGTCCGTAGACCTGTGTAGATGGGCTCTCAGGACGGGAGCGAGCCGAGCCCTGCAAACCGCTGTCTGCCCTGTGGACGGTGTGGACTGAGTGACCCCCCGCCCCCCCACCTCAGGACAGCCCACTCCTCCGAGTGGAGTTCACAGTTTCCGAGCCACTCCCGGCACCATGCACCTTACGGAACGGTCTCTGCTGGTTGGCACCCCTCCCCCAGAGGAGGAGTACGAATTTCTAAGCAGCCCCCAGCACTCTGGTGACCAGACCTCCTCGGAGGCAGTGCTAAGAGCTGGCAGCATCAAACCTCTGCCCTCTGAAGCCTGGATTTATGCTTGTAACCGTGACAGCAGTCATGTCTGTCTTCGGTTTAAACGTTCCAGCCATCTGGCCTTCTCTGCACATGAGCTCGGGCTCTCTGGCCTCTCACTCGCTAATCTGTCACTCAGATAGGTGACATTTAGTTCTGTTTATACTTGTGAGTGCAGTCAAAGCCATTTATGATTAAACCCTGCTCAAACAGCTAGGACGAGATTTATTGACACAAGCAGGGTTGGTGTGGACGGAGTGCTTGGGGAGGGGGAGGGGAGTCATTTCTCTGTTCTGCGTATTTCCAGTTGACAAGACATGACATTTATTTTTAAATTGTGCTCATAGCTCTGTGACTTCTGTAGAACTCCAAACAAGATTTCGTTCTAAAATTACAGTAAGAGGGGTGCCTGGGTGGCTCAGTTGGTTAAGCATCTGACTTCAGCTCAGGTCACGATCTCACAGTTTACTAGTTCGAGCCCTGTGTCAGCTCTGTGCTGACAGCTCAGAGCCTGGAGCCTGCTTCGGATTCTGTGTCTCCCTCTCTCTCTGACCCTCCCCTGCTCACACTCTGTCTCTCTCTCACTCTCTCTCAGAAATAATAAATAAACTTAAGTAAAGTTAAAATAAAAATAAACTTATGTTGAGAAAAGGGATAATAGCATTTCTGAGGGGTGGGCCCCTCCCTGGTCCCCATCAGTTCGTGAACTTCACATCTAGGTTCACAGATAACTTTGGTTTAGGTCATTTATCCAAGTGCATTTGTGACTTAAAAAAAATTGTCTTCCTGTCCCATTAATTCTCTGGTTAGTACCTTATTTTAAAATTGTCAATAGAGAAAGTTATTAACTGCTCGTAGCCCATTGTGTGAGCTTCAAGTAGTGAAAAGCGCTCGGTTTTCTGTGATTATCTCTGTGTGGTCATGTGTCAGGCCCGAGCTCGATCCGGGAGAGCCCGGGAGGGGTCGGCGTCCCCAACAGAAGCCTGCGATCTGATGGCCACCGTCCGTGTGCCTTCTCGCTGCTCTGCAGGTTCTAAAGTCGTCCTGTTTGGAACACTGGCAGGCACTTGCTTTGTGGCTCCCAATTCTTGTCATTTTCACACTAACAGGACTGGACAGAGGAGACGCCCAGTGTTTGGGGGGCGTCCCTTGACCTCCATTATCTGCCAGACGCGGCCCAGGTGTCATGATAAGATCCAGGCCTTAAGTTTGTGTCGGAAAGTAGGGGTGCTTTTTTTGCCTATTTCACTCTCACAAGGCACACTTTACAGATGGTGATTTAAAGATTTTCTGAAAGGCGGTAAGTTCCTGCGGTTCAAAACTCAAAGGGAGGGACGCCTGGGTGCCTCAGTCAGCTGAGCGCCTGACTGCCCATGATCTCACGGTTCGTGAGTTCAAGCCCTGAATCAAGCTCTGTGCTCCCAGTGCAGACACTGCTTAGGATTCTGTCTCCCTCTCTCTGCCTCTGCCCTGTTCACGCTGTGTCTCTCTCTCTCAAATATAAACAAACAGTAAAAAACATTTTTTTAAACAAACAAGAAACTCACAGGGTATTCAGTCCACAATCTTTATTCTCTTTTCACCCTGGCGTCCCTCCCAGATAATCCGTTTCTGCTTCCTTGGGAGTAACTGTCCTTCCTGCCCTGACTTCCTTTTCTCCAGAGACCCAGGACTCGCCTAGCATTTCCATGCACGGTTTCCCAGAGTTTGTGTGCGCGGAGCCCAACCCCGACCTGCATCTTCCTTCCTTGCGGCAGGACCCGAATCCACAACAAAAACCAGGCTCTGTGGAGGCGTGAAGAGGTCACTCTTCTGGGCATCCGAGTTTCTTGACTTTGTCTAATACAGGAAATACTCAGAGGGATCGAAGATGGAGTTGGGCCGTGGCGTGTGGCTGTTTCATCTCAAGGCGCAATCCTAATAGTAGCTTCTGTTGGCTGGCAGAGCACGTCTCTGAGGGACGCTGCTGCTGGTCAGGGTCAGGGTCAGGCGTGACGTGGGACCCAGACACAGATCACAGCGACCCACTCGGCCTGGCCTTCCTGCCTTCTGGCGGCCTGGCTGGGACTTGGGCCCCTGGCTGGTGGTAGAGCCTGGAATGCCTGACCTATGAGAAGCCTTCTGTTTATCAACAGTCTGCTCTGGACATGAGCAGAGCCAAGTTTGGAATGAATGAATAGGGTATTTTGAAATACTCTGGTGTTGTGAAATACGAAACTTTGCAAGTTCTTTGTCTGTCTCAGTAACTGACTGATGGGAGCTGGGTCTGGCCAAGCAGCTTCGGGGGCCTGAGGTCGTGCGTCCTCTGACAGCTGCCGGCCAGGCACCGAGGGGTCTCCAGAAGGAGCACCCCTGGAGGGAAAAACAGTGACCACAAGCAAACTCCTTCCAGGGGCTGTCCCCAGACTTCATCCTGGACCCCACCCTCTGGGCCCTGTCATTAAAGGACCAGAAATAGGGGCTGGAGACCAGGGTGCCTCTCTTGAGAGACTGTGGGAGGCCATGTTCCCAGTGGGACAGGAGCCATGGCTGTCCACGTCATAAGATGGCACCGACGCGGACCAGGCCAGTGTGCCTGGAGGGAAGGCAGGGGAGCCCACGAGTCCAGGGGCAAGGCCGCCAGTCAGGCTCAGGTCGGGCACACGCGGGGAGGTGCGGACAGTGGGTAAGTGTGTAAGTGGCACTGTACACACCAGGGCTGGGTGTCACAGTGAGGAGGCAGGGCCGTCTCATGGATTATTTTAAGCGGGTTGCTTCTTTTTTTTTTTCTTAATGAAAGTTGAAACTGGCTGTTAGCTTGTGTCTGGTTATCCAGGTGATGTGGCTATCTGGGTGGGAGGAGGCGTGTGCTGTGTGGGGCACGCGAGACGGGATGGCACCATCCTGCCCCCTCCCCCTCCCCCCGCTGGCACCCCTTTGTCACTCAGGCATCCGTCTTCATCTGGCACAGGCGGAGCTTGAGCCACATCTCTAAGGCCTAATCTAAAACTCGAGTGCTCCGCTGTGGCTTTCGCCTTAGCGGATCAGGCTCCCTGGCAGGGTACTCAGCACTGGCACAGACTTGGGGAGCATCGCCCTTGAGTCGGTCTTGGGCTCACTGACGGCAGGCTGTTTTTTCTGTGGCAAAAGCGGCGAAGCATGAAGCATCCACACCTCCTCCCTCCTCTTCCTGGTAAGCGTGCCGACTGCCGCGTGTGGATGCACCGCCGTACGCGCCTCCCACCTCGTGATGCTCCAGGCTCCCAGCGAAGGACGGGAGGGGCCCCTGCCCCGGGAGACCCGTCGTCAGCCTGGCCTTCCACAGCGGGTCCCGGCTCCTCGGGCTCTCTTCTGATTTTGAAACAGTTAGGTTCACAGGAAACCGTGGAAACATTCATGGCGGTCTCCTGTGCACGTCACGCGGTTGCCCCCACCTGTTAGATCGTGCGTGGTTGTAGGACAGAATCAGCCGGAAGCTGACGTGTTATGGCATGTGTGTGGCCACCACCTCCAGGAGACACATGCCTGTGTCCCAGCACCACGCAGCCTCCCTGCCCACCCCCCCAGCCACACGCCTGTTCTCCAGTTCTGGCATTGTCATTTAGGGTTATGCAGTTTCCAGATGCCACATCACACCCTCCGTGCAGGTGTCATGTGTCCCAGCAGCCCATGGCCTCTGCTGCCAAGGTGGCTGGGTCCCCTGAGCGGCTTCCCTGCTCTCTGTGTCCCCTGCCCGCTGAGGGGGTTCCCAGCAGAGCCACTGGGAACAGTCACGTCTAGGTGTGGAGCGGGCGGGGGCCCGGGCTGTAACTGCACAGTGTTACCGTCGGCGTGTGTTTAGGTGAAAATGCCACCGCTTTCTGCTCACACTGTCCCGTCAGCGTCAGGGGCCCTGCTGGTATTGCAGCCGTTCTGCCAGGGGTACAGCCACAGCCCAGCGGGGTCTCCACATAGCAACCACTGACGATGTCGTTGCTTGCCTCCTGTGGGCCCGTCTGGCGTCCGTGGCCCCTCCACCAACATGCCTCTCCATGCTTCCTGTCCACCTTCTGCCTGAATGGGTCGATTTTTACCACGGCGCTCTGTGATGGAGGTGTGCTGCCGAAAGCCAGCAGTCCGCGCCCAGAACCCCCAGGTGCCGTCTGCACCTGCCGTCTGCACCTGCCGTCTGCACCTTTACGACACTGACGTCTCTAAGCCCTGTCCCCTCCCCTGCCCCCGTGAGGATGACAGCAGCAGGTCTGTCCCCTCACCTGCCCCTTGAGGATGACAGCAGCAGGTCTGTCCCCTCACCTGCCCCTGTGAGGATGACAGCAGCAGGTCTGTCCCCTCACCTGCCCTGGTGGGGATGGTGGTGGGGGTCTGTCCCCTCGCCTGCCCCAATGGGGATGGTGGTGGGGTCTGTCCCCTCATCTGCCCTACTGGGGACAGCAGCGGGTCTGTCCCCTCACCTGCCCCCATGAGGATGACAGCAGCAGGTCTGTCCCCTCACCTGCCCTGGTGGGGATGGTGGTGGGGGTCTGTCCCCTTGCCTGCCCTGATGGGGATGGTTGTGGGGTCTGTCCCCTCACCTGCCCTAGTGGGGATGGCAGCGGGTCTGTCCCCTCACCTGCCCTAGTGGGGACGGCAGCGGGTCTGTCCCCTCCCCTGCCCCCATGAGGATGACAGCAGCAGGTCTGTCCCCTCACCTGCCCTGGTAGGGATGGTGGTGGGGGTCTGTCCCCTCACCTGCCCCAGTGGGGACGACAGCGGGTCTGTCCCCTCACCTGCCCTGGGGGACAGCGGTGGCAGGTCTGTCTTAGATGATGCGGTGGGAGTCGGTGATCCAGTGCTTGGAGGCGCCAGCCCACACTAGCTGTGGATCCCGTTCCCGTAGGACATGGGCGCTGCGGCCCAAGCAGGGAGTGCAGGAAACGTAGAAGCGCCTGTTAGTCGACATCGCCTAAAAACGCAGGTTTGGCTGGTCTTCTCAAAGCTGTTTCGCTTTGTTTTTTTGTGCTAAGCTGACTTCTTTCTGGAGCCGCCTCTGAATAACGTTGCTGGTCAGAAGCGTACTAAACGCCAGGATAAAGCTGGGGCCGTGCTGTGCCCGGCAGGCCTGTCCCTCTCTGTCTGCTGTCCCCAGATCTGCCCCCTGTTCCCTACAGACTGGCTCCTCGTTGCCATGACACGGTCGCCGTGGGGACGGCATAAAGAGTGGGCGCCCGTAGGAATTCAGGAAGTAGTCTCTTCCCCCCTTCCTCTCTTTTAGGCAGATAATCATTCAAAATAATTACCTTTAATTTTTAAGAAATTTAAATGACCTTGTGTCTTTTTGCTTCTTGGGTTTTCGAGGGCCCTTGGCATTTTGGCCTCTTAATTTGTGTGAGTCAAGATGATAATGGCTTTGCAAACGGAGCTCCTGGTGTGGCTCCTGGTGTGCTCATCGTGTTAACGGCTTTGCAGCGTGGCCCGCCCTCCTGGAGTCCTGTGTGTGGCCAGTGGTTCAAGTTTCCTTCAGCAGAGAGCCCTGACTTTTTTTCCTTTTTAAAGCCAAGCAGTTCTGTTTATTCTGAGATGTGTGAAGGATGAGAAGTTTACGCCTTGCTCTGTGTGTATGTATGTGTGTGTGTGAGAGAGAGAGAGAGCAAGCAGGTGTGCATGTGAGTGTGTGTGCACATGAGTGTGTATGTGTGTGTTCAGGGTAGCTCTGCTGCCTCCGTCACAGACTGCAAGAGGCTTTCATTTTCAAGGTGACCTCCTTGTCCAGGGTGGTTGCTGGTGTACCAGTCATTACAGTTTCATCCCAGGCAAGAAGTGGAGGAAGAAATGATGGGCAGCTAGTGCTCACTTGGTAGCTGTCTGTCCTCCTCTTCGGGGACTTCCTGCATTGCCTGCCATGAGGCTCTGCTTACTTTTCTTTTTTTTTTTTTTTTAATTTTTTAATGTTTATTTTTGAAAGAGAGAGAGAGAGAGAGAGAGAGAAAAGAGAGACAGAGACAGAACATGAGCAGGAGACAGCAAAGAAGACACAGAATGTGAAACAGGCTCCAGGCTCTGAGCTGTCAGCACATAGCCCGACGCGGGGCTCGAACCCACGAACCTTGAGATCATGACCTGAGCCGAGGTTGGACACTTAACTGACTGAGCCCCCCAGGCCCCATCTGCTCACTTTTCATTGGTCATCCCCCACTGTGAAGCTGGCTGGGAAATAGGCTTTTAGGTGGAGCCTGGGCACAGAGGAAAAAGGGGTGGGATAAAGGAAGTAGGTGTGGGTGGGCGCCCCGCCCTCTGCGCTTTCCCCAGCAGAAGCTTGCCCAGGCGGCCCGGGTGCCACTGCCACCACCAGCACCCCCCTCCCCCCAGCCCTACGGAACCTCCTTCACTAGCTCTGCACGCGAGGGCTCTTTCTGTGACGGCTCCACGCCATGTGAAGCCGCTGGAGGGTGGGGGCCACTCTGTGAGGCTGTCCTCAGCACCGCTGGCAGGAACGTGCGGAGGTCACTGCCCCGTTTCCCTTTGGCTACAGCAGCAAAGAGCTTGCAGGGGCGCCGTGGGTCAGCTAGGGGGTGCAGCGGGCCATCACTGCAGGAGAGCAGGGGCACCCTTCCTGTCCCTGGGAGCCGTCCCGTCCCGCGGGCTTCGGAGCTGGGGCACGGGGCTGGGAGCTGACTCCACACAGTCTGCCAACCAAGACAGCTTCTGGGTACTGTCCCGGCCCCCCCCCCCCCCGCCCCCCAGGAGCCTGGCTGGCCGCCAGCATGGTTCCCAGATAACAGGGGCAGAGCCACACCCACCCGGGTCCCTCCCTCCAGGCTCCTGGCAGGTTTCGGTTTGCTCCTGGTTGCTTTGTCCAAATTAGGAAAGTAAGCTGAGCTGGGCCTTGATAAAGCAAGGATGTGATTTGCCAATCACCGTGGGGTGTTTTGACAAATGGAACTTTAAAAAATAAAATAAAAACCCAGCACAGACTGTTTGCTTTCTGTGGAGGTGAACTTGGGGTTTACACTTAACAGCTGGCGCGTGTCCTGTCTCCCTCCCTCCCTCCCTCTCCCACCCCCTCTCTCTCTCTCTCTCTCTTGCTTTGCTGCTGTCCTTGGGGACGGATGGTGCCCAAAGGGAAGGCCTTCTCCGCGGAAGGACAGGCCTTGCCACAGGCCTTCCGTCGGGCGGCCGCAGTGGCAACACTGTTCTGGCTGGCCTTCCCAGGCTCTGCCTGCAGCGTCTAAGGCGTTGCCTCTGCCAAGTTAACAGACTTGAACTTGGGCCTTTTTGAGTTTCCAGGATCCAGAAAATAAACATGCAGGACTGACGTCTGCTCTGCTATTTCTCCTCCCCTTCCACAGCGCCAGCTGCCGCGTCCTGAGGTCTGTCCCTTTTGTCCCTCTGTTCTATGGAGGGACTTAACAAGGCGATGTTTTCTGTAATATTCTCAGTATTCTCAAAACACACATACTCAGTAAAACTACAGTGTCCAGAAAAGCAGGGTGTGGGGTGTGGATAACACATCAAGAGCCTTCCGAGCCCATCACCCGGCACGCCGTTTTAACTGCTACTGTGTCATTAGGGAGTTTCATGCGAATCAAGGTTTAGGTAAAAGTCCTTCAACTTTGCAAATTATTCTCACACATAATGTCTCTCCTTTGGCGCCGCATCCCAGCGGCTCGCAGTGTCTTGCCCGACTAGTCCAAATGTCACCTGGATTGGGTATCATCCCCCGTGGGGTGGGGGTCCACGATGTGAGGAAGTGCATTCCCGCTGCTCTCTGCAAAGGATTTCATGGCATCAGTATGATTATTACTTATTTTGTGGTGACCTCGGATGCTCTCCTGGATGTCCCGGTGGCCTTGGCTTTCACGCACAAGAGCCCTGTGCTCCAGTAGCAGAGAGACGCTGTGCGTGCAGAGGACCCCCGGGCATGCATCCGCAGTCAGTACAGCGGACTGCAGAGCCCTGCACATGGCACTCCGGACCACCGCCACTGCTGTGTCCCCCGAGCCTCCTGGCCAAGTGCACGCGGTGGAGCAGCTGAGCTGGCCGGTTCCCAGTGCTGGAGCGCCGGTCTCCCGCCCCCCACCCTCCCTGAGTCTTTGGCCAGTTGACTCCGCTACGCACAGTAAAGGTGTGTTGTCCCTGTCCTTGCAAGGTTCCTCTTGGACCAGAGATCTCCCGTCCTTTCCCTGCGGCTTGGCGATTCTCCCGAGGCCGAGATGCAGCTATCTGCGTCCTTGCTGCCACTGTCCGTGCGGCACCCCTTGACAGTTCTCCTCCCATCTCGTCACCATTCACTGACTTACACACCTTTACCTCCGATGGGCCTCTGGTTCCAGAACAACGTTGCGGTGAACCTGTCGCCTGCTCTGACACATGTGTGCCGTGTGTGCTGCTGGGAGGGACCCCTGCCCGCGGGAGCTTGCAGGGTGGAGAGCAGCCCCAAGTCGGGCTCGGGGACCGAGGTCAAGGCCACAGAATCTGGAAGAATATAGGCCCCCGGGAGATAGCGGAGGGACTGGCTGCGTCGTCAGACCCATAGGACAAGCCACTCGGACTTTCTCAAGTAGTTTCTTTAGATCAGCGTGGACGGAAGGGGAGAGAGAACTCGAACGGCTCACGCTCACGGCCCCGTCATGTCCACGTCGGCCACTGTGCTGTTTCTGTGACTGCGGTGTGGACACCAGTCCTGTGGTCTCCGGCACAAGACGGCCTCCGGGGCCTGTTTGGTCGCACCGACCTTGAGGAGGCCGGTTCAAGGTGGTACTTCTGACCTCTGTGGCCTCTTCATTCACCCGGCTGGAGGGTCATTGGCGGTTGTGGGCAAGTCTGGAAGGTACTGGCTCTTCCAGATACAGCGGAGTTTCTGCCCCACTGATTTTCCAAACCGTAAAGCTTGGGAACCTGCCTTACATGGTGATTTTTCCGATTTGTTTCAAGTCCCACACACCCCCATGAAGGGATAAGAACATCCCTGAGAAGACGGCCGGGGTCCTCCCCCAGGGACCTGGACCCCACATTGCCGGCCACTCTGAGGTTCCTCCGTTACAGCGAGATAGAAACAGCCACGTGGGGGGTGGGGGTCCTTTTGGGGGCTTCCTCCTGGGGCCAGGGGGCTGGCCTGGTCCTCCACTTGGCACTCACTCGGGTCTGGTCTCAGTTTCCCAAACAGGCCTGAGAACAGGGCTCCCCAGGGAGTGAGAGTCTCTCCGGGGAGCACCCGCTGAGAGCGTGGATCTGGGGCCCACCCCACCCCGATGACTTGCAGTCGGCCTTGGCAAAGTGACGTGATGGCTGTCACCGCAAATCCATGCTCCAGAAGTGACCACCCGCTCTTCACGTCCCACAGTAGAAGTGAGCAGGAATCCTCTGAGCGTCCCGGGTCCCTGTAACCGGATGTGGAGGGTCCCCCGGGAGCAGGCTGTAGTCCCCAGCAACAAAGGTGCAGGGCGGGCCTCCCTGGCTGCCTCCCCCAGGGCGTCCCTGGGACTGCCGTGAGCCCCACTCGGTGGGACGAGCGAGGTGAGGGTGGGCCTCCGGGGGCTTGTGTCTGGTTTGGGGGGGGCTCCTCACGTGGGGCCAACACTGGCTCTGATCAGGCCTTAGACTGCGCTCTTCACCGTGTTCCTGATTTACCCCAGGGGCTTAAATACCCTGCTATCTTTTTTTCTTTCCCCTATAAAAGTACTTTTTTTGATCTGATTATAAAAATATATTCTCTTTATTTAAAAAAAGAGAGAGACATAGGAAAACATAAAAAGAAGAAAACGAATTCCTTCTGAACAAGAATTACTTAATCTGCCATATCTCATTTCCACAACCCCATTGCTGCTGCTGTATGGACCAGGCCGCAGATCGGAGCCCAGCGGTAACCAGCCGCTCCACAGGGAGGGCCGGGGTACAGCCATGTGGCTGGGGCACAGCTGTGTGGCCGGGCCACCCGGGAAAGCAAGGCTGAGGGGCCCTTCGCAGGTGGGGCACGCTGGCGCATAGTGGAGATTGCAGCCCTGATTCGCGCAAGAGGGACACAGGCTGGCGGAGGAGGCTGGGCTGGGAGCTTGGGTGCGCAGGAACCTCAGAGAGCCCATGCCTGGTCAGGGACCTCGGCTGCGGCTCCCCTGTGCTCCTCCTGGTCCGCACCGGCCCCATGGCTTGTGCCCTGCCGGCCCGCCTGTGATCGGCACCCCCACCGACGGCCCCAGCTTAGCCAGGAGGTCCCGCAGCCTCCCTTCTCACTTTCAGGTGTCCAAGCAACGTGTGTTAAACTTTTAGCAAAAAAATAGATGTTTTAGGTTAAGAAAAAATAATAAGATTGCCAGAATCCTTTGATTTGGGGATTTTCTGTATAAAAGGTTTTCGGACCCATTCCCTGAATGGTCCTGTTTGCCCCCTCGACCTTAGGGCAGCAGAGCTCCCGGCTCCTCCCGCACAGTCACCGCAGACCTAGGCGGGTGGGGCCCGCCGTGGGCCGCGGCCACCCCACCATAGTGCCGGCACCACGGCGCTGGGGCGGGACAGGAAGGGGTGCTGTCTGTAGAGCCACGTTCAGCAGCCTCCCAGCCTCCCCCTTGGACCTAGAGGCCTGGCTTTGTGTCCACCCCACACACACCTCACAGCAGAACTGGGCCAGGGTCGGTCCTACGTGAGGTTTCCAGAAGACCCATCACACCTGGGAAGATTCCGAAGGACTAGTTATCAAGTTTCAGTTTCTCTCCACCCCCCAATTCTTTTTTTTTTAATGTTTTATTTATTTTTGAGAGAGAGAGACAGTGCGAGCAGGGGAGGGTCAGCGAGAGAGGAAGACACAATCTGCAGCAGGCTCCAGCTCTGAGCTGTCAGCACAGAGTCCGATACGGGGCTCGAACTCACAAACCATGAGATCGTGACCTGAGCCAAAGTCAAACGCTTTACCATCTGAGCCACCCAGGTGCTCCTCCAACCCCCAGTTCTTGAATGTTTCATTTCTGAAAGGACCTGGTTACAACACTGAAAGAAAATTTAAAAATGGGGGGGGGAGGCCTGGAAGGCCATTTTCACCCCTCTTTCCCGTCCCTTCTGACAACAACCCCCACATGCCCTCACTGGCTGAGTGCCAGACCCCGTGCTCCGTGTTGTCGATGCATTTGGGCCCCTGCTGCACAGGGACCTCCCAGGCCCCCCACGCTGTCCCCGCAGCCCATCCTCAGACCAGGCCCATCTGATGTCAGAGCCCACACCCCTCGCCACCACGAGGTCTCTGCACTTTGACTTCTGTGTCTCACGACCCTCCGTGGGTCAGCGCTTAGTGAGCACTTGGTGTGTTCGAGTCTCTCTGCTTGGACTCTTCTGTCTACACTTCAAAGAACCCTCTGAAGTACTTTATGTAGGTACCCTGTGTTCTTTGATGAGGAAAACAGGCTGAGGCATTTGAGATCTGCCCAGAGGTGCGCAGTGATAAAAGTGTCCTTTTGAATGGGTGCATGATGCCCGTCCGTCCCTGAGTGCACAGCCGTTCACTCAACGATTTCTCATAGGGAGCTCATTAGCTGTTTAGAGTTAGGATATAGTTTTGGTTTTTGTAACCAAGGTCAAAAAACCGGGGCAAAGGTGGGGCACCTGGGTGGCTCAGGTGGTTAAACGTCTAACTTCAGCTCAGGTCATGATCTCTGGGCTCATGGGTTCAAGCCCTGCATTAGGCTCTGTGCTGACAGCCCAGAGCCTGGAACCTGCTTCATATTTTGTGTCTCCCTCTCTCGCTGCCCCTCCCCTGCTCATGCGCTCTCTCTCTCTCTCAAATAAACATTAAAAAACAAAAGGTGAAGCTGAGTTTTGTTTTTGTTTTTGTTTTGTTTTGTTGCATGTAACAGTCTTGGTATAAGCTGAAACAGCAGCTCAGCTATTTTCTGTTACATTGTTCTGTTACCCAGTGTCCCTTTTATGGCCCACTATGGCTGCTGCAGCTCCTGCGATCACACCTGCATCCTGCCCATAGGGAAAAGAAGTGAAGACACTGTTTTTCTTTTTTAATATATTTTTCCAATTTTTAAAAATGTTTTTATTTATTTTTGAGACAGAGACAGAGAGCAAGCAGGGGAGGGGCAGAGAGATTGACACACAGAATCTGAAGCAGGTTCCAGGCTTCTGAGCTGTCGGCAAGAACCCAATGCGGGGCTCAAACCCACAAACCACGAGATCATGACCTGAGCTGTGGACACTTAACCAACTGAGCCCCCCCAGGCGCCCCACGACACTGTTTTTCTTAAGGGCATAACTGTTGCCATCCCACTGATCACACAGTCTCCTGGTTGCAGGAGAGGCAGAGAAGGATGCCCAGCTGCCCACCAAGTTCACTGTAAGAGCAAGAGAGACTGTGTCCAGGAAACTAGCTGACACCGTCACAGTCCGCCTTTTGACCCTCCGTGTATCTTGCCCTCTTTCCAACAACAAAACACCGTCATCAGAGGAGGCGGCCCCCAGTCCCACTCAGCGACGGCAGCCCGTGAAATCCAGGACGTCTGGTGACGAGCACGTCCATTCGGCAGGGCGCTCCAGGTGGCCCCTCTGAAATGCTGCGCCCGGTGGAGGCAGGGGAAGGCGATCCCGCCTCTCCATCTGTAAAGAGAACAGGGAGCACTCTCACTGGTCACAGACGTCCTCCAAGCCAGTTCCCCACAGGGCCCGCCCCTTTGTCTGCATTCCAGAAGGATCTCTGCCCACCAGCCTCTCTGGCCTGGTTCGCAGCAGGCCCCGGAGATGGTGTGCTGCCTCCGCCCATTCCCACCCCTCACCCCTGTGCAGGGCGGGGCGGGGAGGCCGCACCTCATGGGCCGGGTTTGGGGTTCTGGTGGCTCCAGGCTACTCGCACAGTGTCGAGTCCGTGTGCAGGAGCCGTGGCCAGGGCCCCGGGGGCAGGGTCCATTCTGGAAACTGGGCTTTCAGTTACCATTGTCGGGCATGGGCCCTCTCTGCCTGCTGCCCATCCTTGGGCCCTTCCCGGTGCTACGGCCCGGATGTGGGCATCCCCACAGACACCAGCCATGCGTGTCCCCTGGTGTCCAGTCATGGTGGCAGGCTCCGTCACACGGGAAGGCTCAGGCTCTGGCCTGTAACATGCACGTCCTCACCTCCTGCCAGTGGAGCAGCGCCTGTGTTCCAAGTTAAACTTGGGGACAGCCACGGCTGCCTTGCAGCAAACTCTGTGGTGGCGGGAAGCAAGGGGTGGGTCGCAGGCCCCGGTCTGTGTTGGGGGATCCTGAACCTTCCTCCCCATAGCTTCCTGGGAAGGGCTCCTCCATGGAGTGACTCATCCAGATGTGGACCTCCTGGCCTGAGCCCCCAAAGTTTCCTCTGTCTTTTCGGGAGATGCTTTCCCATCTCATCCAGCCTTCCTTCTCAAGATTTCTGGGTATGTCTACCCATCCAGGAGCCGTCTTCTGGGGCCCTCAGTCCTTGGGCAGCCGCTGGGAGGCACAGGAGGTCTGCCGTCTCATAGGCTCTGAGTTGTTTCCTCTGAGTCCTCCCCCTCCAAACTGTTTGGTCCCTGGCTTCCTGTTGGAGATGCTCCCAGATGTCTGTTCTTTCCTGTCCATGTTTAGGAGTGAGGTCCTCAGGGCACCTGGGTGGCTCAGTCGGTTAAGCATCGGCTTCAGCTCAGGTCACGATCTCACAGTTTGTGGGTTCGAGCCCCCGTGTCAGGCTCTGTGCTGACAGCTCAGAGCCTGGAGCCTGCTTCAGATTCTGTGTCTCCCCCTCTCTCTGCTCCTCCCTTGTTCGTGCTGTGTCTCTCAAAAATAAACAAACATTAAAAATTTTTTGGAAAAAAGGGGGTGAGGTCCTTGCACTGACCACTGCCGCGTGTGCAGGGGCAGCTGGCTGGCAGGTCTCTTGTCCACTGGGCCTCACGAGGGCCACAAGCGCCTGGTCTGCCTCCTTCTCCCCTGGCTGCCGTCCACTGGGGGGTGTGGGTAACGCTGGGGGTGCCCCCGTCGGCTTGCAGAATTGCAGCCATCCATTTCCAGTGTAGAGCGTCACTCCCTGCTCACTGTGAGACGCTCCGGTGCGTTTCCGAGGGTCACCTTCTCCTCGGAGACGCAGCACAGCGTAAGGCTGGCCCGGAGGTGGCAGCGGCGACAGCTCTGCAGATGAATTCTCTATTGCCTTAAAAACAAAGAACACACCTTGTCTGGAAGCTTTCATCTGTACTTCCTTCTCTTTCGGACTGTATCCTGTGTCTGGAATGCAGATCACAGTACTTGTGCTTGTATCGGTGAGGATCAGGTGAGCCATTTTTGTCTGCAGCAGTTTCCTGCCGGGAGTGCAGGTGGCGGGACTCCCACTTAAGGCCCAGGCAGAGGTGAGGGTAAGTCACCGCCCCGGTCCCCAGAACCACTTAGGCTCATTCGAGCTTGAGCAGGGGCAGAGCCAGACTTCCCTGCTCTGCTCTTTTACCTGATGCTGATTGGGACTGCTTTCACGGGGAACCAAGGCACCGACCAGGGGCCTCTGGCTTCCAGACTGCCCCAGGACCTTTGCAAGCATGGGAGCTCGTGGGCAAGAACATGTCTTGAGAAGAGCTTGATTGAGATTATGGTTCACACAGCACGTAACTAACCCACTTAACTTGTCCAGTTCAGTGGTTTTCCGGCCCGTGCGCGGCTCCCGCCATGATCAGTTTTAGGAGGCTCCCCCGCCCCACCCCTTGCCTCCAGCCTTTGGCCACCACCCTCCCACTTTGTCTCTGTCCCTTAGGACAATGATGCCCCCAGCAGATCTGAGGGGTTGTCCCTCCCAGGTGGGTGCTTGCCTGTCAGAGCTATGCGACAGGTGTGGGCAGTGCTTTCTAATGAGTTCTCACATGCACACACTTCCTTGCCACCAGGACCCAGAGTAGAGGTGTTCCAGGCGAAGTGATGGGGGAGCCCGGGAGTGCCCTGGGGAGAGGTCTTCCCGGTGCTTCCCTTCCTCCCAGTAGGAGACCAGCTACCTCCAGACAGTTTCTGGAAGAGTGAGCCACGACCTGCTTGGGAAATAGCTGTTACAGCAAAGAATACGGAAATGTTTGCTGTTAAACCTGGAAGTGACTCTTCAGTAGGAAGTTGCCCTGCTTGAATCCGTTGTGGATGCGGGTCGATTTCTCTATGGATTTGCTGACCCAAATCCCTGACCTGCAAAACATCGTGTTTTCCTTTACTGAAAAGTCCACCCACGTGCCAGTATTATCTGGAATCTTGGGGTTTTGACCTGGAAAGTGTCTACGAGATCATCTCTTCTGCTTCAAACGTCCCCTTTCGTTAGCCAAGAACAGGGACTCGTAGAGATCAGGGCATGGAGCTCGCCAGAGGTGAGGCTAGGTCCTAAGTCACCCTCTGCCTTCCGCGTTGTCCCCTTTGTGTCAGCCCGCACCTGACACCTCTCTTGCACCGGGGACCGGAAGCAACGCCTTCCTGGGGCCCCTCGGTCACCTGCAGGGACTCAGCCTCCCGGAGCCTGGCTTCCCTGCCCTGGTCCAGGGTCCAGGTCCAGGGGTCCTGCCTGCCTCTCGTGCTCCCCCGAAACCCTGTGTTCTGACATTCCCCTCTGCCTTGTGACCTCTATTACGGGCCAAGCCGCATCCTCCCTGGGGCTGCCTGGGTGGCTGCAGCATGCCCTGCCCTCCAGCGTGGGGCTCTTGTGGTGCGGGCACGTCGTCTGTCCTCGCGCCCTGCTGGCAGTGGTCAGAGCCGCCAGCTGCCAAGGAGGCAGCGGGAGAGGACGGGGAGCCTGTGCGAGTGCGCGTCACCGTCCTCCGTGTCTCCCTGGGGCGCATGCATGTGGAGCCCTCGCCCAGATTCCTGCCTCAAGCTCCGGTATCTGGAAGGAGCAGTGCTGGCCCATCGAGTCGGTTTGCGTTCCCGACTTTTCGAGGCGCAGCAGCATAGCTGCTGGAACGGATGCCGACCGTGTCGCTGAGTCATTTCAGGAGAAGGGGCTTCCCCGCTGCAGGCCCAGGGGCGCCGGGGACACAGGCAGCCTCGCACTGCCTCGAGAAGTCCCAGTACCTATTTGGACCTACCCTTAAATCTTGTTTTAAAAATTTTTTTTAATGTTTGTTTAGTATTGAGTGACAGAGTGCGAGTGTGGGAGGGACAGAGAATTGGAAGTAGCTCCAGGCTCTGAGCTGTCAGCACAGAGCCCAATGGGGGGCTGGAACCCACAAACTGCAAGATCCTGACCTGAGCCGAAACCAGACACTTAACCAACTGAGCCACCCAGGCGCCCCCAATCTTGTTTTTTAAAAACTATTTTACTGAAAGGAAAAGGGAAGCCAAATTAAGGGGGTGTTTGCTGTGTCTGTGGGAGTTTGGAAGTGTCTTTGCCGTTTGAACGTTGGTGCTGACTTTAAACAGGCAGGAGGGGCCCACAGCCTGCTGGTCGCACTGCAGGGAGACCTGGACACAAGTCCGAGCTGTGCGTGATCGGAGCCCCTTTCTGAAACTCTGATGAGTGCGTTGAAGAGGGGAGTTCACATGCCCCATCTCCGGCCCTCTCCCCCCACTGCTCCCCCCATTTTTTACAAAGAGCCTTTTCTAAGCAGTTGCCAGGGGTAAGACTGTCGCTGGTGTCAAGCTGCTTTAGTTTGGGTTTACATCATTGTGCGTGACCCAGTCCTGCAGTCCGCAGCCTGTCAAGGGCCTGTCCCTTTAGAAGTCAGAGGGCATGCCGGAGAAGCAAGGTCCGGGTTTCACAGGCAGACGTTTCTTGGAGAGAGGGGACCTTGAGTTCCTGTGACACACAGGTGCATGGGGTGGGACTTGGGTGTGCAAGCCTGGGTTTGTTTGCACGCGGTCACCCGCCGGTAGAAAATCCAGGGCCCAGAGCCGATCATGTGGCCGGTCGTGAAGTCCCACCCATGGTCCCATTTCTCCACGAGGGTCTTGCCGGCCTGGGAGAGGCCCTGCGCCCCTGTCAGACTCCATAGCGACTCACAGCCCCAACGGGGTCGTCTGTCTACAAACTCACCGTGCGGACGGTGATCACGGCTTCTCAGTTTCCCACCCAGCATTCTCTGTGAGCCAGTGAACCCCCCTCAGGTCCCCTACAGCCATCCCAAGGGACAGGAGGTGGCTCTGTGTGACTAAGCCTGGACCCGTCTGGCTTTGTGTGTCTCCCTTCACGCACGCAGGGAAAGAAGAACTGGATCAGGGTCGAGAGGGTCCCGGTGAGAGCGGCAAAGAGAGGGTTTCTGGTTCGCTCTGTGAACCGCAGAGTGACAGATGGTGGGGATTCCCTTACTTGGTGATCTAGAACCTTCCACTCCTGACCCTTGGCCGTCCTCCACATCCTGCCCACGCTGACATGTGCTCTCTCTTCCCTCGCAGGTGCACCCTTCGATTCCCTAGCACGGCCATCAAGATCCAGTTCACGTCGCTGTACCGTCAGGAGGAGGCCCCGGCGTCTCCCCTCCGGCCCCTCTACCCGCAGATCTCCCCCCTGAAGATCCACATTCCGGAGCCGGATCTCCGCACCTTGGTCAGCCCCGTCCCCTCCCCGACCGGCACCATCAGGTGAGTGGCCTGCCCTGGCCTGTCTGCAGAATCGGGGTCCCCAAGTTCTGGAGGTCTGAGAAAGAGGAAGGCGACACAGAAGGTCCAGGCCCTCCAGGCACCCCTTGTCTCTCTGGAAAATGGCACGTGGATGGAAAGTTCAAAACTGTTTTAGGTGCGTCCAAGGGACCTGATCCCTTAAAGAAAACCTCTGGAGAATTCTCCGGTCACGTGAGGCGTCAGTGCTTCGTGAGTCGGTCTTCCAGGCTCCAGGCGGCGCAGTGTGTAAGGGGCTGGCAGGCAGACAGGCACAAGTGTGAGTCCGTTAAAGACTTCGGGAACAGTGTGCAGTAACGTATGCATACCAGGATTTGAACTTTGTTTTTCTACATTTCACTTGCGAGGTTTTAGGAGTTGATTCTCGTCCTTGGTGCAGTGCACAGGGGGTCCTTGGGGGGAGGTCTCAGGAGATCATGCAGGGAGGGGCGGGAAGGGCTCTACTCTGTGTGCCACTCTGGTCCTGCCCTTGCCCGTGTCTTTTTATTTATTTATTTATTTTTAACATTTATATATTTTTGAGAGACAGAGAGAGACAGATCATAAGCAGGGGAGGGGCAGAGAGAGGGACACACAGAATTGGAAGCAGGCTCCAGGCTCTGAGCTGTCAGCACAGAGCCCAATGTGGGACTTGAACCCACAAACTGTGAGATCATGACCTGAGCTCAAGTCGGATGCTCAATCGACTGAATGGCCCTGCCGCCCCGCCCGTGTCTTCTTGAAGCACGGAGAAAGGCCTGTGTTTCAGGGTCAGCATTTAGCACCGGTTGGAATAGTTTACTGCTTCATTAGGGACATTTCCAGTGAAACTCGCCTTTTTTTTTCATCACTGTGTATGTGGCCCAGAGGTTCAGTAACCCCCATGCCCTTGGTACTGGTGCCTTGGCTCTGGCACCTTCCCCATGGCTGCTGCCTCGGTGACTGTGTCGGCCCTGGAAAAGGCAGGCTGAGGCGTAGCCTTACTCTGAAGATGCTTTTGCTCTCCCATACGTCCTGCCAGGGGCCGGGTCCTCAGGGGCACCTCTGAGCCACACTTTGAAAACCGCCACGGCACGGGCAGGATCCTTGCTGTCTCTGCAGCCTTTCCCCACCACGCGGCCACGCTCTGGCGGACCCATGTTGCCCAGTCTTTGTGTAAGAATCATGCCTCGCTGTGCCTTCTGTCTTCCTGCAGGGACACATTGGTCACAAGTTGGGGACCATTTGCACTGATTGGCTTTGCGTCCGTTTCCTGCGGAGCCAGTGAGTGGCTGTGTCCTTCTCTTATGGAGAGAATGGTAGGGACAGCACTGAGCCTGGCCTGGCCCAGAACCCAAGGCTGGGACCCAAATTCGGCTTCTGGCCGTGTATCTAGTCAGTGGGAGAAATGGGGGCAGCTGAGGCCGGGCTCTGCAGCTCGGGAAAACCGAGTGTGCGGTAGGTCCTGAGTTTCACGCCATCCACACCTGCAGCATCTCGACTGCTCCTTCGGCTCTGCAGGGAGGCTGCCTTTTCTTCAGCTCGTTTGGGCTTTCTAGAATGGTTCTGTCCTAAAACCCAAAATTGAGTGTGTGATCTCCTTGTTCTTTCAGATGGCTAACTTGAATATAACCTAGAACATGAGTGGGGTTTTTTTTTTAAGTTTATTTTTGAGAAAGAGAGAGAGTATATGAGCAGGGGAGAGGCAGAGAGGAAGGGAGAAAGAGAGAAAGTGAAAGAGCCAACAGGGGGAGAGCAGGGAGGGGGGAACAGAAGATCCAAAGCAGGCTCTGGCCCCAACTCGGGGCTCCAGTCCACAAACCGCGAGATCGTGACCTGAGCCCAAGTTGGACACTTGGCTGACTGAGCCACCTAGAACGTGAGTTTTCTGCTCACGCTATGAAAATGTCCCTGTGCTTACTTCTGTGTGTAATTCATACTTAGATAAGATGATGTGGTGTGAAATGATGCAGCCACTTTGGGAAACAGTCTGGCTCTCGCTCCCTCACGAGGCACCACACTCCCAGCAGCTCTGTGGAGCGTGAAGGCCTGGTGAGCACTTGCACGCTGGCTCAGGGCAGCATGAGTCCTAGTAGTCCTGACGGACAACCACGCGAACACGTGTCAGCTAAGGAGCGGAGAAGTAGAATGTGGGACACCCTACGAGGGGTGCTCCTGGCCATAAACAGGGAGTGAAGGTGCCGCACAGGAACCCTCTGGAACAGGCAGCGCTGGAGACAGTGAGGGGTAGGGGGGCTGGGGCCCCGGGGGCCTGCCCGCAGCTCTGGGGGTCCTTGCTGGGGTGATGGAAATGCTTTGGCGTCCGAGCTGTGAGGGTTGCGCAGTGTGTGAACGCCCTGACACCGCGGGGTTGTATCCTCTGGACTGGTGAATCCCGTCTCTGTGATGCTGGCACCAGACATGGCATGTACAGGTGCTCCCTGATGCCGCGGCGAGCACGGGGGCCGAGCGTGTTTCACGCCCACGCTGCTGGCGGCCGAGGGCTGGTCCCTCGCGTTGTGGTGGGGCACAGCGGAGCCAGAGCAGGCAGTGGCCGTGGGGTTGTTAATAATTGGCTTATAATCCAGACAAATGGACGCTTTCTAAGGAAGAGAAATGCACAACTTGTACCTGGAGGGCCTGGAAAATAGGTCCTCCAGCAGAGCAGTCGGCTTCCAAACAAAAGCAGCCGCTGCCAGTAAGCTGTTCACACCCGCCCCTGCACACCACCCCCTGTGGCCCCTGCTCTGACCCCCTGCACGCTGACCCCTTGCAGCCCCTGCGCCAACCCCTGCGCACCTACCCCCTGCAGCCCCTGCATGCTGACCACCTGCAGCGCCCCTGTGCACCACCCCCTGTGGCCCCTGCTCTGACTCCCTGCACGCTGACCCCCTGCAGCCCCTGCACCAACCCCTGCCCCCCTACCCCCTGCAGCCCCTGTGGCCCCTGCATGCCGACCACCTGTGCGCTAACCCCCTGCAGCCCCTGCACACCACTCCCTCCGGCCCCTGTGCGCTGACCCCTTACAGCCCCTGCACACCATCCCCTGCGCGCTGACCCACTGCGCACTGACCCCGCATCTGTGCTGGAAGGGGGCTGGTCGTCTGCAGTGGGGCCAGTCCCTGGCTGGAACCCCAAACCTGCATCCCACCCCCGGGAGGGACTTGCTTCTCTTTTCATCTGGCAGAATACTGGGGAGAGAATGCAGTCACTCTGGGACTGGCCCTCTCAGACGTTTTTGGCTTTTAAAGTATCACAGAATTTCTGTTTACATCCGTTTATCTTAGCACCGAGGAATCTGATGGAGTGTTTAGAAACCTCGGGGGGGCCTTTGTGGTTTTGCTTGCCAAGATCCTGTTCATCTTGGGGCAGTGCAGGGGTGGAGCCTAGTGTTTACTAACACCACCACCCTTGCTCCTCCCCAGGATGCCCCCTCCCTGCAGCTGCAGGGGAGGGGAGGAGGGCTGTGGGCTGGCGCCCTGGGTCCCTCCTGGCTTCGCAGGAAGGGAAAGACTTCTCTTCTCCTAGTTTGGTGTGTCTGTGTTCTGCCCGCGCCATTGGCCAGTGTGCCTGTGTCCCCACCCACACGGCCGCCTGGGGGCCTCTGTTTGGGTCACTCTCCTCTGGGGACCTGGTCTCCCCAGCACCCTGCCCAGCCAGAGCATTCCCTCCCTGGAGGAAAGTTCTGATTCCCGATAATAAACAGTCCCGCCCCGCCCGCTGGACCCCGCCCACCTTCCTTTCTGTTTGCCCTTTTTCTGCATCCCAGCTGCGGGCTGGGGGTTTGGTGGCCTGTGGTTGGGTTTGCTTTGTTTTGGGGCGTTTGTTTGTGGTGTGTGTGTGTGTGTGTGTGTGTGTGTGTGTGTGTGTGTGCTGATGCACTCCACCCAGAAAATGAATGAAGCTCTTTGAAATAAATTCTGCTGTCTTCAGCAGCATTTTGTTGACTTTTTTTCTGCCTTGCAAAGAAGTGGTGTTTTCAGGAAGAAGAAATTGGTTAATCATTTTCTGGGTTTTACAAAGTGAGACTAATCTAAAAAAGGTTCTCAGAGTTGATTTTTGGGGAAAGCACTGATCATAAGCCAGAGAAAAGGCAGTGCAGGAGGAGAGGGGCTAGTCCTCTCTGAGAGCCAGACCTTGGATGCTGTTCCTTTAAGAAGGCACTTCTTGAACTTGGTCAAGGTAGAGACCAAACCCCAGAGCCATTTGTTCAGTGAATCCCTGCAGAGTCCAAGCCTGTCCAAGCCAAGGCTTCAAAACGAAACCACCTTGAACCCTGGTCTTCACGTGCCGTTCTGCCTCCTCCCTGGTGGAGCTGGGCCACTGTCTGTACCTGGGAGGAGGGCGGACTCGGGCCCTGCCTTGGGGTGACGTTTTCTGCCTCTAGGTCATGGTCGCGGTGCTCCCCGTGTGGGAATGTGGCTCCTCACTCATGCCCAAGGGGACCCTGGCCTGCTGGTCTGAGATCCCTTCCTCTGCGGCTCCCTTGGGGCCACTTGCCTTCTGAGCACCTGTACGTGTGGACCCCACCCCCCCAGCTGTCTGAAACCTCAGGGAGATGAACACAGGTTCATCCACAAAGAAAGGTGGGCCCTCCTTTCTGCCCAAGTCCGGGCCAAGCTGTGTTGGGCCCTAAGATATTGAGAGAAAGATCTGGTCTTTCCCAGGGTGGCTGTTTCCTGGTTGGGTGGGGGCTTGGCTGTGCCTCCAGGCCCAGCCTGTCACACTCCTGCTCCATCGGGCGAGTGACACAGCGACAAGACCCTGCCCAGACCTCCTCTGGGAAGGGAAGCAGGAAGGACCTGGAGGGGTGGGGCCAATGGGGCATGGGCGTGGCCTCCCTGCAAGGCCTGGCTGCCCCTGGTTAAGTCCCGTCCAGGAACCACGCAGGCCAGCGCCACACCACAGTGGCCACACACGTGTTTCTTGAGGTCCCTCCCAGGCCACCTGCAGGCCGTTTGCAAGGCCCTGCTCTCAGGAGCGGTGCTGCGCCGGGCTCACGGGCTGGTGGTGGCCCAGGGAGGCCGCTCCTAGGAATCGTCCACGTTTTATGTGGAGGCGGTGGAGTTCTCAGATCTGGTTATTTTGTTTAACATAGGCTCTTTGAAGCACCTCAGTGGCTTAGTTGGTTGAGCGTCTGAGTTTTTTTACGTTTGTTTTTGAGAGAGGGAAAGAGAGAGAGACAGGGAGGGGCAGAGATGGAATCCCACGGAGGCTCCACACTGTCAGCACGGAGCCTGATGCAGGGCTCGAACTCATGAACCTGAACCAAAGTCAGACACTTAACTGACTGAACTCTCCAGGTTGAGTGTCTGACTCTTGATTTCAGCTCAGGTCATGATCCCAGAGTTGTGAGATCAAGCCCCTCATCAGGCTCTGTGCTGAGCGCAGAACCTTCTTAAAGATTCTCTCGCTCTCTCTCAAATAAAAAGTAAAAATAGGCTTTTTAAGAGTCACGAGCCACCAGAATTTAACAACAGTCACGAAAACAGGAATGTTACTGACGCTCACGCTGGGCATGCTGAGGGCTGGACACACGCCTGCCCTTCGTCTCCACAGTGACGTTCACAGATCAGAAGCCAAGGCTCCGGCGGTTAAGTTTTACCCAGCAGATTGCGTGCTGTGGTCGAGCATGGTGTTCAGGTGGTGCACAGTCTCGTCCCGGGAAGAGGTACAGGACAAGTAAATGTAGGAAATCATCATTTGTCTCCGTTCACACCGGATGAAGGGTTTCACTGTGTGGAGAATTCTCTAGGGGACCCATTAGCCCCTCAGAATTTAAAAGCATTTTCTAGCATTGAGTGTTGGTGTTCGAGGCTGGTGCCCCTCTGGCTCCTTGACCCTTTGGACCTGATGTTTGCCCTCCGAGCACATGGTGTGGGCGGGTCCGCAATGGCCTTACTGTCCCAGGGAGCCTCCCTCCTGCTCTTATCCTCTCTTTCCCCCTCCCCCCACCAGCTTCCTGGAAGGCTCTTTCCTCCTGTCCTTGACCCAAACTTCCTTTTCTCCTCAAATTTTTAAGATTTTAAGAGCATTTCCTTGTCCTTCAAAAAGTGCCTTAGCAGCCTTCCCACTGGCTCATAAATACAGTCTGTGCCTTTCTGGGGACGAGGTCAAGGCCACACGCAGACTTCCCAGCCCCCTGTCTGATTGGTCTTTCTCAGCTTGAATTCTTACCGTCACAGTAGACCAGGAAATGCGTTTTCCCATCGGGCTGGTCCTTCTGTTCCAGTATTTGTAAACATAGGACGCAGCGTCATGGCCAGCGGTGACCTGCGTGGGCACAGAGGTCCCGCCCCGGGCCTGGGCTGTCAAAGGCCCAGCCTGGGTTTGCCCCAGTGCAAAGCGCCGCCGCTCAGTACCTTAAGGCTTTCTCAGCTGAAACAAAAATGTGATTCCCCCCGGAGGGGAGTCAGTGAGCAGCGGACAAAAATGCACGTTCAGCTTCGTTTCCGCCTTTAGTCGTGAGTCAGGAATGGACGTTTCTTTTACGTGACATCTGGTGGGTCACAGCTGCTGGGCCAGCGCTGCTCTGCGGAATTCAGGTTCAGGCTTCCAACACACATGCGCAGTGGGGACCCCGCTCCAGGTGAGCAGTTCTTTGCTTAAGTCTGGCATCCGAGGAGGCCCCACCGTTTCCTCTCTCCCGCCCCCTCCAGAGACGCACAAGGCCGTCTATACTTGAAGAATTCTTTCCAGGGTGCCTGGCTGGCTCAGTCATAGATCACGTGACTCTTGATCTTAGGGTCATGAGTTCAAGCCCCAAGTTGGGCATGGAGCCTACTTTAAAAAAAAAGAAGAAAAAATCTTTCCCAGATTTTGCTAGTAGTTGGGGAGATTTTCAGTGGGGTAGGACACAGCTCTGGTAGGGGCACAGAATGTCTTGGTGGGTTTCTGCAGAGTGGGAGCCTTGCTTTAAGCCCACAGCCCCAAGGCCCCCACCTCACCCCTGCCCTCCGAGGCCCATCTTTGGACTGAGCTTTGTTCTGCTCTGAGCTCACATGGCATCTCTCTGTCCTCCTTCTCTCACGTGCGGGGTGGCGTCAGGGCAGCCCAGGGACAGCTGCATGGAGCTCACGGAGGAGCTAGCCGCTATGAGGCCAGAAGGGCCGTGCTCACCGACACGTGTCTGCCTGGGACGGGCCTGCTGGGCGGCTCTGGGGTCACAGCTGGTGCCTAGCCAGCATAGCCACTGGGCACCACAGAAAGCACTAGGGGCTCCCCACCCCCAACTCCTTTCCATGAGCCGGCTTTTGCTGCCCTGTTTACTACTTCCATTTGAAATAGTTGTTGGTGAGTGACAACCTTTTCCCTCCCTGGGTCTTGCCTCAGAGTTAGATGCAAACTTTCTGAGTCTTTCACAGAATGGGGACTTGGTCCGGGGGCGGGGCCCGGTATACCTAAGCCCCCCACGCCTTAGGTTAGGGACCCACCTGCCGCCTGATAGGTGTGAATCTGTGTCGGGAGGCGGCGGTTCTCCGGTTCTCCGGGTCTCATCCCTCGGGGCCTGGAGGAAAACACACTGTTCTGTGGGGGTGGGGGGGGAGGCCGCCTTTGTGCTGGTGCCTCCTGCGCCATGCACCGTTGGGCAGAGCGCGGGCCAGACCCTCACTTCAGGGTCGAGCGTTGAGCCACTGCCTCGTGCCATGTGCGGTGGCCCGTGTCACTAGTGATGTCTGCTCCCAACTTATGTTACAGGCTGGGGGTTTGTATATTTGGTTCCAAATTCAATTAAGAAAAAGTTGCTTTTGTTATTGTTTCCTTCCTCTACCAACGAGAGACAGACTCACAAGCCGGGGCTCGCCGTCCTTGGCCTGGGGGAGGAGGAAGGTGCTGGACACCAAGGGGCCTGATGCTCGAGCAGGAGAGTGGAGCTAGTCACATAGTACATGTTCAGAAAACAGGGGCCTTCTGGGTGGTTCCTGATGGGCCCCTGGCCTGGCAGGAGTCCCTAAGGCTGGGGACCCATGGTCTGGTCAGGTCCCCGCTGGGGCACCTTTCATCCAGGCCAGTTACCCACTCTCAGTGTCTTCACGCGTCTCCTCTGAAAACTTTAAAACAGAACTCGTTTTTAAAATCACAATGTTGTAGTTTGATGACCCAAGTCCACCTGGTTAGTGGGAGCACGAGGCCAGCACCCATCACCTGTGAGCCAGGTGGGCTCCGCAGGAGGCGGCTGGGGGCCTGCAGGAAATGGGAGCGGCCTTGGGCCATAGATGGTTCCAGTCACAGCCAATGTGAGTGACAGAGGTTGAAGTCGTGGCCTTGGCCCCTGAGGAACTGGGGAAGGCCTGTCCCAGAGGTGCTCCCGCCCCATCTCTGAATTCCACGGCTCCCCCGCCTTTGCCCACAGCGCCCTTGTGTGGACCAGTGAGCGCCTGCAGCAGCTGCAGGGCAGCCTGGCCATCTGAGGTGGGGACTGAAGGCCTCTGGGTGGCCGCCCCAGAAACCTGCCTGTCCGGGCTCACTGCTGCCCGCTGTGAGCAGAAACTGCTGCTGGAGCACGACAACGTCCCTCTGGCCGTGTGCAGACACGGACCGTCTCTGGTCGCACGTGGTCTGTCCTTTACCAAAGGGGAGGCGCAGTGTCCCGATAATGTAGAGCAGGAAGGGGTCAGGATTTCTCTATCCCCCTGCATCCCCCGGGTAGGTCCTGAGGCCCTGCACTGTCAAGTCCTCCTCTTCAGGATCCTGAACTGAGGGCGTGTCGCATCTCTCCGCAGTGTTCCCAACTCCTGCCCTGCCAGTCCACGTGGAGCAGGGTCCTCCAGCTACCGCCTCGTCCAGAACGTGACCTCGGACCTGCAGCTGGCCGCAGAGTTCGCCGCGAAGGCCGCCTCGGAGCAGCAGGCAGACACATCCGGAGGGGACAGCCCTAAGGTCTCAGGGCGCTGGCGTGAAAATGAGGCGCAGCCAGGGGGCGGGACGCTGCCGGATGGCCTGGGTTGCCCGCCTGCTGGTGGCGCCTCTAGGCAGCGCGGACACGGCAGTGGTCATGGGCAGGGGTGCCCTGCCGCAGCTGACCACGGCCACCTGTCTCCTCAGGACGAGTCGAAGCCGCCATACTCCTATGCACAGCTGATCGTGCAGGCCATCTCGTCCGCGCAGGACAGGCAGCTGACACTAAGTGGCATCTACGCCCACATCACCAAGCATTACCCTTACTACCGGACCGCTGACAAAGGCTGGCAGGTGAGGCCTGGATCCCGAGGAGCCAGGCTCTGGGCCCGCCATCCCGGAGCAAGGGCGCCCACAGGCCGGTCATGTTCTATAAGACGGACCGTGGTACAGGGACACCCCGTTGGCAGCCTGTGGCGTGTGTCAAATGAGCCACAGCCCCTGTGAGTCCGAATCGTCTTCCCTCCCTCCAGCGTCCCAAACAGGGAGGGTCGGTACACGTGCCTTGTTATGTTTTCACACACTGCACCTTAGAGTCCTACACGTGCACCAGGACCATCAGACCCCACTTACCTGTGTCACACGTATTTATGGACATTTTCCCCGGAGTCGCTGTTGCCCGCTGGCTACTAGATTTAGTACAGGTTTCAGACTTGGCAGACTCCCGGGCTATGGCTTATCTTTCTGTTTCCTTTTTTCTAGAAAGAATGCTATGCTCAGTTTAGATAGGAAAAAACACTACCACAGTGCCTTTGCACTTGCCAGCGCAACAATCACCACCCCAGCCTGTGGAGCGCCCATGTTGGCATCATCTCTGGGCTGTCCCATCACCTTTGGTTCCGTGTCTGTTGCGTTCAGATTCGAGCTTTGTTTCCCCACGTGCTGACTGGTGAATGTCTCTGTTTGTCCACAGAATTCAATCCGACACAACCTCTCTTTGAACCGCTACTTTATTAAAGTCCCTCGTTCCCAGGAGGAGCCTGGGAAGGGGTCTTTTTGGCGAATAGACCCTGCCTCAGAAGCGAAGCTTGTGGAACAGGCATTCCGGAAACGGAGGCAGAGGGGCGTCTCCTGCTTCCGCACCCCCTTTGGGCCGCTGTCGTCCAGGTAGGCCTCAGCCCTGACCCTCAGCCAGAGGCCAGCTTCCCCAGACATCCACGTCATGGGAGCATTTGGGGACTTTAAATGCGTCACCTGTTTTTCCTGAGTGGGACTGTCTGAGGACCGGTGACGTCTGTCAGGGCAGCGTTAGCATATAGCCAGCTCGCTGCTCTCAGTGGCCAGTGCTGTGACCAAAGTAGAGATTAGAACAAAGGTGATGGTCACACTGGTAAAGTTAGGATTCAGGATGTTTCGGCAGAGCTCAGATTGTCCAGACCCGTGTGGTCGGAGCGTGGAGGGAGGCCATGTGAGTGACCAGGGCTGGTGTGCCGGGGCCGCAAGGGCAGAGTCCACAGGCCTGGTCGCAGAGGACCAAGGCCACGGGACGGCCAGGCACGCACCCTGCTCCAGGCCTCTCCCGGCTTCCGGGGCTTGCCGGCTGGGTCGGTGCTTCCATGCTCCGGGAGCATCTCCCCACCTCTGGCTGCATCTTCCCGCCCTGTGGGAAGTGGGCACATTTGTGTCACACAGGAGGCAGCAGGAAGCGGGGTGCACCTGGTACAGCCTCAGGTCCTGCTAGAGACGGGTGACGAGCGACCCAGGTTCAGGGACCAGAAGGGACCCAGGTGCTACCAGCCAGAGCGTGGGAACGAGCAGATGGGGTCCAGGCCCGGGTGGGAGCCAGACGAGCCGGCTGGCAGGTGGGAGAAGCGACAGGAAGCCCCGAGGGCTGGGGCAGGGAGAGGGCCAGATCGGTGCCCGGTTCCCGGGCACCATGCACGAGTGAGTTCACAGCGATAAATGCCCAGTGAAGGCTGCCGTCCCCCAGCTGCGCCCAGGCAGCCTTGTCATCCTGCTTCAGGGGGTTTGTGTTGAGGCTGACCCTGAGATTCCGCCCGGGGGACCCGAGTCCCATGCTGCGTGGTGGGTCCCGCCAGCCAAGGCTCCTGATTTTACACGGAGCACAGCCGCCCTCACAGAAGCTGGTGGGTCCCTGTCGGGAAGTGAGTACTTGGAACGCCATGAGGAACATGACGCCGTGCGGGTCACTGGGCTCAGCGCCCGCTGCTGCTCCATATCGGGCAGTGTCATCGTGGGTGTGGGAAGCCCCTCATGAGAACAGCGAAGTGTCCAGAAGAGCCAGTGCAGCGGACGCGGGACACGTGGGTGTGGCGGTGCTCAAGCTCAGGGCCCGTCTCCGTCCCGTACTCTGTGTACTTACCCGCGGCCCTTCCTCTTGTTGCTTCCGCAGGAGTGCCCCTGCCTCACCCACCCACCCTGGGCTCATGTCCCCTCGCTCCAGTGGCCTGCAGACCCCAGAGTGCCTGTCTCGAGAGGGCTCGCCCATTCCGCATGACCCCGACTTCGGGTCCAAGTTAGCCTCCGTCCCAGAGTATCGGTACTCCCAGAGTGCACCCGGTAAGAGCCGTCAGGGGGCCTCTGTGCACCGCGGCGGGAGGGAACCTGGCGTGCGCGGGCTCAGCGGCCGTGCTCCTCCTCCACACAGGCTCCCCCGTCAGTGCCCAGCCGGTGATCATGGCCGTGCCTCCCCGACCGCCCAGCCTGGTGGCCAAGCCTGTCGCCTACATGCCGGCGTCCATCGTGACGGCGCAGCCGCCCTCCGGCCACGCCATCCACGTCGTGCAGCAGGCCCCCCCCGTCACCATGCTCAGGGTAGTCACCACGTCCGCCAGCTCCGCCAACGGGTACATCCTCACCAGCCAGGCCTCGACAGGCAGCGCCCCTGAAGCAGCAGGCACAGCCGTGCTGGACCTGGGCAGCGAGGCCAGAGGTGAGGCGGTCACGCGGTCCCTCGGCCGGGCTGGTGTCCGGGAGGTCGCCCATCAGCCTGGGCTACGAGGCTGCAGGGCCACGTGCTGGGGACACACACGGTCTCTGGGGGCCGCTGGCTCTCGGGCTGCGGCCTCCTCTCACCGCCGTGGGTTTCTCAGGGAGCACATCCTTTTAAATCCGCGCTGATCCCCCTCCTCAGGGGTCGTGCCCTCTGGTGCACGCGGCCCTTGAGGAGACTGCACTGGGTTGTGGGGCTTGAGGCTGTGGCCCCGGGTGGGATGGTGGGGGGTGGGGGCACTGCTCTGGAGCCCCCATGGAGAGTCCTTAGAAGTCACTTAAAATGGGGAACAGCTACGAATTCCCACTTGAGGCGTCTCGAGCCCAAGGATAACTTGCACTTGTTGGAAATGCAGCCTGGGCCCCAGAAGACGCTGGCGGGAGCCTGACTCCGGGGCCTCCTTCTTGCACCCCCAAGCCTGTGACCCCAGATGCAAATGTTTTCATTCCAGATGTTACAGTTTCTTTCTCTGTTTACGTTTTGGGTTGCTTGAAGTTTAGGGTTTGTCCGTCTTTTGCTAAAACCGTATTAGTTGTTTTCCTGTTGTTTCAAATAATACGTATTTCATCAGTAGGAGTTTTTTTGAGAATGTTTTCCCAGTGTCGATGCTTTAAAGCCACAGTCCATCCCCCCCATAAAGAGACTCCCTGCCGCAGTGCAGCATGGGCGTGGGCCGGGGGAGAGGCGGGGCCGAGTGGGCGTGGGCAGGGGCGCCGGCGGGCGTGGGCCGCACGCGGGTGGGCCATGGGGGGCGGGCCCGCGGGATTGCGCACACTGTATTCCTGCAGGCCTGGAAGAGAAGCCCACCATCGCGTTCGCCACCATCCCCGCTGCGAGCCGCGTCATCCAGACAGTAGCCAGTCAGATGGCGCCAGGGGTCCCCGGCCACACGGTCACCATCCTGCAGCCAGCCACTCCGGTGACCATCGGGCAGCACCACCTTCCGGTCCGGGCCGTCGCTCAGAACGGGAAGCACGCGGTCCCCACCAACAGCTTACCCAGCAGCACTTACGGTGAGGCCCTGCCCTGCCCCTGCCCCTCTGCACCTGTCGTGCGGGAATGTCCGGTCAGTGCAGCGATCCCCTCGGCACAGTGCGTCTGCTGAGCACAGGGGCCACCCGGGCACCCGTCAGGCCAGGGCCAGCGCCCTGCAGGAGGGCAGAGCCCCCACCCCAGGGCTCGCACCCGTGGGGTCGGCAGACCGTAGCAGGGGGCAGCGAGTCCTAGTAAGGACTGAAGCAGGGGTGCAGCTGCAGGGAGGGGGCAGGGAGGGCCCATGCGGTCAGCCCGGCCGTCCCGCCGCGGCTCTGCACACGCTGCACCCCCATTTCCCAACGCACGCCTCTCCCCCCCCCCGCTCCCAGCCCTCACCAGCCCCCTGCAGCTCCTGGCAGCCCAGGCGAGTTCGTCCACGCCGGTGGTGGTCACGCGCGTGCGCGAGGTGGGGCCCGACGAGCCGGCGGCCGCCCCTGCCACCG
>NC_043707.1:34773606-34821512 GCF_006229205.1 Suricata suricatta | reverse complement strand
GGATTCTGGAGCCAGGCCCGACCGCCTGCCGCCTGCGGACCTCGACGAGAAGGCTCCATGCCGGCCTGTGCACGGGCCCGTCGGACAGGAAGGCCTCGGCCTCCACCTGCACCCGGACACACTCGTCCTCCCTGTTCTGTCTCCTGCCCCTGCTGTGGTTTCAAACAAAACACATAAACGAGTTCAGACAGCTGATTGTATGGTTCGGGAATTGTCTGGTTTTATTTCCTTCCCCTCCACCGCCTTCTTTCCTGGGCCCGTGGTCGGCGTGGGGGACCGGCCACGGCCAGGCGCCTGGAGGAGCAGATCACGGGCGACTCAGCCGCAAGCAGAGGTGAGGCTTCTGGAGCAGCCATGGCCCGTGGAGGCCGCCATGCCGGAGAGGCCGGCAGTGGCCCGGATCCTGTCTGGCGGATCAGGAGCATGCAGGAGAAGGGCAGACACTCCCAGAGCCCACATCCTCTTGGGGGGTTTCTCCCCAAAGTAGTGACATAGAAAGTATCAGCATTAATCTGGGGAGGGGGGCTCAGGCTTGGCTTTCTTGTTTGCTTGCACCAGTGGGATTCAGGCTGGATCACAAATCTGAGATCAGTGCCAAGGAGCAGGTGTCCTCGAGGCCTTCGTCTGTGCACAGCAGGACAGCCGCAGCCCCGGGCTTCTAACTGGCATTAATCCTGCAACGAGTCGATGCTGCCGGCCTGTCTGCTAACTTCAAGAAAGATCAACGGCCTCCCGGACTGGCTGGTACTCGGGGCAGAAAGCTGCGTGGGCCGGGAGCAGCCGAGGGCCCTTGTCCAGAGGCGGCCAGGAGTCAGTGAGCCCTGTGTCATCTGTGTCTGAGGCCCCGGGGCCTGGATGCCATGGGACGCACAGCGCTGCCAGAGGCCTCCCATACCCACAGCAAGTGACAGTCGCTTCACCGCCCACCACGTACCTCCTAGGCCCGTAGCACCGGGCCACACCACCCCTGCACTCGCGCTTGCTGCCTCCATCCGTCTTGCCTGAGAACTGGCCACGTGCTCCAGCGGGATCCCAGGAACGAGGTCCTGGCCTGCAGATGCCCGTGCTGCCTGGAGCCGTCCCCGCGGCCCGAGCTGAGCCCGCACTCCTGGTTTGTAGCCCAGTTTGGGGTCCACGTTATCGCTCTTCAGCTCCTCTTGGAGAACATTCTCAGGAAACATTAAGTGGTCTGTGAAAAGCGACTCTGAACTTGGCTGGCCACCTCCGCCCTGGTTTTCCCGGCGGTGGACACCAGGCCCTGCACAGAAGTCCAGTGGGACATGTTTCTTCTTGGAAGCAGCCTGTCCTCAGCATCCGTCTCCAGCCAGCAGAGCTGCCGCCCCCCGCCCGAGGCCCCGGCCGGACAGCAGGCCCCGAGAGAGCTCGGCCTCTGCAGCCCCTGAGAGAGGGCTGGGCCAGGGGCCAGCTCAGAACGGAGGGGAGACCGTGGGACACGGTCTCCAGGTCGTTCTGGCAAGAGTGGCTTACGGGCCCAGCATGGCCTGGCCATGGCCCGGGCTTGTCGGAGGCCGGATGGGCCCTGTTCACTGCCACAGTCGTCGGTCGCCGAGGACAAATAGGGACGGTCCTCTTGTCTGCCCTGGTGACACCTGGTCTGAAGTTCTTTACGCCCCAAATCTCTCGTGTCTACGGCAGCAGCTTCAAGGGGGAGAGAAGCTCTTCTGTGAAGGCCCTGCCCACAGCCTTCAGTGACACCGGTGACACCTGGGTGGGAACAGCCTGGTGTGCCGTCCTTGGCGACGGGAAACCAAACTCTGTTCCCCATTGACGTTTTCTGTTTTATAAACCCTGTCTTTTGCAGCAGCGTCTGGTGTGTGCATGAGAGGGCTGGCGGCGTGGGCAGGGGTGTGGACAGATCTGTCCTTCGCGGAGGGCCTCACGGGAGGATCCGAACCCGGTGCCTGCCTTCGGGTTGGCTGCTGCGAGGTCCTGCAAGGGACTGCATTTGCTCCCGGGCCGGCAGGACAGGCCCTGGTTTGCCCCTGTGGGAGCGCTGGGCTGGCAGCCCTGCTCAGAGCACTCAGGACCCCATGGGGGAGTTTGTAGGCCCCTGTGGACATGGACACAGTGTGGGCACAGGCACAGACCACAGGACCGTGCGGACACAGGACCGTGTGGGCACAGGAGACCATCGGGCCTTCGCCTGGTCTGGTCAGTCTGGCTCTAACTCTCTGCTTGCATGGCTTTTGAGACAATTCGGATTCCGTTCATGTTTGGCGATGACCCATCCTCTGTCCGGGCAGTGGCTCCCGGAGAAGGAAGCCGGGAGCGGGCAGAGTGTCTGATGGGGGGTGGGCAGTTTTGGCACGTGGGAGTTCTTAGGACTGAGAAGGGGACCCTATGGGGTCAGCTCAGAGCGGGCACAGGGCAGCGCAGGACAGGCAGAGGGCTGGGCCTTGGGGGAGCTGCAGGGGGCGCGTCTGGGTGGGGTCGAGGTGCTCTGACCAGAGAGCAGGCATGGCTCCTACCCGCCCTTGGCCAGAACTGGGGGCGGGAAGGCTGAGGCAGACCTGAGCCTCAACCAGACGCTCCAAAGTGGAGCAGTGGTTACGTGCCCCCAGAGCCCACCAAATGACAGTCCCCCCCAGCCCCCCACCACACACACACGCCGAAAGCAAGAGCGCCAGGCCAACAGCCATCGAGGCACTGCGGTCCTCACAATCCGGCTGCCTATGACCCACCACAAGCATGGGCTGTAGAGGGTGGGCCAGCCTCCACCAGGCAGGGGGAGAATAGCTTATTTCCGGCACCATCCCAGTGTCACTGTGGTCTCAGGCACCCGAGAACCTTGTCTTTGGTCGCCCAGGGCCCAGGTGTGCAGAAGGGGTCAGCCAGGCAGGTGTGCGGGCTTCGTGGCCCGTGACCCTCTCCACCTGGACCCGGCTTCCCTTCTCTGTCTGCTGTTCCACCAGGTAACAGAAAGCACCGTCTCTGCCCAGGAAGGAAGTCACAGAAGTGACTTCTCACTAGTAGAGTGTTTCCCACCAGGACGAGGCTTGTACCCGGAGCTCACAGGTCCAGTGAGCACCACAGTATGGGCCACCAAGGCTCGGCCCCTTCCGCCCCAGGGTGGACCTCACTAGCAGGCCATGCCTTTCTTGCCTGTGGACGCCGTCCCGAGTACGGCGAGGACAGGCTAGGGCAGCGTGTGGGGGCCTCAGCCGACTGTCCGTTTCCGCCTTCTCTCTCCAGTCTTTCGGGTGATGCAGCTCACATCCCTCATCTCTCAGTGAGGTTAGAAACGTGCCAGAACTGCCCCCTGTCCCGGGACAGGGCCCTCTCGGCCTCGCCCCACGCCCTGGGGACCGTGGGGCCGTTGGCTCGTGGCCATTCTCATCAGCTTCCCCCTCTGCGTCTGGTGGGTTCGTGATTGAGGTTTGCTCAAGGGCAAAGCAGGAGAACCACACACCCACGTGGGCCGCCTTCTGGGCTCTAAGGGCTCAGGGAACGTGGAACGTTTCTTCCTTTCTGTCGCTTTCACACATTCAACTAGGCGTTCCTTTTTCAGATGAGGCCTGTTTTTGTCTTTATCAGGAAACTGACCCCCAAGGCCAAAGGCAGGCCTTGTCTTTTTCCTGAACTCTGGGGCTGCTCCACGGACACCCAGTCCCAGCGGAAAGGGGAGCACCAGTGGAATCGTGCCCATGGCCCCAAACCGGCTTCTGCCAGCCCCGGCAAGGATCAGGAAAGGGACCAGGAATGGGGACCAAGAACCCGTCAGGGCGCAGTGGGACCCCTGCCCCGCCAGCTCGAGAATCACGGAACAGTCAGTCACACAGCCCGCCCTCCCGCACCCCTGAGAGGCACAGCTCCCCCGGAAAGGGGGTCAGGGCAGCCGTGCGCACAGATGCTGAGGGGTTCGTGCGCTGCTTCTTAGGGACCACGACTCTCTGCAGGTCCCGGGAGCCAGAGCTGCTAAGCGGGAGCCGGGCTGCGCAGCAGCACAGCACGTCCGCCCCAGGCTCCCGACCCCCAGCCCCGCTGCCGGTTTGGCCTAAAGTGGGGAACGTCTCCCCCCAGGCCCCCGCAAGCTGCCTCTGTGATACCTCTGCCTCGAAGCAATATTTACTGGGAAGAATGTAAGTTTGTCTGTGTGCCCCTGGATGGGGCTGCCCTCCAGACGGGCCTCTGCAGGGATGGCCGCGCCACGGTCCCTCGCCCCGTGTCTGTCCCTCGTTTCCAGCTGCTGCTTCTGTTTCATGAAGCCCTTTCCTTTTACGGGCTCTTTCCCAAGGCCTCGATTCCCACTTTTGGTTTTAAATGCTCAGGACCCAGCTGGGTGGGTGCGGGACCCAAGACGGGACTTTGTGATGCAGGACCATGTCCTCCGAACTGTAACAAAACAAACCCACTTCCCCAACGTCGGTTAAGGAGAACCATATACGTCCCGTGTTGAGCGAGGCCTCCCCCACCCCAGGCAGGTGTCCGCAGGATCGCCTCCCTGATCCCGGCGGACCCCAAGGTGCCTCCACCACGTTAGAGCCAGTGCCCGTGCCTGCTGCTCTCAGGGGGTCCGGCTCCTGTCTGACTGACTACTCCTGCTTCTGCCCTGAAACGCACGCCTGGTCTCAGAGCCCGGCCGACTCGTGGCAAGGGGCCCGCCCGCCGGTCACCTCGAATGCGGGCTTCCTCCAAAGCTCCAGCCACCCGAGGTGCGTCTATACTGCGTTTTTACACAGCAGTGGGAGGGGGATCTTCTCTGCATTGGCAAGGCTGGGGGACCCTGTCTCTTCCAGTTCTGACTGGGTTTTGGCCGGGAGGATTCAGCAGAGTGAACGGAGTGGGGGCTTCCTTTCCGGGCATCCCTGTCCCCATTCCTGGCGCCTGCGGCATCTGCGTGCACCGGGAAACGTGAGGAACGGGACCCCGGGGGCCTGCGGGAGGCCAGCTGTGTGTGCCCTGCCCAGAGCTGCATCGTTGTCTGCCGTCCTCGGGTTCTGGTCTCGTCCTGGCTGGGGCTCTCACCTCTCTGCTCCAACCCAGGTATTTTCAGAGCCAAATGATAATTGGAAGAATTCTGGCTTATTCTTTATTCGGGAATCTCTCCTGGAATAGTTTGCTCATGTGATTCATGTAAATATTTATTGGTGGTTTACTCCATGTCAGAAACAGTCGGAAGTACTCGCCGGGAAGCCAGGCCCAGGGGGATGTGACTGTGTAGAGGGGCCACGTGCCTGGTTGCTGTTCGGCCGTCTGGCACGTTGCACGTTTTCTGTTGCTGCAGTAACAGGGCTGGCTCCTCGGAGCTGCCTCCCAGAGTCCCAAGGCGCGTGGTGACCTGTCACCCTGAGTGCCACGCAACCTGGCCACACTGCACGAGGGCCTTGACTCGGGTGGGTGTTCCCAGCAAGAGGTTACCCGGCGTGAAGGATGTTAAACTGTGTCCGCGGCCTCTTACGCTCATCGCCTCTGACCTTCTGTGTTAGCTGGCCCAGATTGTTCGTCTCCTTCTTTTTCTTCTTCTTTTTTAATCTGCAAAGATGGGATTTAATCAAACGTTTTAAATTTGGCCCTTCCCTCCCAGCTCCATCTCCAGGCGGCTTTCTGGACACCCATATACTTAGGCGGCTCAGTCTCTATTTCAGGATGGGGGGTGGGGGAGGAATGAGACAAAAGTGTGACCCAGACTCATGCCTGGACCAGCCCTGCGAACCCTGTGCCCGCAGCCCGGCCCACGTGACGGGGGATTAAAGCAGAAGCGAGTTACCTTCCCTGTAAAGATGACGTGGGGGGCGGGTGTTGGGGGTGTGTGCACGTGAGGGTGTGTTTTAGCGGTGGCTGTCCCAAGTATTCTCCGGATGTTCGATCATCAGTGCTTAAAAGCGTTTCCCACAAGGCGCAAACTTGGGTTCTGGCCCGCTGGACTGGATGGCGGCCTGTGCCGAGGGGCGTGGCCACCCGAGGTCGCCTTGGGCACTGTCTGCAGAGGCCCTCCCGGAGGGACCTAGCCACCCCAGCAGGTGGCCGGCGGCCCCGCGGTCCAGTCAGCTCCGATCCTCGGAAACACGAGAGGCCCGCCACGCCAGGCCCCACCTGCGTTTTCATTTCAAATGGGATACAGTATTTTTTTAATAAGGAGCCATACTTTTTTTTTTTTTAAGTTTGAGATCTGAATGTGATTTCTAATTGTATCAGACGTTAATGTTTTAAAGCTATAACAAAGTTTAAAGTTTCTACTTTTTGTTTTTCCATTTATTTTAACTGTTCTTTTATCTATTAAATTGTTGTATATGGATGGGGAAGTTCGGTTTTCTCCTCTTAGCATTTGTTTCTATAACCAGAAATAAAATTATATATTACAGAAATGACCCCAGGCTCCGTGTGGTCCTCGTGAGTGGTGCTGAGAGACATTGCCGCTAGGTACCCGGCTGCTGTCTGCTCCCCGGCGCGGGGGCACCTGATGGGGGGAAGGACGGGGCGGGGGGAGGCCTGACCTGGGGTGTTCCTGGGGAAGGTGTGTTGTCTCTCCTGGGAAGAGGCAAACTGACAGGTGCCTGTGACTTCCCGGCCTCCCCTGGACCCCAGGGGGTGCCCTGTATATGAGTGTTTGCACTCCGGGGACCGGGACAGCTCACAACTGACCGTCAGCCGGCTCCCCAGCATCGGCAGCCCGGATGGGGATGCCCCCCAGCACCCACAGCTGCCTCGTGGGTGGGCCCTCACACCCACGGAGGGGCACAACCTGGACAGACGTGGGTCCCTCCTGCTGGCCCTCGGCCTCACAGGGCTCTCTGCCCCCCTGTGCACGTCATCTCTTAGGCCTTGCTTTTTCTGGGTACCAACGGCAAAGTGGAGGGCAGTGTAGCAAAGGTGGTCAGCCTGGACCCTGAAGCCAGACTTGGGTTCAAAGTTCAGCTGGGGGGCTTTCCCCCGCAGGAAGCCCCTTTTCTTCATCCGCAGAATGGGGGTCCCTGCCTCACAGTGTTCTGTGCATTAGGGGCCATAGTGCATGTCAGCGGCGATGAGCCCCCCACCCTTTGCGGAGCCCGGCCAGGTTTATTTCAGCCGTAGTAAGAAGGGCACCTCCACTGCAGAAGGTCTCTGACCTGGGACTTCCTAGAAATGTGCATCTGTCACAAACACATCTTTGGTCAGCGTTCTCCAGTGCTTGTGCGTGTGACCCCATCACCTCGCTGAGCAAAACAACTGGCCGATTCTGCAGTTGCCCATGGTCATAACTGAAGTTTGAACACGGCTTTCCTTCACGTCACCCCACCGCCCCCGGAAGATTCTAGTTGTAAGCCTGAATTCAACATTAGTGGAGTCCGTACATTTCAGGATGTTAGCCAAATAACGAGCAAGAGTGAGAGCAAGTACTGTAAGTTGGCTAGTTAGCCTTTCTCTGAAACGTGCAGCTTTTTAAGTTTCAGGGGGTTTTTTTAAGTGTTTTTTTTTTTTTTAATTTTGGGAGAGAGAATGGGAGAGGGGCAGAGAGAGGGGGAGAGAGAGAATCCCAAGCAGACACACACTGTCCGTGCAGAGCCCGTTGTGGGACTCAAACTCATGAACTGTGTGAGATCGTGATCCGAGCCAAAACCAACAAGTCGGACGCTTAAGCAACTGAACCCCCCCCCCCGGTGCCCTAAGTTTTAGTTTTGATGAAGACAACTGTTTCCCACTAGTAAGACCTTAAGATACCAGTTTACAGAAATGGAAATTTTGCAAGAAGCAACCAAATACTGTCCTTGGAAAGATGCTTGGGGGTGTCTGTGCTCGAAGAGTGGGAGGGAATGGCCCCAGCCAAGTCCCCATGTGGGTGGAGCCACTTCCAGGAGCTGGGGTGTCCCAAGGCGTGCCCCCCACAGCAGACAGACTGCGTGCCAGCCGTGTACCTAAGTGCCAGAACCTGGAAGCCAACCAGTATTCACCAACGGAGGGTGGCAAGCACTGATCCATCCCGCGGTCACATGCCGAACAGAACACGGCTCTGATACTGCGACACGGACGCTTCTCACGGGTGTCGGGTTGAGGGAAAGAGCCACCGGGAAAACTAAATACCGTCGGGTCCCATCCATAAGAAGCTTGAGCAGGCAGAACTAACCCATGGTGATAAAAACAAGGCACCCAGAGCCAGTGAGTAGGGAGACGGGGACAGCTGCCCTGTTTTGGGGCGGGGCGGGGACTCAGCTCAGGAGGGCCACCTATTCCCTCTTCAGAAATTTCGTGAGCTGGCTGCTAAAGCCACTATTAAAATGTTATTTCTATAAGTTACATTAACAACAATGGTAGTAAGTGCTTGATCCGTCACACTGCCATCTGACTGTACCTATGCCCCGGGTCCGCCCCATCCATCTGTACGGTGGGCAGACTGTCCTATGGTAGCTGTGCCACCCCCCACCCCCGCTGCCCAGTGACGTCACGTTGGCAGCCTGGAAATCTGCCGTTTGGGGAGTGTTTACATCACAGAAATGATCAGCCCCTCTGCCCCGCCCCAAGCCAGCAAACATTCACCGGGTGCACCACTGATTAACAGGAATGGGGAAGTTCCTTGAGTTCACTCAAAATTGGTGTGCTTCATCTGTGTTTTCCCTTAATAAACATTTTTTAAGCTACCAAACTAGTACTTGAACTCCTTTCCAGGTCTCCAATTTTGTAGTTCTAATGCTGTTAACCTTTGAATTTAAATTTTTTTTAATGTTCATTCATTTTTGGAGAGACAGACACAGTGTGAGCGGGGGAGGGGCAGAGAGAGAGGGAGACAAAGAATATGAAGCACAGAGCCCAACGTGGGGCTCAAACCGTGGACCATGAGATCATGACCCGAACCGAAGTCAGACACATGACTGACTGAGCCACCCGGGTGCCCCAATGCCATTAACCTTTAGATCTGACGCCTATGCTGTGGCCCAAATGAGCCAGTAAACTCCCACTAAAACTACAGGCCATTAGTAAGCTATGGACTGGCAGCTTCACGCCCAGCTTCTTGTGCATTTGGGGGTTCAGGGCTGGGGCTCCGCAGACCCGGTCCAGCAGGGCAGCAGCGCAGCCTGGGCCAACCGCCCGGGGCCTCCCCACGGGTGCCTCCTCCGCTCCAGGCTCTGGGAACCCCCACCTGCTCCCCATTCCCACTCCCAGCGGCGGCGGCGCCTCCCAGGCCTGCCGAATCTCACGCAACAGCCGGGTGCTTCTCGGCTGAGCGGCCCAACCTGTGCCAGCTGCGCTGCGTCTGTGGTGCTCGGGACTCGCCCTCTGCCACCCCACCTTCTCCCAGGTGCTACTTCTCTGGCCCTTCCGAGGCCAGCAACGGACAGTGTGGCCGCCCTGGGGTCCCTCCACTGGGTCAGAATGAAGCCGCCGTGAGCTGTCCCCCGGGGCTCAAGGAGACGGCTGGTGTGTAGCATTTGGCCGCCAGCAGGCCTCCCAGGACAGACTCCCTTGGCCGGCCCCCACCTCTCGGGTCCCGCACCTACTGCCCTCTGCACCTCCTGGGCACCAGCGGGGCGTCTCAGATCCCCCATGGCCATGACTCCGACAGGTGAGTGCCTGCCGGTCCTCTCCCCACCCCCTCCCCTGCATCAGGTGTGTCCTCACTACTCATCCCTCCAAGCCCCCATCCTCCCTGCCCTGCCCAGACACCCGACTCACCCCCTCAAACGCCCTGCTCTTGTTCAGCTCTCTCTTCCCTCCACTGCACTTACTAGGCAGCTGTGTGTTTTTGTATTTGTCCACTTGCTGGGTGTAAACCTCGGGGGCAGGGGCCTGGCCTCCCCTGCTCACTGTTCCCCAGAGTGCGGTGAAGGGACGCAGTCATTGCTCAATCATTGAATGAATGAATGACTCCCCCAACTCCTCTTCTGCCCCAATCCCCAGTGAATAGCACCTCCCAGAAACCCAGCATCCTGCTGTTGCCCTGATTTTACCCTGTTCCTCCTCCTGTCCCCAAATCCATCCCCAGGTCCTACAAATCTACCCACGAATGTTTGTTGAAACTGCCTACCTCCATCCTCGCGGCCTTTGCCTCACTTGGGAGACTTCCCTGTGTCTCCGGGGCCACCCCATCCACTCTCTATCCTGCTGCGAGACCCTACCCCCCCACCCAGGTGCACCTGAGGCCCAGGAAGCAGGCCTTGTCAGTGCCTTCGCCTGCCTCTCGCCACCCCTAGGCCCCATGGCCTCTGGGCTCAGGTTGGGCTCCAGTCCCAGACCCTTTTCTGGAGCACACTGCCTGCCCAGCCCAGGGTTTCCCACGCAGGATGGTCACAGGCCTGCCGATGGCCCTGAGTCCCACGCAAGTCTGCAGGTGGGAATCCTGTGGCCAACACCTGCCCCAGAACTCCTAGAACGCCTCTCTAAGCCGCCACCCACAGCCCGGGGTTAAGGTGGGCATCGAGTGAGACTCCCTAAAGCTAGCCCTAGAGCCTGGACATGTGCCACACGCGGGGCTCAAACCAGAGCACTGCCAGGGCGTTCGGGGGTGCTCTGCAAACTGCCCGCACACCGCAGCTCGTTGCACGCTTCGGGTCATACTGAGCCGCGGAACCGCGCACACCGGTGTCGTCTGCGGTCAGGTAACAACCTACGAGTGGGGCAGCGGCTCTGGGGCCGGAGACAGGCCGCCTCCTAACGGCACCCAGGCGCCCTGAGTCCATCGGGGAGGACCTGGGGCCTTGAGGTGCTGAAGTAACGGGAGTCCTGGGGCCCCGGGCGGCGATGTTCCGGGGTCTGAGGGCCCCAGGTCTCAAGGTTCCGGATTCGCAGCCCGCTAAGGCGACCAAGAGCCCACCTGGGCCGGTGGCCCAAGCGCTGACTGCCCCCGTAGGACAGGCTCCACCAAAGCCCCTTCCTTGGTCGGCGGCCTGTCCGCCCCGCCCACGTGATGTGGCACGTGACGCGACCCGGAAGTGGCGGGCTGTGGGCGGGGCTCCCGGAGTCGCAGCCGCTGCAGCCGCCGCCGGCATGTTCAGCGCGGGAGCCGAGAGTCTGCTCCGCCAGGCCAGGTGCCCCGGCCTTTCCCTGGGGGCTCCTGGTGGGTGCGGGGGGCGGCGGTATCTCACAGGGGTCCTCCTGGACCCGCTCTAGTGACCCGGGAGACGGCGAGGCCACGCCCTACAGGTCCCGGGCTAGGGGGGCCCGGCGTGGGGCCCGCTGACGGGTTGAAGGTTTGTAGGTGAGACACCCCCACCACGTCCAGCAGGAAGTGGGACTGCCGCAAGCTCCCAGAAGGGTTAGGAGCACTGAGCCCCCCCCTCCCCCAGAGGCTGATGAGCCTGGTGGGATTGAGCCACAGCGGCCAGCTCTGTGCCCCAGGCTCAGGGATTTGATACCATCCGAGGGTTTGGGGCGCCAAGGGAGGATCTGGCGATTTAGAAAGAGGCTCTCCTGCGGAGGCGTTAGGTAGGTGGAGAAATTACCCACTGGCTTCTGGCCCCCCAGCTGGCCCTAGACTCCCACTAAACTCATCTGTAGCCCTTTGCTCACCAACTAACCAGTCATGGGACAAAGCAGAAAGGAGGCCAGGGCTGAAACCCCACCCCCACCCCGAAAGACAGTATAAGACTTGATGCTATTTGCACTTTTAAAAAATGCCTATGGTAAACTTTTTTTAAATCCCCAAACTGGATCCGGTGCTGGACCCATTGGTGGGAAGGATTAGGATCACCGAAGCCACTGTAATTTAGTGAAACAAGATCCTGAATGTAGCTTAGGTTCTAAAAGCTGTAAACGGGGCAGAAATATTCGGTGGCCAAAATGCCCCTGCTGGGAAAGTGCCTGGTGGATTCGTGGCCCCGCCTCCCTCCCATGGAGTTCAGCACCATCCGGGTCCCCTTCCCTGCTGGGCACAGATCCCAATATTCAAGCTCGCTTGAATTTAGCAGTTTCAGGAGGTGAGCACAGGTATCATACTCTCCTCTCAGCACACAACATGCCCACCCACCCCAGTGTACTTGGCAGGAGACATAGAAGAGCCGAGACCCACTTGGAACTTGCCTGGGTCTCCCTCTCCCCACCTCCCTCCTACTCATGATCCTAAATTCGTGGAATGAATTTTAGTAGGACTCCCTGGTTCTTAAACAAGTAAGGAAAGCCTGGGACCTGTAAGAATTATTAGGGTCAATAGGAGCTTGGGTTTGACGGGACTGGGGAGCCATCAAGGGCTCTGAGCAGATTGGGTTTTAGAAAGCTTCCTGCAGTTTGGAGAATACTCTGGAAAGGATTCACTTGGGAGGAGGAGTCTCCCATATTGAGGCAGTCTGGTGGCATCCCCCTCAGTCTCGTTAACCCAGTTAGAAATAGACCCGACTGGCTTCTTGTCTTTGTCCCCCTCCCACGGTTATGTTGTAAGTCACCAATCCAACCTGGCTATGTCAAGGAAAAACAAAATTGAAAATGAGAAAGGAGGTGGGAGGGAGAAAAAGGGTGAATTCATTGAGGTTTCTCCCCCGGCCTTCAAGTAACCCCAGGACTCCAGCCCCAGATGTCCCCCCAACCTTCGCATCACCCCAAGTCTGGGGATGCCCCGTTTCTCATGGTTCAAAATCCCAAATTCCTGAGCTCCAGCAGCCAATTGGTCCAGCTGGGATTCAGTGGGCTTTAGGCGTGGTTGGGGGGCAGATGGGGCCCTGACAGCCCCCCCAGAGGTTCGTAGGACCACGTCTCCTCACCATGGTATCGTGTTTTGCCTTCTGGACTGAAACAAAACCCTAAAACCAGGTTTTCATTTTGAGATTTTGTTTGATGTCTTCCCTGTTGTCGATGCTCAACAGATGCATTTTTTAACTAAGCAGATTAAACATTTCGTATAGCAGGCGAACCTTAACAGTGTCCCGCCACTTGTGCTTTAATACCCAAGAGTCTGCTCTTGATCCCAGAAGTTAAAGGCTCATTGAATGAATCTTTTGAAAAGCAACTTATTTCAGACCAAGTTGGGAATGCCCAGCAAGGGAGGGGAGGGCCCAGGTCTCTGGGCCCAGAGGTGCCACTGGGTGGTGGTGTCGCTCTCCCACAGGACGCCCGGGCTTCTCTGCTCGATGGGCATTTCTTCCACCCCCAGAGCCCTCTGTCCACAGTTCAGGGCAGCATTTCTGGGTCCCTTGACCGGGTCCCCTGACACCAGGCAGCTGACCTCTCGTTCTCTGCTCAGGGAGATCCAGGCCGAGGAGCTGACGAAGTTCTGCTCCCGGATCGTTAAGCTGCTGCAGGAGGAGGAGCTGGGGCCCGAGGCCGCAGACGCCCTGCAAAGGCTCTTCCTCATCGTCTCTGCCACTAAATACAGGAGGAAGTGAGTGTGAGCGGCTCTGGGGGACTGTGGGCCCCAGGCCGGCTCCCAGCATGCGAGGCCGTAGGCTGGTACCCGTCAGCATGGCGGGAACGTGCGGGTTTGGTATTTGAGTCTTGTGTCCATATGAGCCAGTGCTGAAAGCACTCGGACTCGGAAAGTTCTTTCTGCCTGATGGACAGCGCCAGGTGGCTTCACCGGGGGGCGGGGATCCTGTGGTGACAGGCCACCTGCTCACATGGTCTTGCCCCCCCCCAGGCTGGAGGACACCTGTGTGCACCTGCTGCAGGCCACCCTGTGCTCGCCCAAGTGCCCCGAGCAGCTCCAGCTTCTCTGTGCTGCCATCCTACGAGAGATGTCGCCCTGTGACGGCCTGAGCCTGTCCTGTGACCACATCCACAGCAGCCGGCAGCTGAGCCTGGTGGCCTCCGTGCTCTTGGCCCAGGTATCGTGGCCATCACTGCTTAGGTGGGCCACTCTGCCCTGGGTCACCCCGGAGTGCCAGCCCACGATCCCAACCTGCTGCACCAGCAGGCTTGGCTTGGCCGCCCCCTCCATTCGGCCAAGTTTCTGGCTGTCACCTGTGTCCCCATCCTCCCAGCACCCTTATGCATCTAGAAGGAGCAGAAAGACCTGCCCCTTCTCCTGTCTCCCCGCCCCACTGCCTCCCGTCTCCCAGCCTCCCCGCCCCCTCCTCCAGTCTCACACTTATTCCTAGGGAAGCAGCAGGGCCCTGTGAAGGCCATTCCAACGCAGGTAAGAGGTGATGTCACGGAGAGAACGAGGCTAGTAGAGCAGCAGCCTTTCAGAACTGGACGGTCCTTTTCCAGATGTTTTCAGAGCGAAATAACTTGTCTCTCGCACATTGATGCAAGTCGCCACTTCCCGGTCCACCTGTGCTCTGTTTGAAGGGTGACAAAAAGGAGGAGGTCCGAAGCGTGGGCCAGCGCGTCTTCAGAGTCCTCGAGAGCCGGCAGCCCGAGGGGCCCAGTCCCAGGCACCTGCTCCCAGTCGTGTCCAAGATCACCCACCTCGCCCCACACACCCTCCACGAAGGTATTCACCCTCCTGGAGAGGCCCCTGTGGGGGGGGCGCAGATGGAGGGAGTGGGGGGTGGCCTGAGGGCACAGCACCCTTTCGGGAGCAGCGGCTTGTTTTCTAGAAAGACCTACCCACGCCCCTGCAGCCTGTGTCTGTGGGATTTCCGTATTCCCCACCTATTTCCCCCGCCCACCCCTATCTCCCCTCCTCCCTACCCCCCACTCACAGATCAGACCAACCTGCTCAACAAGCGGCTGGTGGACTGGCTTCGCTATGCCAGCGTCCAGCAAGGGGTGGCCCACACTTCTGGAGGCTTCTTCTCCACACCCAGAGCCCGGCAGGTGAGCCTGGGGACTCTGAACATCCCTGTCCCTGGGCGTCCCAGGGCCACATTGGCCAGCCCTCCCACAGGGCCCCTTTAGCTCCTCCTGTCCTTCCACCTGCCTTGGTTCCAGAATCCTTCCTCTGTGCCTCTGCTTGGGTGAGGGAGCTTTGGGTCCCACGGGGTCCCAGCCCCCGAGCCCGAGCCATTGTGTGCCAGACCTGCTGACGAGCGTGTCTTACCTGCCAGGGCTGCATTCCCTCAGGTGCTAGTGTTTATGCATCTCCCCGGGCCCGCCCCCACTTCTCACAGGTGTGGACGGCCACACTTGGTGTGAGGGTGGGGCTCACGCTCTCACGTGGCCTCTCCCTGCCCTCCCAGCGCCTGTGAGCCCCTCCCCAGCCCGGGTCCCCACCGCCTGCCCGTCCTTCCTTTCCTCCCGCAGCCCTGCCCCGTCACCGAGGTGGATGGCGCGGTGGCCACAGATTTCTTCACCGTGCTGTCCACGGGCCAGCACTTCACGGAGGACCAGTGGCTGAACGTGCAGGCCTTCTCCATGCTGCGGGTGTGGCTGCTGCACGGCGACCCCGAAGGCCCCAGCACCCCGGATGCGGGTGGGACATGGTGGGGGAGGCATGGGGAGGGGAGCACATGGTTGGGCCCCCAGACACAGGGGAGGTGAGTCGGACCGGGTGAGGCACCAGGCAATTCCAGCAGCCCTGGGCCACCCTCGCTGGCACTAAGAGGCCCACCCTGGCCATAGATCGGGATCCAGAGTGATCATGGAGGGCAGATGTCAACAAAGGTGTCCAGAGAGCTCCCCCAACCCCTTCTCCACGGACTGACCAGCGGTGTAGACAGGCTGAACTTGTGGGAGGGGACGCTTCCACTACATGGGGGTGTCTGCCCCCCAGACACGCTGGTCTGGGTGCCCTTGAAGTGCCTCATGCTCTTTTCCAGACGACAGGTCGGAGCTGGAAGGCTCCACACTGTCCGTGCTGTCGGCCAGCTCCACGGCCAGCCACCTGCTGCCCCCACGGGAGCGGCTGCGGGAGAAAGCCTTCGAGTACTGCCAGCGCCTGGTGGAGCAGAGCACTCGGCGTGAGTCCCAGAGCCGGGGCCCCCCTCCCAGCCCCGGCGCCGCACCCCCTGTCCCTGCAGCCAAGCACCGCCCACCGGAGCCACTTCCCAGGCTGCTCATGGGGAACGAGCCTGGGAAGCCTCTTTTTCCCAGAGGCTCTTTGTGTTTTCAGATGTAGACTCCGGAGAGCGGGGCAGTGGACAGAAGCCATCCCCAGCCCACCCGGTGTCTGCCCCACCCTCCCCTCTGCCCTGGGGGCTGCTCTCTGCTCCCAGGTGGCTCACCACCTTCTCTTCGAGCTTCCAGAACAGTGTGCCCCTCATTCACTGTTCTCACACTGACACAGAGACCAGGGGACTGTCTTCCTTCTGCAGGCGCCCTGAGGAAGGGGGACTCGGACCTGCAGAAAGCTGTAAGCATGGGGCAGGCCGGGCATCTGGGGCGCACAGGGCTCCCCAGCTCCACCCAAGCCCAAGCCCGTCCCCCGTCCCCGCAGTGCCTGGTGGAGGCCGTGCTCGTGCTGGACGTGCTCTGCAAGCAGGACCCCTCCTTCCTGTACCGCACCCTGTCCTGCCTGAAGGCCCAGCACGCGCGCCTCTGTGCGGACCCGAGCCGGGCGCGGACATTGCTGCCCATCGCGCAGTTCTTCCTGAACCACGGTGAGCCTCTGCCTCATGCCTGGGCTCCCGGTGCAGCTGGGAGAACCTTCTGGTTCACGGCCAAGGTCAGCCTTTCTCTCCTCGTGGTTCTTTTTCCTTCGTTTGTGGAACAGTGTTGCTCTGAAGACCTGTGAGCACCAGGTGGGGCCATTTTTAAATGGGTTTCTGTATTGAATGAAAATTGAGCAAGGTCACACTGACCTTGGAACTCTCTGCCAAGAGTTCAGGGTTTCATGGAAGGGGGCGTGGATGCAGCACTTTCCAAAGAGCGTTCTGTGTCGAGTCACTCAGGGATTGGTCTGTGGCCAGAGACTCCAGAAGAGCTAATTCAGCTCTTTTTCTCGTGTGGGGTGGACCCCCCAGGGCCCCTAGTGTCCTGGACACACGTGTGGCCCTGGAGGCTTGGCCCATGACCCCGAGGGACCCCCACCAGCAGCAGGGGTAGGCCCTGACCTTACTGGTCCCTTTCAGGGGAGGCGGCCGCAGTGGACTCAGAGGCCCTTCTCCGGCACCTGCTCACCAGGACGGCCTGTGAGCTCTTCCACAGCCCCCCGCTGGCCTTCGAGCTTATGTGCTTCTGCAGGGACAGCCTTCCCCTGTTTGGCAGGAACCTGGACATCCTCAAATGGAGCTTCCCCAATCTCCTCAAGGCATGCTCCACTGTCCCCAGCCAGAACGGGGGGCGCGGGGGGCCGGGAGTGCAGGGCGGGGGGTGAGTCATGGGGCGGCCTGGGGTCCGTGCGTCACACAGAACCAGCGTCTCTGCCAGGGAGAGCCCTGTGTGACCCCCTTCGGAGGCACGGGGGAGTCTGGCAGCAGTTGGTTCTCATGGAATTTGTCCAGGCTGTCCCATCCGGTGGGCTCGTCATCCGGGTGCCTTGCCGCTGTCCGGTGCTGTCCACGTCTGGTGTCTTTGGTGACCGGTCATGGTCACTGCATGGCTTTTGCCAATTCGACTAGAGACACTGTCGTTTCGCTGGAGCAGACACCAGTGGCAGGAGGGACGAGACTGTGTCAATGACTGGGAGGAAGGGAACGCAGCAGCAGAACAGGGATAGAGCGCGGACAGGCCGGAGTGTGTCAGGCTCCAGGACCACAGGAGGGACCCTCACCCCTGCCGAGGGGCAGCGCATCTGGGACTGAGGCGCCTTCCCTCTGCGGTAGCCTGTGGGCTTTGAGCTGGTGGCCCTGCTGCTCGGTTGTGCACCCCATGTGGGCCCTCCCGTCCCCATTGAGCCGCCATGCTTGTCCCTGCAGCTTCTGGCCTGGAATAGCCCGCCCCTCACCTCTGAGTTTGTGGCACTGCTACCGTCACTGGTGGACGCGGGCACCGCCGTGGAGATGCTGCACGCATTGCTGGACCTGCCCTGTCTGACCGCAGCCTTGGACCTGCAGCTCAGGTGAGGCCACGGGGCGTGCCCCCCCCATGACAGCGCCTCCCTCTGGCTCCTTGCCAACCGTTGGCACCGGGCCCACTCTGGTCACTCTGAGGCTAGCCAGCTCAGGTGCTGTGGTGTCACGGGGACATCTGCTCTGCCTCTCTGCGAGCGGAATCCGGCCTCACACACCTGCTTGTTCACAGGTTGTCGCCGGCCGCATCCGAGAGGCCGCTGTGGGACCCCTCCCTCAAGATCCCCGGCTGCCTGGAGGCCTCCCGGGACCCCCAGTTCCAGGGTCTCCTCCAGCACCTGTTGCGTGCCACGGCCACCGGGACCGTGGAGAGGTGGGAAGCTCTGGGGTGGGGCCCGGTGGCCCTGGCAGGATAGGGGGACACTGAGGCGTTGGGACTGGCTGTGTGGCCAGAGCCTGCTCCAAGGGTGGGCGGGGCCCTGCTTCTGCCCCTGGGCCTTCGCCCTCAGCCAGCACTGGCCACTTGCGCAGCTTCCCAACCGGTCCCCGGGTCTGGCCTCAGGACCTGCGAGGTATGTGTCGTGGGGACTCCATTGTACAGATGGAGACAGTGAGGCATACTATACCCGCCCCAGGAGCGAGAGGGCCAGGACTGGAACAGGGCCTCCTGACAGCAGAACCCTCACAGCCTGGCCCCACGCCAGCCCTCCCTGCATCCCATTTTGATGAGGGGGACAGAGCTGCAGTAGTGGATGGCTCCAACCACCCTCTCTTCCTTCAGGCCCCGGCCCGCGTGGACGAGGTGGGCCTCGGGTGGGCGGGGACTCATCAGGGTGCCTTGTGTCTATCAGGTTGGCGCCACTGCACCGGCTGCTACAGCCCCTGGCCAGCTGTGCCCGCGTGGTCCAGTGCGCCGAGGCTGTGCCCACCCTGCTACAGGCCTTCTTCTCAGCAGTGACGCGGGTGAGCCTCCTGCTCCTGCAGCCAAAAACACACACACACACACACACACACACGTGCACCCACGCACATGCACTGACACAGGGTCGTCCTGAGGGAGGCGGAGGACGGCCCCCTCGCCCTGCGCTTCTGCAGCCCCTGCCTGGGGTCGGCCAGAGTCCCTGGGAAGGGTGGGAGCAGCTGTGGGGACCATCGCTCCTCCTCCCCCGAACGGGGGGCCCCGTGAGGCATCTGGGACCGGCACACACACCCGGGACCAGAGCAGAGCGTGGCACAAAGTGGCATCACTGGGGCTGGGACTGAGTCTGTCTCTCCCTCCTGACCCTCAGTTTGCCGATGGGGCCCTGACCAATCAGCTGGCACTGCTGCTCCTGGAGAGAAGCGACTCTCTCTTCCAAGTGCCGCATTATGAGGACCGTGTGCACAGGTGGGCTAGCACCACCCTCCCCCCCCTCCCCCCAGCTCTGGTTGTTCCCACGCCCCCTGCCCAATGCCCGACCCCTTTCTGGTTGCCACCCACTCTCACCCTCAGGCCCAGTTGCTGCACTGATGCCTCATGTCCGCCCCCCACCACCCCCAGGTCCACAATTGCCAGTGGTGGCCCAGGTCCCTCTCCATGTAGCCCTCTGGGCTCTCATTACCCACCCCCCCACCCGCTACCCTACCCCCCTATCCCGGCCTCCTCCCTCTGGGGCCACTAGTTCCTTTGGGGCCAGAACCATCTGGACCTGGTGCTCAGAGCTTTTCCTTTTGCCCCCTGGCTCTGGTTCCGGGGGAGGGGTCTGGGGCCCGGGGGCCACTGAGGCCCACCTGCATCCTCTCCGGGCAGAGTCCTGAGTTCACAGTTCCTGGCCCTGTGCGCGCTGCACCCATCACTGGTGGTGGAGCTGGCGAAGGAGCTGCTGGAGTTCGTGGGGAGCGTGAGCAGCGTCCACAGCAGGGGGCCCATGCTCGCTTCCGTGGTGAGGCCCACTGCCCTGCCAGCGCCCCACTCCCAAGGCGGGCAGCCTGCAGGGTGCTGAGGCTCTGTCCCTTCCCAGGTGTGGGCCATCGGCGAGTACCTGTCCGTGTCCTGGGACCGGCGGTGTACCGTGGAGCAGATCAACCGGTTCTTCGAAGCCCTGGAGGCCGTGCTGTTTGAGGTCACCCAGTCCCGCCCGTCTGCCACGCTCCCCAAGTGTCCCCCGCAGGTCGTCACCGTGCTCATGACCACGCTGACCAAGCTGGCCTCCCGCAGCCAAGACCTGATTCCCCGGTACGGGAAGGGACCGGACAGGGGCCCCGCGCGCTTCCTGTGGTGCGGGGAACCGGCCCCGGACGCCTTCCCGGTCCCTGATGTCTGCCCTGCAGAGGAAGGGCTGCTGTACCGGCTGCCTCACTGAGGGCCTCGTTCCACAGGCGGGGTAACCAAGACCCCTTCCTCCTCAGGGTCTCTCTGTTCCTGTCAAAGATGAGGACCCTGGCCCCGAGCCCAGCCCTGAGCACCACAAGCTGTGAGGAGGACGCGGGAGCCATGCGCACGCGGGCCACAGAGCTGCTGGCCCTGCTGAAGATGCCCAGCGTGGCCCAGTTCGTGCTCACGCCCAGCAAGGAGGTGTCCGAGCCCCGCTACCACCGCGACGCCAACACGGCCCTGCCCCTGGCCCTGCGCACCGTCAGCCGCCTGGTGGAGAAGGAGACGGGCCTCCTGCCGGGGTGAAGGGACGATGATGAAGAGGCTGGTATTAGGGCCGAGCCTCGGCTTCCGTGGTCAGAGAGGACCTCAGGAGGGGCAGGAGGCCTGGGTGGGTCTGGGTCCCTCAGTGCCTGTCAGGACTGTCACATCCTCGGCCTAGGTCTCCAGTGGAGCTGAGCTGGGCTCAGGTAGGATTTGGGGCTGGGTGGCGTCTGCTTTCTCTGTTCCAGGCTGTTCCCTGTTTGGGGCAAGAAAAGATACCACAATAAACCTCTTTCCAAAAGTATCTGTGTGCACAAGGTGGGGGCTGTGCCCTTCCCTCCACCCAGCGGGGTGGGGCCCGAGGTGGGGCGCACTGCTGGTCTGCGAGACCTGGCCCTGGGGACCCTCGTGCGGCTGCACCAGATGGCTGTGGCTGTTCCTTCTCGCTCAGTCCCCACAGTGTCCTAGGTGTCACAGAAATAACAGCACGAATGCCAGCAAAGAAGAAGCAGTGTGACCCAGAGGTGCAGCTGCTCCCCTGGAAGGGCCTTGGCTCAGGGTCCTTTCTTGGCCCTCCTGCTGCTCCTGGATGGGCCCTGGGACCCCTGCCAGGTGGGATAGAGGTGCCGCCTGCCTTCAGGCCTGCAGCCTCCTGCCATTCAGAAGGGTGCTCCGTCTGTTTCCTTGCCTGCCACTCGGAATCTAGAGCAAGGAGGGGAGACAGGCAGGGTGTGGTGGGGCAGGAAATGACCCTCCAGCTTTAGTGCCTCGCGCCACGGCTCCCCTGAGGTCAAGTTCCCGCCTTGTACACCAGCTCCCAAGGGGGCTCCCGGCCCCGCCCGGTGCGAGGAGGCTCCCCAAGCCACCAGGTGGTGCTGCTGCTCCGCGAGTCTCCAGTCCAGCCCCGCCCCCGAGTCTGGCCACGCCCCCAGCTCTGTGATCCAGCTCTGGCCCCGCCTTCACCACGCCCCTAGGCGCGGGATCCCGCTGGTTGGCCGCTTGGGCCCGCATAGAAACAGCCGTAGATGTGGGTGAGTGCCCTGCGTGGCCCAGACCCGCGGCTGCCCGGGGCAGGGAGGGCCTGCCTCTGCGTCGCTCAACATTCGGCCTCTGGACGACTTCCGACAGGTGACAAGTGACGCGCTGGGCGGCGGGGCGGGGTGCACCAAGGGACATCCTGGCCCTCCCAAGATGGGGCAGACCTGGCTCTGCTGCTCCCTGGCCTCCTCCCGGTCCTTGCCTGCAGCGGATGGGCCCTGAGCTCCAGGCTGGGGTCTGTGGATCCCATCGCGCCGACCCCTCGTGAGCCCTGAGTTCCAGGCGGGAGTCTATGGACGCTCCCTGCTCTGTGCCACCCGGCATGAGCCTGAGCTCCAGGCCGGAGCCCAGGGTAAAGGATGTATGGTCTAGAGAAAAGCAGATGTTATTTTTGCAGGGTGCCTGCGGTGCCCCTCTCAGTGATCAGTCCCCGCGGTTTGGGACCGTCTGCACACACGAGTGTGGATCCCGAACCTGCGTTGAGAACTAGTTGGTGAGTGCAGGCCTTGAGGAGAGATTTCGCCGCCTCAGAGCAAAGGCAACCCAGAGACGTTCCTTTTACATGTTCTTTGCCAGGAAAACTGTCGTGGTGCTTAGGGATCTGGAGACAAACTGCCCACGTTCTGATCCCAGCTGGCTCCCAAGGGGCATGCTCAGTGGTCTCAACTTTTCATTCCCCTGGGTTTGTGGTCCGTACTGCACTCTTGCTGTGGTGGGGGGGGGGGGTGAGCAGTGTCTTCCCCACTGATTGTGGGGGCTTGGCCGTCCCACCGGCTTTGGCCAACAGCCTGTGGGCAGAAGTGACAGAGGATTGAAATGCGCTTGGGAGCTGGACTTGGGCTCTGCACTCTTGATTTGCTAAGAGCACATTCCTGGCTGGTCTGTTGGCCAAAAAGGTGGAGACTCAAGGGGAAAAGCTGAACCCCACCTGGCGCAGGGAGCCAGCTCCAGCTGCGCTGAGGGTGACGTTTTGAGACACAGTGTCATTTTCCTCAGCGTTATTATGGCAACGGCTGGATTAGAGATCGAACAAACCACTTCCTCATCCAGAACGTGGGCCCTCCTACCAACCACAGCGTGTAAGGTGCCTGGGGCGTTCAGCAGGCCACGGACTCTGTGCTCACGTCCCCCCCATCCAGGGCTCTACCCCTGGGGGACCTGAGGTATGTGGGGGCCCCCGTGTGGCTCCACAGTTCCACCACCTCCTCCGCACGGAGCAGAGCAGAACTGGGACCTGTAATTCCGCAGGCCTTAGGCTGCTGTTGGCTCTTCTGAACTTGTACCCTTGTTTCAATTTAGGGCTCTAAGAATTTATGTTTTGGGTTCAACCATACATTTAAAATGGTTTTTGTTGTCTTTTTTTTTTTTTTTTTAAGACAGCGTGCAAGCAGAGTTGGACACGGGGCCCAATCCCATGATCCTGGGATCATGACCTGAGTTGGAAAACACATTGGATGCTAAAACGACCGAGCTGCCCTTAAGATGAAATTTGTGAAAGTTCATCTTAGCCAGCATTTTGGGAACTCAGTAGTGGGAGGTGCTTCAAAGCTGGTGGAATCTGGGAGCCTCACATGGGAGAGCAGCAGCCAAGGGCCTGGGGCTGATCCCAGCACATCTGCCCTCAGTGCTCACCAGAGGGCAGCGTGGAGTCGTGTGGAGCCCGGTGCGCAGGCCAGACCTAGGACCCCACTCCGGGTGGATGGGCACCCTCCAGGAGACCCCTTCCCATGTGAGGGGCGTGTCTGCCACTGACCAGCCGGGAACATCTTCTCCCCCAGGTCTCTGTTCCTGGCAAAGATGAGGACCCCCTGAGCCCAGCCATGAGCCGGCGCCCGACGCAGGAGCCCTCTGCACCCTGGCCATGGAGCTGCTGACCCTGCCACCACCCCCCAGAGTGGATGTATCCGAGCCCCCCTGTCACGGAGATGTGAACATGGCTGCACACGCTCTTCCACTTGGTAGAGGTGAGCCTTCCCTCAGGGTGCCAGGACGGTGACCCGGTGGATGCCAGCCAGGCCGCAGACTCAGAGCCTGGGATTTGGGCCCAGCCTCCACTCCGGGGATCAGAGGAGAAAGCGGGAGGGGCACAGGTCCTGGGGTGGACCCAGGTCCTCACTGTCAGCTTCTCGGGGAGGTGCCGGACCCTGTGGGGCCCAGAGGCAAAGCACACGGACCCCCTCATCTCGGCCACTGCTTGGTTCAGGGCCGAAGCGGACCAGCCCACCCCCCTCAGAACCCCAAGCCTATGTGCTCCCAGGGTGTCTCCCAAGCTGGCAGGGAGGGGCGGGCCCAGGGGACCCCAGTGCAGCACCCCCCAGCTACACACAGCGCCAGCCTCTCAGAATACGAAAGATAATTTATTGAATCTATAATTTTCCATTAAAATCTTCAAACATAAAAGCTCTGTAACAAACGTCACAACTTCGTGTCATCTGTCATATAAAGAAAATATACACTAAGATGTACATTTGCTGCAGCAGGGGCCGTGGCCACCCCTCCAGCCCCACCTAGGGAGGCGGTGTGCGGAAGCAGATCTTCTTGGCTGTCTCCACGTCAGATTTGGCGACCAGAAAGCGCATCTTCTTCCCTCCGTGTCGGATCAGGTCCACAGCCCTGAAAGCCAGGAGGGGAGATGCCTGGTGTGGCTGATTCATCACAAGACTCCTGGGGGTGCCTGGGATGGGGACCCCACCCCCCCGCTGCAACCCTGAGTGCCCCGAGGGGCCCGGGTGGGGCTGCTGGGGTGCTGCAGGTCGAAAAGGGGGCTGGGACCCCAGCTTCCACTCACTCTTATCTAAAATGGGGTCCAGGGCTGCGGAGCAGGGGTACCTCAAGTAGCTGACGCCCATCAGGCTGCTGCCGTTCACCTCAAGGATGCGGTCTCCCAGGGACAGCCGGCCGTCCGCCGCTGCGGGGCTGCCCGGGAGCAGCGTCTGGATGTAGAGCCCAGGGGCGCCCAGTGGTGTGTGCTGGGGGGAAGCAGTGGCCTCAGGGAGGGGAGGGCAGGCTAGGCCGCAAGGGCGGCACTGGCCACCCTCCCCACCCCACAGGCCTGGGACCAGCACCCCGAGGACAGAGCGCTCAACCCCCACGGAGCTGACCTGGGCCCTTGGCTCCCATGATGGCAGGAGGGGTGGGCCTGCAGGGGGTGGTCCTGACCCTGCAGAGCCTGGCGGGGGGCCGCTCACCATGCCGTCGATGAGGCCCATCCCCAGCCCGGAGGGGCCCCGCTCCAGCTCCACCGCGAACACGTAGCAGAAGTCCTCGGCACTGGAGCTGCGGCTGGAGGCGGCCGGCGGGGGCTCTTCTGCGGGGAGCACACAGCCTCCTGCTCAGGTGAGAAGAGGCGTCCCTGGTGGCAGGGGCGGGCAGCCCGTCCCTCCCAATCCCCGCTGCTCCTCCCAAGGGAAATGCTCCAAAGGGCTATAGCGAGATGCCAGTCTGGGCATGATGGGGACACCCCCCCGCCAGACTGTGGGCGACACCCCCACATGCCCAGAAGGGGAGGTTCCTCCTTCCTCCTCGTGGCTGCCTAGGCCAGCGGCCCCTCCCGGAGCCTAGCTGTTTCCAGGCCTGAGCAATGGGCTCTGCTCAAGGTACCCCCATGACCCCCTCCCCCACCTTCCACGAAACACTCCTGAGACCGTTCTCCTCCACCCTTCAAGCAGTGCCTACACATCTGTCCCCCCGTCTGACCCTGCCCCCTTCCTGCATTCGGACTCCAGCTCTGCGGCCCCCCACGCTGTCCCCCACCCCGGGCCCTGCGCCCTCTGGCCTCGGAGGTCAGGGAGGGCATGTGGCTGCAGTCCCTGCACAAGGAAGCAGGGGTCCTGCCTCAGGCCCAGATCTGACCCGGTGACCCCTGCCCTCGGGGCACACGACAGGGGGCTGCTCTGCCCTGCAGGTGCACATGCACCCTCTGCTTCCTTCCCCTCCCCCCCACCCTGGCTTTCCCCTGCCCTACCAGCCTCGTACCTGGTGCAGATCGGCTGAGCCGTCCCTCCCTGTACCCAGGGACTTAGTCCCCCAGGCGGCTGGGTAGGGCCTGAGCCACCCTGTGCCCACCCCATCTGGCTATGGGTGTTCATGGATAGGTATTGACAGCCCTGACCCAAAGGGGACCCGCCCAGGGGCCACTGCGAGCCTGGGGTCAGGTCCTACCTTCTGCAGTTGTACCTCCAGGCGCACTCTGTCCACTCCACCTTCCTTCCTGGAGCGTTTTCCCACAGGTGCCACTGGGCTCTGGCCAGTCAGGGACAATGGGCTCGAGGCCCAGGGGGGTGCCGGGAGGCGTGAGCAGACACGAGGAGTCCACGTGGAGGTCACCAGCCTGGGGGCCCCCGCGGCTCTGCCTTCCCGGAGCACCCGGGGCGCGAGGAGCCCCGGTGGGAGGAGGAGGGCGCAAATGGCCAGCTTCTCGAGCCCCCCGGGAAAGCAGTGGGCAGCTCAGGGCCTCCAGAGGCCCTTCAGCGGTGCCGTGGGACAGTCCCTGGGGGAGACAGACAGGGACGCAGTGCTCAGGGGCCTCCCCTGCCTTCTGTAGACCCACAGGGGCCCCAGAGACTGCCCCCAACTGCCCCATCACCCAGCGCCAGCATTACCTTGAGGCCCTCAGGTGGGGGAGGCCCAACACCAGGTCTGCCACGCAGGCTCCATAGGAAGTGGCGGACATACAGAAGATGCTGGTAGAGGCTTTCATCGGGGCAGTCGGCTTCCAAATCCACCTGGAAACCCTCGCTCGGCAACACAATGGGCGGGGGGTTCTCGTAGGACTCCAGCACGTCCTCTGCGGGCGACGGTGGGAACGCTGGGACCGTGCAGGCCCCGAGGGACCTCCCGCCCGGCCCTAGGCTCACCAGCCAGCCCTGCCCGCTGCTGGAGGTACGAGGCACACACACGTGCTGGGCCCGGCACAGGCCACCCGCCCAAACCCCTCTCCCGGCCCTTCTGCAGCCCGGTGGCCACAAAGGACGAAGCCCAAGCCACCTCGCCCCCTCCCCCGCACCCCCAGCCTGCCCTCCTGGGGCGCCAAAGGGCCATACTGACTGCATCCCACCCTGTCACCGGGACCCCGTGTCCCAGAACACGAGCACCCTCCCATGGCAGCAGGCCCTGGGAGTCGGGGCGGGGGGCCAGCCGGGCCAGCGGAGCCGGAGTCCTGTCACAGGCCACGCCCTGGGTGTGGGAGCCTAAGGCCCTATTTCTAGCTCTATCTTCTACCTTATCTTAATCTGTGTCATTAGGTGTGCTAACAAGGAGAGACGTGAATCTATTTGTAAATAGATGTGTGAACCTACGTGGCAAGTATGCCATCTTGGCACAGAACATGGAGACCCTGTTCTCCTCCTGGTGGGCTGTGCCCCAAGTGGGGCCCATCCTCAGGCTCCATGTTGGATAGGGCGACCCTGAACCTAACCCAGAGGCCATGAACTGTGGGCTCCCTGACCTCCATCTAGGGGCGTCTCCAGGTGCCCAGGTGGAGGACAGGGCATGGAGGAGGAAGATGGCCCCAGGTGGAGGGGACAGAGGTCCTGTGGGCTCCCAGGGAAGTCCCACTGGAAGCTCCCCACTGTCCCCACCATGGCCCACAGGGTCCCGCCCTGGGGGAGGCTCACCTGACTTGAAGGCGTCGGGGCTGTCCCGGGCGCCGGGCTCCCAGGCGCTCACGGGGCCCATGCCAGCGGCCAGCTGGTACTGCATGAGCAGCCGGTGCAGCTGCGCAGGGCTCAGGGCGGGGAATGCGGCCCGCAGGCTCGCCCAGCTCATCTGGGGGACAAGGAGGAGCATGTGGGCAGAGGGTCTTTCTCCTGGGCACTCTGGGGGCAGGGTCCGGGCTCCCAACGAACACACCCAGGGCCGTGGCACCCCTGAGGGCTGCTGAGGTCAGCAGGGGGGTGGGGGGGGTGCCACAGCCTCATGGGCAGCCAGGGTGAGAGCCGGCTGGGGCAGTCGGTCCCGAGTGGCCAGCAAGCACCCCACTGCGGGCTCCATCCCCTCAACACACCTCTCCCGATAGTACCTGGCAGGGCTGAGATACCAGGAAAAGAGCAATCAGATTCCTGCCCCGAAGAGTGTACACAAATCAGACCCGGAGGGCGGCAGACACACATGAAGGCACAGCCTTCCAGGATGGGAGGCTTCCTGCAGGGGGAGGAGCAGCCCAAGCTTGGGGAGGAGGGTGGGCTCATGCTCGACAGAACAGAATAACAGGTACAGTCACCCATGACCCTACAATGGGCCAGGGATGCCCTTCCCCTCCTGTTTTCTGGAAACTTCTCTCGCATTCTCTCGCCTAATCCCCATTTCTGTGACACAGACGCTCCAGCAGCTTCTTGGTGCCCCAAGGACCACGGCTGACCCTGTAGGCGGCAGGGGGGGGGGGCACTGCGCCCTCCATGGCAAGTGGTGCCCAGCTCCCAGCGTGGCTCTTCAAAGTAGGAAACCTCTGTGATGGCTCAGCTTCTGGGAAGTTCCCAGGCTCCGCTCGCCCATCGTCCCCGAACTACAGGGTGGGCCTCCCCACACTGCTCAGTCCTCGCCGCGCTTTCCAGGACCTCTGGGCAGGTGGGGCAGGGGACGGGGTCGGTCATCTGTACTCTCGGGCTGCCGCATCCTCCCACTCTGTCCAGATGCCTGCTGTTTGGACCCTGGGCCTCTATGATCCATCCTGTCAGGAGGCCTGACCTGTGGGAGGGCTACGGCCTCTGCCACAAGGACAACTGTGTCCTGAGGCTGCTTTGGGGGCACATGATCATTGCCGGGAGCCCCATACCCCACACGGGTCTGTTTCTCCGGGTGTTTCCAACTCTGTGCCTCGTCCAGGGCTGGCATCAGAGGGCCCAGCGGTCTGGCCGAGAAGCCACCAGCAGGGGCCCAGCCCGCTCCCCTGTCCTTGCAGCTCTCCGCTGTCCGGGTCCTTTCCTGGCCTGTCCTCCAGTCTGGCGCCTGGACCCTTCCTCTGTGTTCTCAGGGTTCGAGTTTCCAAGAATCTGTTTGGTTCTCTTCTCTTGTCTAGAGGAGGATGTAATTTGTTTTTAGATTTCTTTTCCCTGAAAAGTCTGTTTCAAGCTGAAAATGGTTTTCACATTTTTTTTAAAGGGCTTAAAACAAGGAAGCAGAACGTGGGATGGTGGCTGTTCATGCTGCCCAGCCGGGCCCCGTCTGTGCCCGTCTCTCGTGCTGGAGGCTGTTCCCTCATGCCTGCCAGCGGGCTCACGGGGGGACAGGCATCTGCATCCTCTGGCCCCTGCCTGCGCGCCCCTGGCCCCCGCGCGGCCGGCTCAGCCCCTCCTGCGCAGAGCACAGGGCCTCCAGCACGCGGAAGGGTCTCCGTTCCAGGACGAGGCTCCTGGCATCACGATGACAGCGTGGTTTTCCCAGCTGGGAGACCCTCTGTTCTAAACGCTCTAGAAGGAAGCACGAGGGGAGGGCGGAGGCCCCGGCCTGCCTCTGGCTCAGCCCGGTCCTGCATTTGCGCTGCTGGGCAGAGCTGCAGGGAGAGAATAGGCCCCGTCTTTTCAAGATTTTAAGTATTCTCTATACCCGTCGTGGAGGACTGGAACTCACAACCCCAAGGTCGAGAGCCAGCCAGGAGCCCCTTGGTATTAATTTTAACTATTTCTCCCCAGTGTTACTGAGACACAATTCATTTTACGTGTAAGATCTGAATAATGTTCCCTCCATCTTGATGTTGGCAATTTGTACTTCCTCACTTTTCTCATGCTTTATAAGAGCCACTCTTGGCTTTTTGCTCTTCTCCATCATGTATTTGTTTACACACCTCCTGGCGTGATGTGTGGTCCGCCCACAGGGTCTTGGTTCCCGCCGGCCCTGCGCTGGAGGCTCCGTCTCCTTCAGGCAGTTGTGACCCGGCCTCCGCTTCCCAGCGGGCCCGCAGCTCTCCTCTTCCCCTTGTTGGCTTTGTCCTTCAGGGCTCATGCTTTGCCTTTGTTTAGTGATATTTTGGGAGGGAGCCAAGCAAATGCATTTGTTTAACGTGTGATCCGTATCCAGATATCCCCATTTTCTGAATTTTTTCAAGTGAAGTCACACTTGTAGAATTAAAACAAAAAACTCAGAAGAGCAAGTCCCTGCTGCACCGTTCCAGGCGGGGGTGGGGTGGGAGGGGGACCGGGGCTAAGCCAGCAGCGTCACTGGGAGGGTGCAGGGAGACGACCACCAGGCAGGTCATGCCACGCAGGCGGCTGCCACCCTTAACTGAGAGATCTCTGTGCTGCGGGCCCCGGAGTGGGGGCGCTGATTTTCCAGCAGACGGGCCCTGCCTGCCTCTTGGATGGCCCGTTGGCACACAGGGTGACTGGCAGGCAGGAAAGGGACACGCTGGTCTGGTTTCATTGGTCAGCGGCGACGAGTGGGGGAGCATGAGGTGTTGGACTTGCTTCCTGTTGCTCTTCCAATACCTGACCACAAACACGTCCTCTGCCTGTTCTGGGGGGCCAGCCACCTACTCACTGGCCTCGGTCCCCCACCAAGGAGTCAGCGAGGGTGCCTTCTCCTTGCTCTTGGGGGTGGTCAGAATTCAATTCCTTGTGACAGTAGAACAGAAGGCCCTGGTTCCGTGCTGGCCTGCAGCTGAGGGCTGTTCCTAGCTTCTGGAGGCCAGACAGCCCAAGGCCCACCTGCAGAGCCAGCCAGGCAGTCCGGCCCCCTCCAGTCCTCAATCTGATCCACTCATCTGCCCTTTTAAGAACTCATGTCCTTAGATCAGGCCTACCAGACAGTGCCATCTCCCCACCTCAGGCTCTGTCCAGAGCCCTGTGCCATGTGGGGTCAGGAACCAGACACAGACCCCAGTGGGGGGTAACTTATCCCGCCTTCGGGGAGGAATGGAAGTGGAATGGACCCTGTTCTATAGGGCCTCAGAGACTCCGAAGCCCAGCTGTGGCCCATGCCTGGTCTGTGAGCTGGTGACCCAAGCGGGACCCCTCATGCACTCCTCCTACCTGGATAAGCTGGGCGCGGGGTGTGGCCAGCAGGCTGAGCGTGCAGGAAAGCTTCCGGAAGAAGTGCTCTCCAGCCTCCCCCAAGCCAGCGCTCCTCACCCACTCCAGGAGCTGCTGCAGGCGGGCGCAGGCCTGGACGCCTCGGGGCCAGTGGAAGCAACTCAGAGAGGGGCCTGGAGGGGCATAAACGTGATGCAGTGCTGGCCACCCTCACACCCCCACCCTGTACTTCAAGCCTTTGCTGACAGGCCTGAGCACCTTACGTTGGTTTCCAAGGCAATCGGCCTGCTTCTGGGCCCCCTCTGGGTGGGGTGGGCATGGGAGGGGGAGGTGAAGCACGTGGTAGGGGGGCTGTGACAGCTACCGAGTCGGAGTGTAGAGAGGAGTCCGCACCTATGGCAAGGCCCCATGGGCCCAGATGCTGCCTGCGGATACCGACGGGCGGGGGCAGGCCACACCTGCGACACATGTGCGCCAAGGGTTCACTCTCATCTCCCCAAGTCTGGCAGGGCCCCCAGCCGGAAAGGACTGGCAGCTGAAGCGAGGGGACAGGGACAAAGGCCATGTCACGTCTCTGAGCCTGTCCCTCCTTCCACAGCCAAGGGCTGAGGGGTAAAATGGACCAGGAAAGACCTGTGAGGGCCCCCACCCCACAGGGACGCCGGCCCCAGCAGCACATGCCCACCAGGCCCACCCCACTCACCCTTGTCCAGGAGCTGGTTGAAGAGCAGTGTGCTGGAGAAGAAGAGAAGGTAGGCCAGCACCTGGGAGGCGATCTCGGGGTGCACCTGGAATTGCCGCAGCAGGTCCAGGGTGGCCTGGTAGACAGACACCACCCGGCGCAGCTCCTCTGGCAGCTGGGGCTCGGAGCCCCAGCTCTCGCGGCGCTCCGTCTGGAAAGGGGGGCATTCCAGCAGGGCCGGGAGGCAGACGTACAGGGACTGGGGGAGAGAGGGAAACACCAGCCACATCCGCCGGGGCCCCAGGGCTACAGGCACTCAGGTCTAGCTCGGGTCCCAGGGGCAGAGGACATCCGCAGGTGCACAGAGTCTGGCAAAAGGGCTGCTGAGAATCCCCCATGGGTCCTGTTCCATCAGACGGGAACAGAGTGGGGGGCAGCTGACTGGCCCGACATTCCTGCCAGGACCCTCCCCCTGCATCAGGAGCACACCCTCCCACAGAGCTGAGACAGGGGCAGCAGACTGGGGACCATGGCCACCAACCTGGTGGAAGGCCTGGCGGGAGGGACAGTGGGCGCCCAGAGTCATCTTGGGGAGGACAGGGCTGTAACAGCTGCTCCCCAGAAATGAGCAAAGGCATCACCTCCAAGGGGAGGCTGCACAGACACCACGTCTCAAGGTGGTCATGGGACGACAGACAGGTCAAGGGCAGTAGCGGCCCCGTTCAGACCCGTGGGGCAGACATAAGCACATGGACTGGAGGAGCTCCTTCCTGTTCAGCGAAGACACAACCTCATGCCCTCCAGTGTTAGGTGACCATGGAGCTGGCTGACTCGACTGCCTGAACTCTAGGCAGACAACACAGGATCGTTTTCTCCTCCCACCTCTGTCGCCAGGATGCCCTGTCCTGCCAGCCTCCCTTGCTTCCCGCCGACACAATTCCCCCCAGGACCCAAGTGAGAACCCAGACTCAGAAAGTCCCCTTGGGCCCCCCCAGTGGGGGGTACCGGCCACAGGGGCCCCTGCTCTCTCCACTACACCCTGCACCCCACTCCATGTGCTGGGACTGGGTAAGTTGCTCCTCCCGACTGGAGGCTCTAACGCCATCTCTGGTCACAGCAATGAGCACCCTGTCCACAGCCAGAGTGGCCACCCTCCTGCTCCCTGACACTGTTGGCGTTTGCGCAGCCAACGGCTCATGGGATGGGGGTGATGTGAGCCAGGAAAGCAAGGACCTGGAAGTCGGGGCTCAAGGCGCAGAGGCGGCAGTTCGAGCTCAAACCCCTTGGGTGACGGTGGGGATGCGCCCTGGACGCCCCGGGCGGCACACCTTGGACACGTAGTACACGCACTGCTGGAAGGCGTACAGGATGACCTCCTCCAGCGCGGCCATGGCCTCCTCGCTGGCCGTCAGCGTGCAGGACAGCAGGGACTCCCTGGAACCTGCACGGGGACAGCGGCACATGGTCACCGTGTGCTTCCCCCAAACTGCACGCGCCCGAGACCCCACCCCAGGGCTGTGGAGCCGTCTCGCATGGCCGGCTGCCCCCAAGCCTGACTGCGTACCTCCCGGGGTGCTCAGGGCTGGGAATCCCAATTCCTGAATGACCAGATCCGGACCCGTCTCCTATTCGACCCCACAGCCCCAGCGCCACGGATTCTGACCCAACGGCCTGTGGTCACTTCACTCGGGACCCAGGTCACAGGAACACCTGGCCAAAGCTCCTTAGGAGGCGTCACTCCCCAGAATTGTGACCTTCTTCCCAGAAGAGAGAAACCCAAACGGCCTCCGAGCCACCTTCTTCCCCCAGCGTCTGGGAGAGACCGCAGGGCCCAGCTCCGGGAGGGCCCTCGGAAGCAACAGACCCCTGCAGGCGGGCCTCCCCTGATCCCAGCTGGAGCTGAGCCTGGGGGGCTGGCAGGGAGGACCGCCCAGCGGGGCCAGGAGCAGCTCGGTGGATGCCACGTGCCTCCTGGGATAGGTTCCTGCGAAGTCAAGAGGCCAAATTGGCCACAGGGACCCCAGCAGCAGAGAACCCTGCCAGGGCAGAGCCGCCCGGAGGGGCCTCCAGAGTATGGGATGCATGTGGTGTCCCTCCGGGGCCTGGAGGCCGCACGTCTGGCTCCTGCTCCCTCAGGTCCTCACTTCAGTGCAGGAGGCCCAATGGGCAGCCCAGACGTGTGTGTTTAGGGTAGGCGAGCGCCAGCGGCTTTCCACACTTGTTCGTTCTGCCACAGCCTTTTCTTCCTTCTTTAATGTTTATTATTTATTTTGAGAGAGGGCATGAGCAGAGGAGGAGCAGTGAGAGAGGGAGAGGGAGAGAATCCCAAGCAGGCTCTGCCCTGTCAGTGCAGAGCCCAATGCAGGGCTAAACCCACAAACCACCAGATCATGACTGGAGCCGAAATCAAGAGGCCGACGTTTAGCAGACTGAGCCCCTCAGGCACCCCTACAGCGGCCTTTTCACTGACACACAGCAGGGCCCCCGTGGTGTCTCGATCTCTTCCCAGGGCTGGGAGGGGAGGCGCTGGGTCTGACAGGGCCCAGAACTACTCCGAGCACCGGAGCCACCCCCTGCTGGACAACGAGAATGCACACAGTGCGCGAGGCCCTCGGAGACCCCATGCCTACCGACATCGGGAGGCACCACCATTCCAGACCTTCTGCCTCCAGGGCTTAGGGCTCTGCTGCCCCAGGGCCCACAGAACATGCCCCAAGGGCACACGCCCCAGAGACCTGTCTGGACCTGGAAGCCAGAAGCCTGTCTCGTCTGCCCAGGGGCCTCCCTAGAGCCTAGCCTGTGGAGTCCCACTGGGGACCCTCCCCGGAAGGATCTGGAGGCTCCCACAGCCTCACTGGGCTTCAGAGTAGAGGCAAGTCCGACAGCTGGAGGGACCCCGGTCTCGAGAAGCAGGAGGCTCTTAACAGGCTGCTGGGCATGGCTGGCTGTCCCCCGACCGGCCGTGGTGCCCCCCCACCCGCTGGCCCCCGACCAGCCGCGGCCCCCCAGCAATACTCCAGCTGCCACCCGACTGGCCATGGCATCCCAGGCCTAGAGAGACACGCAAACCTGCCCAGTGCTGAACTCTATACCCGCAGACCAAACGCCACTCATAGCCAAGCCAAGCCAGTAGGAACAGGGCCAAGAAACGAGTTCCAAACCTTTCACTGTAGCAGGGCCTGGCCGTGGGGCAGGGCACCGCCCTGTAGGCTGCCCCCCGTCCCAGAAAGCCAGCCTCCACCCCCCATGGGGGCGGGGATCTGGCAGGAGGACAGGGACAGGAAGAGGCAGCCAGGACCCCTCGGCCACAGGGAGGCTCCCAGCAGATGCCACAAGTCTCTCCCTCACCGGAAAGCCAGCGGAAACACCGGCGCCCCGTCACATGGGTTAAGCTGACGCCCATGTGAGCCTTTAAAGGTATTGGAGCCCGCGCCTCAACGCCCCCAGATCTGCAGGCGCTGAGGCGGAGCCACATGGCCTCTCCAGTGGATGCAGCACCCTCCCCAAGGGGCCCACCTTCCGCGTGCCCGTGTGAGCGAGGCGTCCTGGGTAAGAGCTTCGGACAACAAAGATTGCAGAACAGAAAGGCGATTTTCCAGTGTTCAGGATGTGACCTCTGTTTTCAGAATTCTTCCCACAGAAATCTCCCGCTGCAGGTCAGGAGGCCGAGACTCGGCTCTAACCTTGCCTTTGCCCTCTGTGACGTCATCTTTCCTGTGTGCTTCCCCAAGCCTGGGCTGCACAGGACACTGGTTATGGGATGCTCAGCTCCTGCCGCGGCTGCCCGCCCTGAGGGGTCCCCAGGGCGGGTGGAGGCGGGACCCTGGCTGGTGCGCTTACTCTCCCAGCATTGCCTGGACTACAGGACACCCAGGCCTGGGACCAAAAATAACTTCCTCCGAGAGGGGAGGCAGCCGCCGAAGCAGCAGGAGTCAACCCCAAATAGCTTTTTCATGAGAACCAGCCCGACGCAGGGTCCCTGTGCTTGGGCAGTGGGCCCGGGGGGCTCTGAGGCAACGCCAGCTGAGAAGGGATGTCAGAACACACCCACAGACGCTGGGCCCAGGAGCCACTGGGGGCAGGGGGGAGGCAGCTTCCCCAGCTGACTCTCTGCTGGATCCCGAGCAGGGAGGACCCCTGCTGCACACAGCCCCCCACCCCGACCTCTCACACAGGACCACGTGCGCTTACAGACGAGCCAGAGGCCCGGGTGCTCACTGGCCAATGCCACGTCCAGAAGAGAGGCCCCTCTGCTTGGAAAAGCTGGGGTCCCTGACAGACAAGCGGGCTCTGGCAAGAGAGGAGCCTGGGTCCCAGGGACACTGAGCTCGGGCCAGCCCAGGTGCTGGAGCAGAGACACCCCCCTGGCGTTGGGGACACCCAGGGGTGGCAATTTATGTCACGTTCAGTGGGGAAAGCTGGGTAAGCAGCTGCCCTAGGTCTCTGCAGAGAGAGCCACCCACCCTGGGAGGGCTAACTGGACATCGGGCATGATGTCCGCCCCAGGGGAACAAAGGCTGGAGACGACAGGCCAGCAGGTCCGAATGCCCACTGGGGCGCACAAGGACCCCGAGCTTCCCTCCACATAGCCATGGAAGGCCTGATTCCCGGGCCCCAGAAGCCCAAGCATGTTCCCAATGTCCCTTTCACTGGGAAGTGGAGGGTAAGAAAATACTAAGCAACACGACTAACGAGAAGAGACATGGTCAGGCCCGCAGCCTCCGCCTCCCAGCCAGGTCTCCCCCCTCACCCCCCCAGCTCGGTGCGGCCAGTCCCCGGCCTGGCACAGAGTAGGACAGCCTGCGCCACACAGACCGAAGCCCCCTACCATCACGGCCAGGAGCCCCTCCCCCAGGGAAATCTAGCCCATCTGCGTGGGGTCTCAGCAGGACCTCAAGCTGTCTGCTGGGGGCTCTTTGCCTGGGAACCCATGGCCGAGGACACAGACAGCAGCCGGACCCCACCGGGAGCCTTGGCCAGGCCCCGGCCTGCCTGCCCCCTGCCGCCCGGCTTCCTTCCCAGCTTCAGCTGCAGCCTCCAGAGGCTGGGCCACCAACCATGCCTGCCCGGGAGCCCCACGACAGGGAGGAAGGGAAGTGAGTGGCTATTTCTGCCACACAGAGAGAGGGAGTTGGGGCTAAACCGGGCTCACCCACGTGAGGCTGTGGTCTAGCCCCTGGGACTGCCCTGGGACTCCTTCCAGGACCACTATGGACACACACAGCTGCTGAAATCCTTCCTGGTCTCTGGGCCTGGCACACACCGCCTTCATGGAGCCCCCCTAGACTGCTCCATCAGTCTGTTTTCAGCCCGTCAGGCTGCGGCTCCCACACCCTAACGCGAGCATCCCGGGCAGTTGGGGCCCTGAAGCCAGCGCACCACAGTCACACACGCAGGCCCCAGCGGCAACGTGTCTGCTCTCTGAAACGGGTGCACCCATAAGGGTCAGGCCAGGGCCAAAGCACTGGCCTCTTGCCCAGGAGCATGTGGGGGGCCTGTGCCCACCGCCCCCCGGAAAGCACGCTGCACCTAAAATCACGAGGATGCAAGGAGCCAGGTTAGCCCGACCACCAGCATCACCCCCTCACAGAGGGAGCCCCGATGCAAGGCCACCTCTGTTCTAGAGACTGGACAGCAAGGTGACAGGGCTCTCGGCCGGCCCCCCGGCCCGGGAGCCGCAGCACGGCAGTACCTGTGACATCCAGCTCCCCCTCCCAGGCCTGCATGTAGAGGGGGCACTTCTGCTGGATGAAGTAGAGGAGCTCCACCGAGTTGGACATCCAGAAGAGGATGTATTGCAGGTCTGGGACCAGGCCGGCCAGGGTGAAGCCGGCCAAGGAGATGGGCTCCTGGCTGCCGAGACAAGAGACCACGAGTTAGTCTTGGACTGTCACCTGGGCAGGCCGAACGCAGGCTGTCGTTTCCCCTGGGACACCTCCTGGACCAGCTGTGACCCGTCGGCCCCCCGGCGTCAGGCTGGGAAACGAGGTGCAGAGAGAAGCCGTTCGACACATGACAGCCAGAGGCCAGCGGTCAACCTCCTGCCTCGCAGAAGGACGCCAGGGGCCACGGCCAGGGCTCAAGGATTCTCGCCAACAAACGACTTTCACATCTTCCCTTTCAGGACGAGATAAGGAAGGACCTGAGTGTTGAGGACGTGTGTGAGTGCGGGCACGGGGAGACAAGCCCCAGCGGCTAGAACAAGCCGCACGAGCACGTCATTTACGCACAGGGGACAGGGGTTTCAGCGTGTTCAGTTCACATAACTCAGAGCAAACGAACAGCAACACCTCTGTTCTGGGAGACGCGCTGGCAAGGTTCGCTAAGAACTACCTTGTCATCAGTCAGATGATGCCTGACGTCCGTGCATCCAGAAGCAGCAATGGGAACGCATCATTTGAAGATGCAGAGGTAATTGTTAGAAAACACCACCACAAGGGCCACGGTTCGTGGAGGCCGCCTCTGAGACCCAGTGGGGGTGGCCCGCCCGCACTCCTCACACGGCCTCCTCAGGCAGAGCCGTGCACATGCCGCTGCAGCAGTCACCACATGAGGCCACCAGGTGCCAGGCATGGGCTGGAAACTTCTCGTCCCTCTGATCCCCCTTACAAGCCTGGGGGCGGCCAGGCTGGGGTGGAGAGGAGCTCCTCTCCCAGGCCGGCACCTAGAGGCTCCTTGGGGCCACGCGCTGCCAGGGTCCGGGGGGCTCCCACCAAGCCCAGATCCACTCCCTAGGACGCAGGTCCTCGTGTCTGGGGTCACCTGCTGCAACAGGAAGCCCCCCAGGCCCAGCCCAAACCACCTGTTGAGAAGCTTGAGGGGTGGATGGGCCGAGGCTGTGCAGATGCCAACAGGGATCCTTCTGGGCACGGCCCCTCATCTCGTCACACCTGCAAGCTGTCCTACAATAGCCTCTGAGGACACCTGACACGCCAGCAGCAAGGATGTTGCCATCGGTGCTGCCGCCACCACACCTGCTGGACTCCTCCAGCAGAGATCCGTCCGTACGGGAATCACCCTTCCCAGCTGTGGTGCAGGTCTGTCTAGGGCTGACAGCGGGCGGGCGGCCCCACAGCCCCAGAGGCTCCTCGCCAGGGAGCCGGGGAGGGCGCCGGCTCTCCAGTCTTGCCCGGCAGCCTTGCTGTAGTAGGAGCAGCTCGGGGACATCCCACTGTTTATGAGGGTCACGTCCGGTGTTCGGGATACAAGGCTCACAGGCAAAGCCATGGGGCCATATGGGTTGCAGGCTTGCGAGGCAGCGTCATCCCCAGGGACAGCCACCATGGGCCAAGGTGGCCTCAGGCTCCCTTTCCCACGTTCCTCTCGTGCCTTCGCATTTGTTGTTCTGATGTAACACTGCTTATGTTCCCGACGGTGCGACCTCTCTGTTGGTCTCCTTGTTTTCACTACTCAGGTCTCCAGCCGCTGCTGCTCTAGCAGAGCTCCATGTACATGCTCCGCACTTGTGTTATGCTCTGCACCTGTGCTGTGCTTCATGCCTTTGCTCTGTGTGCTCGTGCTCCATGTCTGTGCTCCACAGTAGTGCTCTGTGCACTTGTGCGCCACACCTGTGCTCCCCATCTGTGCTCCTGTGCTCTTCCTCCCCACCTGTACTCCATCTCAGTGCTCACCGGGCTCTGTGCTCCACACTTGTGCTCGGTGTCCATTTGCATGACACAAACAGGCATGAAGAGTTTGGGGTCATTAAAAAAAGGATTAACCAGGCTCTTCAGAGTCCAATTCCATTTTGCTGTCAACATTTACTGCCCCTCTCATTTCCCCTTCTCAGAACTCCAGGCACAGACAGGCCTCTACTGAAAACCAAACCACCAGGTACTGCCATCTCGAGTTGGGGTGTCAAATCCTGGCGAGGTCGCACTGAAGCCACGGCACCTGCCAGCAGCAGGGCACATGCAGGGTCACAAACCCCGGGCGGGGGGGTCCAGCCCATCCCTTCAGGTGAGCACAAGGGGGAGTGATTTCATGGATAGCACTCCAAAGGCACAGGTAACAAAAGCAAAAACAGACAAGAGGGCCTACATCAAACTGAAAAGCTTCTGCACAGCTTTTCACGGTGAAAAAGCAACCTACAGAGTAGGAGAGAAGTGTGTAAACCATCCAAAATATTTCCAAAATACTTAAGAAAATCCTATAACTCAAAAGACAACAAACTAACGACCCGATTGGCTTGAATAGACACATCTCCAAAGACAACATCCCGATGGCCAACAGGCACAGGAAAAGGTGCTCGACCTTGCTCACCATCAGGTGAACGCAAACCAAAACCGTGATGAGCCGTCACTTCACACCTCTTGGAATGGCCATCGTCAGAAAAAGGTAATGGGTGTGAAAGAGGCTGTGGCAAAAGCAGAATCCTGGTGCACTGGTGGTGGGAATGCAGGATGGGGATGGTGTGGTCACCGCAGAAAACTGTGGAGGCTCCTCAAAATATTAAAGAGAACTGCCTTATAATCCAGCAATACCACTTCTGGATATTTACCCAAAAGAATGGAGATCAATATCTCCAAGAGATATTCTCACCCCAGTGATCCGTGCAGGACTAGGCATGAGAAGGAAGACGTGGAATTGCACTAAATGCCCATCGATGGAGGAAGGGATAAAGAAAACCTGGTACAAGATGCAATGACACGTTATTCAGCCTTTAAAAACTAACGGCAATCCTGCAATGCGATGGCACAGATGAACCTTGAAGACATCATGCTCAGCAAAGCCAATCACAGAAGGAAAAACACTGCATGATGCCGGTCAGATGAGATTTCTCAACAGTCCCAACTCGGACCCAGAGGGCAGAGTGGCAGCTGCCAGGGGCTGCGGTGGGCAGGGAGAGACCGGAAATGGCAATTATACACCTCAAAATTTAAAATGGTAGTGCTCATGTCAAGTGTTCTTACCACAATAAAATAAAAATAAACCCAATCAAATCAATCACTGCTGTGATATACTTTTTTAAAGCAGACTCCACGCCCAACGTGGGGCTTGAATTCACAACCTTGGGATCAAGAGTCACATGCTCCACCTGAGCCCGCCAAGCATCAAGGCTATAATTTTTTTAACCCACATGGGAAGCATATAGAAGAGAAATACTTGAAAACAGAATCAGAGCATTTTTGCTAATATAAATAAAAAATTTAAGAAATCCAAAAAATGTTCCAAATAATTCATGAATCAAAGAGAAAATTAAAATAAAAATTATGCAGGAGTAAGGAAATAATAAAGACTTTAATGGAATAGAAATCAAAGAAAACGTAAACAAAAAAGACACAACTGGCCCTTTTAAACAGACAAGAGATGAATCCCTGGGAAGATAAATCAGGGAGGAAAGAGGCAAGAGACAAAGCCAACATAAGTTCCAGGGTATTACTACAAACACATGAGAGATGATAAGTCCAAAGAGAACAGACCGAACAATTTTATTCCAATAACTTTGAGAACAAAAGTAAAAATTACCAAAATCAACGTAAGCAGAACTAGAAAACAAGATAGACTAATAATCACCGAAGAAATGGCATCAGCAAAACCAGGCCATCCACACGCTTCTATAGGGAAAGTACTTTTTACTTCTAGCAAACCTGCGAAGGCCAAGTCCACACCTCAGACAATCCGATGCAGGAAACTGAAAACTCACAGGGCGGCCCACTTCAGTCTCCGCGAACCTTGTTATCAAAGCCAGACAAGGGCAATGAGAAAAAAATCATAGGTCAATGTGACCTATGAATTCAGATGGGAAAACCCTAATTAAGAGGTCAGCAAACTGTGCCTCACCATCCTAAAAACTCAGCAGTCACGAAGGGTGTAATCCCAGGGATGCAGCTGGGGTTCAGAAGACTTGCTAACGCGCACCCACATGCATGACTTCCCAGAAGAAAGGGTGTGACGACTGCAGGTGCAGCAGAAGTGGGGAGTGCCTAGTCCTCGGTCGGTAGGAATTTAAACAGAAGCACACCACACAACGACCTGACGCCCGGGGGGCAGAACGTTAATAAGGCGAAGTTCAGGTGTGGAGTCTTGGGTGATTAATATAGTCTGCGCTTCTCTTTATTTTGGAAGTGATTCATAATTTTTTAAAAGTTGGGGGGGGGGTAGAACAGTCCCTGGGGAAGGACACAGGCGTTAGGCCCTAACAACCCAAGTTCTAGAACATGAAACGGCACGAGCTGCTGTGGGGAAGGCCGTGGTTTCCCGGTGAGCAGGGTAACCCTGCAGACAGGCACCAATGTGAGAGGAGGCACCTGGGGGGAAAGGGCTGCGTGTGCCCCTAAAACCTCAGCTCAATCACCTCCACACCCCACCCCTGCCCTGGAAGTCCAGCTGTCCTGGAGCAAAGCTAAGGGCAAGGGGTGCGGCCGCCACACCCGTCACTGGGCCCCCAAGGCCAGCCCCTCGCACAGAAAACCCCTGGGATGCAGGCCCACCTAGTGCGCCTAGGCCTGTGACATCCCCTCCAGCGCGGGCGAGCTAGCCGCCACCCTCTGACGCTGGGGGTCCCCTGTGGGGCCTGGTCCCTATCAAGCGCTGCCCAGGTGAGCTGGGCAGCAGAACCGTACCTCCCCAGGCAGCCTCACGCCTCAGAGGCACATCGCTCATCGGCAACTTCCAAGGACGTTGCCCTGGCTTCCTGATATCAACGGGAGCCAGAGAGCGCACGCCTGCAAGTGGCAGGAATCCGTGCTCAACTTCCGGCCTGGGGGGCGGCAGCTGGACCACTACAAACCTACGCTGCTCCTGAGCCAGGCTTCCTCCCTCCCTTCTAAAGGGGGGCGGTGACAACTGCTCCTTTCCCTTTCTGGGGCCGCAGAGGACACCTGAGCGGGCACGGACACAACGGTGTGTTCACAAACGGGCCGTCCTTAGAGCAGAAGCATCAACGGGAACAGAGCAAACCACAGACCAAGGTGTGACTTCGGGTGCTGTGTGCCCTTCCCTGACGATGGGCAGTGACCACCCCCCTCAGTGTGGCTCTCTGCGGGGTGACTGCATATGTCCGTTCCTTAACTGGGTGGCTTAGCCATGAACTTACACTCATGCACACACGCACTCACGTCGTGGGTGCTCTTCTGGGAGCTCTGTCTGCTCTGCGTTGTTTTCAGCTTCCAATACACGAGGAAGCACATAGCACGTTCACTTTCACTGTCGCCGAGCATCCACCGTACAAATACACAGCCCTCTGCCAACTTTGTCACTTGCAAACAAAGCACGGAGAGCACGTCTCCTGCCCTCCATGCGAAGGCCCTTCCGTATGAGCGGGACTGTTGGGTCCCCTCACATGCACGTCTTCACTGTTAACGCCAAATGGCTCCCAGCAGCGGTGTGTGAGCATCAGCGGTGCTTTCCAGGAAAACACATGTGGGAGAACAGAAACACGCCACCCTCATCTCAAAGTCGGGAGTTGTGCATTTTCCTGAAGAGGCAGCTTCGCTTTAGCACAGTCATCAGGGGAAGCGAAGGCAGGACAAGACTGCAGAGGGGGCCTCGCCCCTCGGTCTCACAGGTGCTCTGGAGAGACACCCCCAACACAGCGCTCCCCAGGGTGGCAAGCGCAGCAACAGCCATTCAGAGACAGAAGGATAGTTTGACAGCAACGCAGGAGGACCCCAGAGTTGGGGGAGGGGGAAGGGCTGGGTCCTGGCTCCAGAGGGAAGTGCAAGTCTGCTGGGGAACTACCTCCCTAAGGGACAGAGGCAGTGACTGGGCCATACTTACAGGTGCGCCTGCTTCTCCGCTAGTTCTTTGGTTTTCTCCTACAACCAGAGACAAAAAAGCAAATGTGAGAAAAGAGGATACACAGGATGTGTTCAATGAGAACACCACTAAATGCAAAGTACACCATCCACATCAAATATGGCACTATTGTGGCCGTACATCCTGTACCCTGCCGACCGTTTACCCGAACCCATGTTGGAAAGGACACTTTTCCATGTGATGTGACATCTTTCCATTCCATCCCTGAAAATGATCTGCATACCTCTTGCAGCAGAAATGATTTACAACCATCTAGCTGACTAAACAAGCGGCCCTTTGAGAGGAAAGCAGATCAGACATTTTACAAATGCCAGAACGAAGATTCTACTCACACTCGTACAGTTAAGCTTCATAGATAGCTTTTCGCCATTGGCTGCAGTGATAAATGGACAGATGTGTGGAGTGTTTACAAATACATTTAAGCATCCCGACAGGACACCGTTTAGCCAACATACTCTGTCACTTTTAATCGAGAAGTTATTCTTGCTTTAGTAACGAGCTGTCACAGGGTGTAGCCTGGATTCTGACTCCTTGGTGAGCTGCAGACCTTGGATAAGGTAGTTCACCGCCACCAGCCTCGGCTTCCATGCGTGTACGGGGGTATGGGAGTACAGGGGTATGGTGGGGGGCCAGCCTGATCCCAGGTGCACCACGGACAGCCACGGGCGATGCTCGGGCCCAGGCTGGAAGAGGGTTCCCCACCCTCCTCTATACTCCATCACAACCAAGTTACACCCTCCTTGCCTTGGTTTCCTCCGTGGGGCATGGGGTATGGCTCCTACGTCCTAGTGCCTGACTTCCTAGTACATGTCTGGCCCAGGGCAGACTTAGGACCAGACAGTAATCGGTGTAGAAACTCACAGCCCCTGAGCCTCAGGCCTCCGGTCACCACAGCCCTGGTGCGCTCAGGCCTCTGTACTGCATGGACTTCACCTGGCCTGTGCACATGACCTCTCAGAGGGAAATGGCCACACCAGGGCCATACTAACATCAATCCATGCAGGAACTGTGGGAGGTGGGCTCAGAGAGCCACAACACACACGGATTATGTGTACAAACCCCGGGATGTGACAGCCCTTGTTGGCTTTTGGTTTTAAAATGTTTCAAATATTTTAAGTGTGGATTTTAATCAGAGGAATCTACCCAGTTTCTACACAGCCAGGGTAAGCCTGGCCAAGATGAACAGCATCTCTTTGGGAGATCGTGTGTAACTACCAGCCAGGCTTTGGGTCCTGGAGGGGCAGGAGGTGTCAAGGGGCCCTGAGTGCTGGACCCAGGCTGCCCGAGGCAGCGCTGGCCCTGGGCCTGCAGAGCCTCCTGGCAGGGCCCGGAGCTGTCTCTGTGATGGCACAGGAGCCACCAGAGGGCAGCAGGCAGAGCCCAGGGATGCGAATCAGCCTCCGACAGGGCACAGGCTGGCCCACAGTAAGTTCTGCCCAAAGGCGGGTTGCCGTGGTCTAGAGACCCTAAGGGAGGCATGCCTTTCAATGTCCAATTGTCAACCCACCCTGGGCCCCAACCGCTGAGCTGACAAGGGCCCCACAGGAGAGTGGAGGCTGAGGCCCAGACTGGTCCAGGCAGATAGCATCGGGCACTCGGGACAAATGCATATCCGGTGCTCAGGAGCATGTCTTGGCTGGGTCTTGGGGAGCAACATGAGAACAGAGCGCATGATGCCATAGCCAATCCCATGAGGACCAAGTGCCACAGCAGATTCTCTGGGCTCCCTGGGTGTGGACCAGCAATAAGCTGGCCTTCCCGGTCCGAGGAGTGACTCATGAGGTCCTCAGGGCATCCACAGCCTGCACCCAGCTCTGCCCGCAGCCCCCACGGTCCCCATAGAGCAAATGGCACCCAGTGACTGACCCAGACTGTCTCTCGGATTGCCGTAGCTATCTTGAGCAGAAGCTGCCCGAATGAGCCAGGTTCCAGGCGGGTGGCCGCGTGCTGGATGCACAGGCAGAGGAGGAAGGCCGGGGCCAACTTGTGGTCATCACCGCCGGGCTCAATCAGCGTCATAATCCTCTGCAGCAGCGCATCCTCCACCTCGGGCTCGAACTCCAGGTGCAGCAGCCTCGGCCGGGGGAGGGCGGCATGCGTGGAGGCGGAGCGGGGGGTGCCCCGGGTCCGGAGCGCAGTGCCACATGTCCTGCAGCTCCGTGGCACCGCCCGCAGGCGAGCCAGGGCCTGGGCAGGCAGGGGCTGGGCCTGCGCCGGGTCCTTGAACAGCAGCAGGTAGTAGAGGCCGAGGGAGAGCAGGTCCCCATGGCACAGCACCACGGCCCGGCCCCCCACCTCCGTGAAGTTGACCGACACGGGCGCGCCCGCGACAGGCTCCAGGACCAGCCTGCTCCCCGCCTGCTCGGGACCCAGAGGCCGGTGCCTGCGGATGGTGCAGTGCAAGGGCAAGATGTCCGGGGCCGAGAGGCTGACGCTGGGCTTGCTGGACGGCGTCCTCTGGCCCACGGTGTGCTGCTCCCGGTTGAGCAGGTACACCAGGCTGTCCTGCAATGCAGACACAAGACCTCAGGGGCGGAACACCACCTCGGGCAAATCCTCCAGCAGGAACAAATGAAAAGGTGGCCCGGCTCCTGATTCCCTAAGCCCTGGGGCCCCGACTGCCATCCTGGGCCACCCCTGCTCCGGAGCCCTTCCTAACCCGATGCTTGTCCCCATGCCTGCCCTGCACGGGGCACCCACAGTCCCCAGGGAAGGAGGGCTTCCCAGAGCAGCCTCCAGGGCACACTGTAAACCCAGGGTGGACTCCAGCTGTAAGACGCCAGTGGCCAGACAGGGGCTGAGCTGGGCACAGCCACGTGCCGCCAGGCCCCCGGGGTGATCCGTGCCCAGCTGTGTGCAAGCACCATCCTCTGCAGCTCTGGCTTAGTGAGGGCTAATGACGCCTCAGGAGCCAGCACAGGGACAGCCTCTCCAAAAACCTAATGCGATGCAACAAAACCATGAGAAAAACTCCCCAAGAGAAAACTCCTGAGTCTGCATTTCCTGAGTGCTGCGTCTTACAGGACGCCACCCTAAGAAGGGAGTCGGCACCCAGAGGGCCTCATGAGATCTGGCCCGTGATGGTCTGCACCATCACGGGCCTCCAATGCTGGCCCGAGTGTGAGTGGTGACACCAGGCATGCCCTCAGCTTACCTTCCCTCCATTTATACACTAAAACTCACAGCCGGGGTGGTGACTTAACATGCAATGTACAGAAAAGCACCATCTCCAGGCACGCGGGTGCCAAGAAAACCCTCACCTCTACAGGCCCAGCCGCCACGCTTTCCCCACCGAAGTTTCTGGAGGAAACGCTCCCCGCCCTCTCGGTGCAGAGTCTGCCATCCTGGGGCTCGAGCCCGCGCCCTGGGAAAGCCTCGCCTGGATCCCTGTCTGGCCTCTTGTCAAGTACTGCTGCTCAGACAGCTCAAGGCCCGGTTTGGTGGCACTGAGACCTGAAGGCCGCCAGCCCCACCGTCGCACAGCTGGCGTGGAGGATGGGGTGGGGGGGCTCGGCACATCAGCATGACCAAGAGAACACGGAAGGAAGAGCCGACTCTGTGGAGCGGCGGCAAAGGAGCTTCTGAGGGCCACACCTGTCTGGCCAAGGGCTCCGGCAGAAGCAGTGGAAGGTGCTGGAGGGTATGGGGTGCAGAGAGGGCTTCCCGCGGTACCCCAAGGCCGTGCGCCGCAGGAGCTGCCGGCCCAGCATCCGCCATCGTCCAGACAAGCAGGCAGACCTGTGACCGGGACCCCAAGGCCAGGGCAGGTCATGGCCCAAGTTGCCATCTGAAAGGTGGCAGACATTTCTCTGAAAAGGAGCCCGGTACCGGGTGAGCCCTCTCCCCTGCTGCTTCCTGGAGCCTGGACATAGAATGCTCTGGAAACAAAGCACAGGGAAAGCCTCCACTTCTTCCAGAATCTAGGACAGCCCCATGGGGTGGTCCCCATCACCCCATTTCTCCAGCCTCCTCATCACCAGAGCAACCATAGCCACAGGAGTGCACAGGCTGTGTGCTGTGAGGAACCCCCAGGGGGCGTGGCTGGGGGGGGCGGGGTGGGGGGGGGAGCGGTGCTCACATGCTGCTGGCTGTAGCCCTGGAGAAGCAGCAGGTGGGGCGACTCGTACAGGGAGTAGCGCATGGTCTCAGGGCCACGGTCCTCGGGGCCCTGGGCGGTGGCAGAGCTCAGGCTGGTCTCACTGACAGTGCGGCGCAGCCGGGAGGTGGGGGGACTCCGGGCAGCGCCTGAAGCCAGGGCTGGGGTTCCCTTGGCGCGGCTCCGCTGCAGCCTCCGGGCTTGGGCGTTTATCCCTGAAACAGAAGCAACACGGGGGTAAACAGAGCCTAATTAGGCCGACCTCCAGGCCCACTTTTAACACTGGTCAGTCACTGCTCTGTCAACAGAGGTGGAGGAGGCCACGAGACCCTGTCCTCGTGAGGCCAGGGCCCCCTAGAGGAGACAGTCCATGTCTGGAGATGCCCACAGGAGCCCAACGACCCACCCCAGCCAGCCGCATGGCAGCCCTCCCCTAGGGATGCCAAGCCGACTGTATCAATGTCTGCTGGGCCACGAAGGGGCTCCTGTGTGTCACTGCACTGTCCCCAAAGCCCTGCCAGCAAACCAGTGTGTGTGCACATGTGTGTATGCACATGCATATTCCCATGGATGCATGAGTGTGAGTGTACGAGTCCAGGGGGCGCACAAGTCCAGAGGGGTGGAGCGGGGGGGATGCAAGAGTCTGTGAGGGGGGTGCATCATGGGTCTGTGAGAGGGGGCATGAGCCTGCAGGTGGGGCATGGGTCTGCGGGGAGGGCATGGGGAAGGCATGGGTAGGCAGGGGGGGACATGGGTTTGCGGGGGGGCATGGGTCTGCAGGGGGAGGCATGGGTCTGCAGGTGGAGGCATGAGTCGGGGGGGCATGAGTGGGGGGGCATGAGTCGGGGGGTACACGTACACACGAGTGCATGCTGTGATTGCATGAGACAAGAAATATTCACAGCCCCCCACCCCAGTTTACAAAGAGGAAGCTGTCTATTTGCCCCCGACCCCCAGTCCTCCGAGTCACATGGCCTCTGTCTAGGACAGCAGGGCTGCTCCTTCCCAAGGCTACCCACCCCCCAACACAGCCAGGTCAGAAAGCATACACAAGCCCACA
>NC_043707.1:34762178-34773506 GCF_006229205.1 Suricata suricatta | reverse complement strand
GGGGATGGAGAGAGCAGACGGGAGGAGGGGACGTAGTGAGGGCAGAAGGGAAGGAAGGAGCAGGTGGGAGGGGGGGCAGGAAAGTAGCGGGGGAGAGAGAGGGGAGGGACCAAGGGGGGAAGGCAGGGACTGGCAAGAGGGTGGGAGGGGCAAGGGAGCAGGGGTCGGGGGCTGGAGGGTGCAGGTGGAAGCCAGCTCCCTCCCCCAGCCTGCCATGCCCCACCTGCTCATCTTAGAAGGACGGACCTCAGGGCTCTGGCAGCATGTCAAAGGGCCATACCCGGAAGAAGAAACATGTAAAAACCAATCCAAAATGACATTCTAGCCTCCAGGCTTTTCCTCATCAGGGACAGAGCACAGGCTTTACCTCCCAACACCTGGCAGAGGTCAGAGCCCAAGGTGGCGGCCCTTTCCTCGTAGATTCACAGGGGCTCCAAGTGCCCCCACCAGATGAGGCCTGAGAGACCCAGGCCAGTGTCCCCTGGGCTGCAGCCTCCCAGGGGAGGTGGCGCCTACACCCCCAGCAGCTGGCCATCCCAGGGCCCAAAGCCAGCCTCTCTGGCTTCGCGGCGGAAGGCAGTGGTTTTCACATCCTGCACAGACCCTCCTGGGGGCTTTCAAGTACCGCACGTGGTCTGTGGCCTCCAGGTCTCCTGACTGGGTCCGGGGGCAGCCACCTGGGTATGGAAGGGTGAGGGCTGAGGAGCACTGGCTTGGAGGCTGTCAGGGATGAGGCGCCCAGCAGGAGGGACTTCGCACACGTGCAGACACCTGTGCAAGGATGGCCACTGGCCGGGCCACACGACCTCCGTGTTCACAGGATGAAGATGCCACAGGGGAAAAGCACCAGCCAAGTACGCACCCAGCATCGGATGGAAAAAGCAGACTGGAGTAGAACACATAAGGTGTGAGGCCATTTCTTTATACACTTACACAGCACATAAAACATCACCATAGGGTCCCCCCCCTCCCCGGGGTGGCCAGGTCAGTTGAGCGGCCAACTTCTGCTCAGGTTGTGATATTGCGATTCCTAAGACTGAGCCCCACAACCAGCTCTGTGCTGAACGCCTGGAGCCTGCTTGGGATTCTCTGTCCCTCTCTCTCTGCTCCCTACTTGCTCGCTCTCAAAATAAACTTTAAAAAAAAGCGAAGGGGGGGGGGCGCCTGGGTGGCTCTGCTGGTTAAGCATCCAACTTCAGCTCAGGTCATGATCTCTCAGTTTGTGGGTTGGAGCCCCGCATCAGGCTCTGTGCTGACAGCTCGGAGCCTGGAGCCTGCTTCAGATCCTGTGTCTCCCTCTCTCTCTCTCTGCCCCTCCCTCACTCAGGCTCTGTGTCTCTCTCTCAAAAATAAACATTAACCCCCCCCCCTAAAAAAAAGGCACACAGCCAATTCAAGAAACTGCTGTCTTATAGGTGGGGAGGGAAGGGGCCTGGGGATGTGTATAATATACTACAGCCAACAGAGCAGATATAACAGCCCAGAATGTATTTCTATATATAACTGTATACATATAAGGTTTTACTTTTATTTAAGAAAGCTCTAAGTCAATATGAATAAAAAACATCATGCCAATTCTGAGAAGAAGGTACCCAGCTGTCAGTTACATCATTCTTTTTTTTAATTTTTTTATGTTTTTATTTATTATCGAGACAGAGAGACACGGAGCATGAGTGGGGGAGGGGCAGAGAAGGAGACACAGAATCCAAAGCAGCTCTAGGCTCCGAGCTGTCAGCACAGAGCCTGACACGGGGCTCAAACCCATGAACCGGGATATCATGACCTGAGCCAAAGTTGGCCACTTAGCCGACTGAGCCCCGCAGGTGCCCAGACAGCATTCTGTATACTTATAAACTGACTAACACCTGTTGTTGCCACCCCCCCAACGGGGTGCATGACCACGGGCGCAGCGTGGAGCTCCCGGGCTTGGCCCCGTCCTCATGAGGCCGCTGGCAGTGAAGCCCAGCACTGTCCCCAGTGAGAGGCCCCGCGGCGGGTTCGTGGCTCCCAGAGGGTTCACGAGGACAGTTGCCTGCCCCTGCTGTCATCTGGTTTTAGGGCAGCTGTGCCGTCATCACATCCAGGCATCCCAGCACCATGCGAAACCAGGTCAGATCTTGGAAGAAGGTTCTCACTTCTGGGGGGAGTATGACAGGTGGTATGCAGCTGGGCAGAGTCCTTGCTAACGTACCCCAGAAACCTTCAGTGGCCCGCTTGGCGTATGCCTGGTCTGCGCCGTGCGGGCGTTTTCAGGGGGCCCAGGCCCGAGTCAGCCGTGATGTGGCTGGGAAGCCGAGGCTGGCTGGGTCTGTGGCCTGACGGGGGGCAGCGGGGTCTCTGCCACAAGCAAGGCCACCCCAGCAGCCCTCCACCCCCAGTCGGCTTGGCAAGGAGTTTTAAGGAAACGGAAGAACAGGGTCCAAGCCTGTCACAGCACGGTACTCTCAGAGGAAGCTGTGCATCCCACAGAAGAGTGCCAGGCCTTGCCCATGGGTGAAGGAGATGCCCTCTGGGGCTGGTGGGCCACAGTATGCCCAGTGTCCCATCACACTCTCCCTGCGAGGGGCTGGACGTCTCTATATCCACACACATCCCTGCTACGTCACAACTGAGCGCAGTGGGGCCAGAGTTCTGGCCTGAGTTCGTACGTCTGAGGAACACCCAGAAATCTGTACTTTGTAGAAGCACCCAGAAGGTTCCGGCCCAAGGCAGGTAAGTATAGGAACTGCTGCCAGGGCACTACCCGTCCTCTGTCCCCAAAGACCTGTCCACAGAGACGCACCAGGCACTTGGTAAACTTCCCAGAGTACTTACCACCTTGATCTTTCTAATTCTTTTCTCCAGGTAAGTGTTTGTTGGCTCCTACACAGGTGGCAGATATGGGCTCCCCATTCCACCCTTACGTATCTGCCCTGGTGACAAAGCAGAAACACAGCCCCAGAAGTGGAAGCAGGGGTCTGGGTAGCCAGAGCCTGGGGAGGCCTTCTGTACTTCCACCAGACACACGCAGGGACCCGCTGCCCTGCACCCACCCCCAGGACCAGCTGCCTTGCATCCACCCCCAGGACACACGAGGGACCCCATGCCCTGTGCCCGCCCCCAGGACCACATGCCCTGCGCCAACCCCCGGGTCACACTTGGGAACACCTGCCCTGCGCCTACCCCTGGGTCACATGCAGGAACCATGGTGCCACCCAACACTTGTTAATTCAAACAGGCACCAGACCCAGAAGCAAAATGGTTACTTTCCTCATTTTAGGAGGATAATTCAACACGAGGACAATCTGAAATGAGAAGAATCGCAAGTCAATCACAAGCCCTGATTGGACACACAGAGTCCACTGTGCGTCTCCTGAACCGTTTGCTCTGACACAGAACCTGGGAAGGGGCTCCTAACCTGCAGAAGGTATGGCCGTGATTGCGACAGGGAGGAACAGGTATCAGGTTCACAATGGATGAGGTTCAAGAACGAGCTCCGAGCATCCCTTTCCCAGGCCTGCTGGCTCCAGCCAGCTCCCTCACCTGTCCGCAAGTAAACCCACGAGCAGGGGGCTCTGCGGGGCCAGAAGCCATGGTTCCCTTATCCGCCAAATCAGACATTCCTGGGTGAGGCAGCTATCTGGGCCGGGGAGGAAGGGGTGGGGGGTGACACCCTGGGCCACGAAGCTTCTTTAGACACAGCAAAATAAATTTTGAAAACAGCTTGTTGTCACTGGAGCTCCGGTCATGAGCTCGATGCTGGCACTGGGACAGCACTGGAAAGAAAAACACGGCTCTTTCCTGAACGTCACTAAGTTTAGGACAATGAAGTTAACCTGTAGCTTTTTACCTCGGAATCCTGTTTGCTCTTCCCTCCGGGACTCTGAGTGTTTTAAACAACATGTACAGTTTGGAAAAATCTGTGCTGCCTATACCTGCTGTGAGGGCTGGTGGTCTCTCAGATGCACTTATGACTGACGACTGATGCGGCAACGGAATGGTCCTACAGAAGGGAATTTTATTAGAAGTGGGGGAACTCGTCTATTTTTAAGTGATCCCCAGTAACAGCTGGGGATACACTGCTAAATACACTCTCTAGTAGCTGTTACCAATGCAGAGGGACACCTCCCTGACCAAGTCCTTTTTAACTAGAATGCCCTCATCTACTTTAGTGAGGACACAGAATGGAGTGTTCTAAGTTACCAAGCAATCCTTTAAGTTACTCTCAAGTTTTTTGTACTCAAAATACACAAAAAAGAAGTACTTATGGATAATTTGGTCAATACCTATCTACTGCCTGGCCAGCCTTACTCTGGGCATTTTCCATTTAATTCCACTTCCTTTTCACATCAAAACCTATAAAGGGACTGCAGGTGGGTGAGAACAGGTTAGCCTAGCTTTTCAGGACCAGTCTGACTGCTGGCAAAGAAAATTCTAAACCAAATCTATATCGAGCACAACCCCCTTAGGAATAAGCAGGGGATGCTTGCTATGACCACTTCGTTCAACTTCACCCTGGAGGTCCTGGCCAGTACAATTAAGGTGAGAAAAACAAATGAAAGGTCTGAGAATTGAAAAGAAAGAAATAAGATTATAATTATTTTTCAGACAATGTGACTTGTGTTCTTAGAAATTGCAAAAGAGGGGTGTGTCTGGGCAGCTTGGTTAAGCATCTGACTTCGGCTCAGATCATGATCTCATGGCGTGTGGGTTCGAGCCCCACGTCAGGCTCTGTGCTGACAGCTCAGAGCCTGAAGCCTGCTTCCGATTCTGTATCTCCCTCTCTCTGCCCCTCCCCTGCTCATACTCTGTCTCTCCTCTTTCTCAAAAATAAACATTAAATAAATAAATAAATAAATAAATAAATAAAAGACATCGCAAAACAATCTATGGACAAACAATTAGAAATAACAAGTGTTGGGGCACCTGGGTGGCTCAGTTGGTTAAGCCTCCGACTTTGGCTCAGGTCATGATCTCACATTCTTGGGTTCGAGCCCTGCATCAGGCTCTGTGCTGACAGCTCAGAACCTGGAGCCTATTTCCGATTCTGGTCTCCCTCTCTCTCTGCCCCTCCCCACTCATGTTCTGTCTCTCTCTGTCTCAAAAATAAATAAAAAACATTTTTTAAATTAAAAAAAAAAAGAATTAACAAGTGAATTTAGCAAGGTGGCTAGACATGGCCAGTGTGCACGTTCACGACTTTCATGTGGGAGAAACAGTGAGAAAAGGGTATGTAAAAAATAATGGCACCATGTATAACTGTGCCAAGAAACATGAAACATCTTAGGACTGAGTCTACCAAAGACGTGCAGGACCACAACCCTGAGAATTCCACAATGCTGTTGATAGAAATTAAAGACCTAATGAACAGAAGGATATACCAAGTTGATGGACTGTAAAGGTATCCATGCTCTCCAAACTGATGTATAAACTCAGTGCGGTCCCACATTGGGAAGGCCTCAGCAGGTGTGTGTGTGTGTGTGTGTGTGTGTGTGTGTGTGTGTGTGTATGTGTGCATGCATGTGCGTGTATTGCGTGTGTGCACACAAACTGATAAGCGTATATGGCAACACAAAGGGTGTAAGGTAACCCTGAAGATCAACAACGAAGCCAGAAGACTCGAACTAGCAGGTAACAGCCTATTCCGAGCTGCAGTAACTGTGAGGACGTGGCCCTGACAGAAGGACCAGTAGACCATCGGAACAGAAATGAGTCCTGAATGGACTCTCACATACACAGAAAGGATGGTCTTCTTAATAAATGATACTGGATCAAATACATCTGCATATGGAACAAATGAATCATGACCAATACCTCACACCATCCACAAAAATTAACTCCAGATGGATTATAGATCTAGCCGTGGAGATAAAGCACGTGGAGAAGAAAACACAGGAACAGTGCTTCATGGCCTTGGGCACACAAAGATTTCTTTCATGGGGGGAAGGCACCACTCACAAAGGGAAGACCGCCCACAGATGCTTCTGGGTGTGCTGCAGGGGTTACAGACCAAACCTGCCAAGTGCAGCTCTTCAAGCGTGATGCTTGCATTGGTCAGAGAACAAGAAAGTGTCCAGAGGGGCCCTTAAATAATTGGACTCTTGGACATACACTATCAACCTAAAAATCAGATCTGAAATTCAACTGTGTGGTCTGCTGAGTAATAGTGAAAACTGAATTCACAGCCTCAGTAAGTTCCCTACGTCAAAGTTTGGGAAAACCTTCCCTGAAGGAGAAAGAGCAGGACCCTGAACCCTGGAACAGTAAAATCAGGATGGGCTCAAACAAAGCTGAGACACCTGAACCCTTGATCCAATCTGAGCCTTGCCTATCAAGAGAAGCGGCCTGTCCTCCGGTGTCTGAAAAGACCGGCCTTCCCTCGCTTACAGCCTACAAACCTCATCTGGGAGCCGCAGAGGATGCCTCCTTCCCTGAACCCCCATCCCTACCCTGGTTACCATACCTCCGTGTGCTACTGAGCCTGCAGGTGCCAAATTTTCGTGGCGACCAGAGCGAGAGGAAGATGGACAGCAAGTGTGAGCTGCGGCCATGCTGCTCTGGCCCTGGAGATCCAACACCACTGGGATAGTCTGTGCAACAGGCCTGGGGTCACCCTCAGTGGTCCAATGCACACCTTCTCCTTTCCTTTTGAAACAACTCCTGACCGGGGCACCTGGGTGGCTCAGTCGGTTAAACATCCAGCTTTGGCTTAGGTCATGATCTTACGGTTCAGGGTTCGAGCCCCACGTTGGGCTCTGTGCTGACCGTTCAGAGAGAGCCTGGAGCCTGATTCTGATTCTGTGTCTCCCTCTCTCTCTGCCCCTCCCCTGTTCATGCTCCCTCTCTGTCTCTCAAAAATAAATAAAAAACATAAAAGAAAAAAAAACATGAAACAACTCCTGACCCATAACTGGGGCCTGGTGGGAACTGGAGGCCTCCTAGACAGACATCACGGGACCATGCAGCCTGAGTGCCCGTCACCAACGGGTGTGGTTTCTGCCTCCCTGACCGGCACAGTAATTGTATTACGAACTTCTCTTCGAGACGTGTAAAGGCAAATTGCAGAACAGGAGGAGATATTTGGGGTACATCTCTCAGAAAAAGGGCCCCTTTCCAAAATCACTAAGAGCAAGGCAGATGAAACACCAGAAAGGTATGCAAGAGCTTTGAACAGATACTGCAAAGAATATCCCAAATGGTCTTTCAAATTATGAGAGTGTGATGAACCTCATTCATCATCACATACACAAACTAAACCCACAACACAATGCTGCTACACAACCATGACAGCAGCTGCAGTGAGACAGGATGGCAGCACCAAGTGTGAGAGTGAAAATGGAAGCCAGGACTCTTACACACTGCCGCTGGCAGTGTCCCCAGGCACACACACCCAGGGGACAAACGGTTAGCAGGTCTCCCACAAGGGCACATACGCACCCTCCCTGGCCCACCAACTCTACCCCTATGAGTGTGCTGGATAGAAACGCACGTGTCACCACACGACAGGCCCAAGAGCATTCACAGCGGCCTGATTCCTACTGAGCCCAAACTGGAGCTGACCCAAGCTTCCATCAACGACACAATGGTGACACAAACTGCGGTGGATTCACAGGAATACGCGATAGTGTATGGCAACAATAATGAATGAACTCTCCCATAAGCAACAAAATAAAGGAGTCTTTCAAAGACGACATTAAGAAGGGAAAAAAAGCCCAAGCACACAAAGGTATATATGATATGGTTCCATCTACAGGAAACACAAGAAGAGGCAAAACCGGACATCGGTGTTAGAAGTAGAGACAGCTGGGTCAGGACTAACGGTGGGGAGGGACAATGAGGGGGCCCTGCTAGAGTCCCAGGGACACCCCGTCCCCTGACCTGGGTGCCCGGTGCACAGTGCACTCACTTTCTGAAAATTCACTGAGCTGCACACGTAGGATGTGTGCACGTTTCTCTGTGTGCTCCACTTCAATGCCAAGTGTCTTTCCAAGGGAAGGAGCTCAGATGATGAGATTAACATACACCAAATACACAACTACACTTGTCCTGTATAAAAAGTAAAACACATCTGGACATATGTGAAGAGAACAAATTATAAGTGGGAACACCAGATTTGAAAAAGAACCAACTAGAACTTCTAGAAATGAACAACGCAGTAGCAAAAACTATCACCTCCATGTAATGTATCACACACAACAGGAAGGAGAACTGATGAACTACAAGACCAGTCAAAAAGGGCTAAGAGACAGAGTGAGAAGGTCTGACAGGTTTAAAGACCTTCAGGAAGAAAGGACTAAGAATGGCACAAAGGCAATATTTGACAAGAAAAGAGCAGAGGACTTCCTAGGACCGACTGAGGAATCCAGTTCAGAGATTCATGAAGTCCTATCAAAGAAAGACAGACCTCACAAGAAAACAGGGAAGTCTCCAACAAGACACTGGCAAACCAAATCCAGCCACATATAAAAAGGAGGATCCGTCACGACCACGTGGGATTCATCCCAGGAACTCCAGGTTGATGTCACATCCAGTTCGCCATCACTGTAGTACAGCAAGTCTGCAGAATCAGAGACCAAACCACACGAACATCTCAGCAGACACAGCAGAGCGCCCAGGACACCTGCAAGAGCTGAGGGAGGGTCTCAGGGAGTCCTCCTCCCAAAGACGGACAATACTCCAGACAGGTGAAATGGACCATCACGCAGGAGCAAACACACAGGTGTATCACTCAGAGAACGAGAAGATAGGTGTTAGGTAGTCAGGATGGTGGCAACTTGCGAGGGACTCAGAGGGACAGCTGAATCAGTGTGACCTGGTTTGGGCGACTGTCCCTGTCCACCCCAGAAGAAAAGCAGGCGGAACGCACACGTGCTATGAGCTCGCTTTAGGGCCTCCCACTGAGCCTACAGCACTTGTGCCCCTTCCTGCACGCAGCCCCTCTCATTGGGGCCGTCACACACCCCTGCCACAACACACCGCCCTGCCTTTCTGGGGCACAGCTCAGCCAGCGGAGAGGCCTGCAGGAGACACTGGGAACACCAGGAACACGGTGCAGAAACCGCACTCAGGAACTGTCTACACCAGCCCAGTCTACACCAGCGGTTCCGAAAGCCGGATGCTTTGGAGACCAGTGGAGCCTGTGGACTCCTTCCTGGTCACTCACAGGCTGTCTGAGGTGGGCATGCGCCTCCCGCCTCCCACACCCGCCGCCCGCTGCTGCCAGCCCCGCAGCTTACACGTGTACCCCGTGCCATCTCCACGGCATACCCCCTCACCTCCACCCAAGGAGCTGCCGAAGGCTTCCTTCCTGCAAGTGACCCAGGGACCCAAATCAGAGGGGACACGCCAACGTCCTGGGCTCCCCAGCTTTCTCTCCACGTACCCAGGAAAACTTCCAAGGGAACACCGTCCCCCAGGGAACTCAGTCTATAGCAGCCTATTCCTTAAGCTGGGTCAGGGGTACACAGATAGCTCACTGCATCATTCTGTGTCTGCTTTTCATGTGCTTCAAGTATTTCAAAGTCAAGAAGAGGAAAGCAGGGACAGACAGGTACAGGATGAGAAATATAAACAGTTCATAAACATTCTAAATCCCATTCCACCTCACAAATATGACAGCAAACAAACTACAGTTCCTCTTTCATGTCAGCATTTTAAATGATGGCATCAGGTGATGGTTAGGATATGAAACTGGACATCCTTGGAACCTGCTGCTGGGGACGGAAAGTAGCAGCGATCTGCCCCCAGTTTTAAAAACAACTATCGAGGGGCACCTGGAGAGCTCAGTTGGTTAAGTGTCCAACTTCGCCTCAAGTCATGATCTCATGGTTGGTGGGTTCGAGCCCACATCAGGCTCTGTGCTGACAGCTCAGAGCCTGGAACCTGCTTCGGATTCAGTGTCTCCCTCCCTGTCCTTCCCCAGCTTGCACTCTATCTGTCTCTCTCAAAAATACATAAAACATTTAAAATTTTTAAAATAAATTTTAATAAAAAATAAAAATAAAAAGTTAGATATATGCCAACACTAATATTTGATACAGATATGTCAGTATCAATGTATCCATCCTTCCAGAAAAGAATGCCACTTTCAGGTTGCTGTCCTACAGAAATAGGAATCAAACATTTAGATACAAGTATATTTATATAAGCATGATTTATAAACCAAAAAATGGGAAATATTCTTAAAATCCAGTAGGGAAATTCCTAAGTATACTGCTTCATTGGCATTAAAAATTACGTTCGGGCACCTGGAAGGCTCAGTCGGGTAAGCACCTGACTTTGGCTGGTAGTTACGAGTTCAAACCCTGAATCGGGCTCTGTGCTGACAGCTCTGGGCCTGGAGCCTGCTTTGGATTCTATGTCTCCCTCTCTCTGCTCCTCCCCCACTAGTGCTCAGTCTCCCTTTCTCTCTCTCTCTCATAAATAAATAAAAACATTTTTAAAAATTAAGTTCAGGGGCACCTGAGTGGCTCAGTCAGTTAAGCGTTGGACTTCGGCTCAGGTCATGATCTCACGGTTTGTGGGTTCGAGCCCCGTGTCGGGCTCTGTGCTGACAGCTCAGAGCCTGGAGCCTGCTTTGGATTCTGTGTCTCCCTCTCTCTCTCTCTCTCTCTCTGCCCCTCCCCCATTCATGCTCTGTTTCTGTCTCAATAATAAATAAACGTTAAAAAATTTTTAAAACAAAAAATTATGTTCATAGGGATGCCTGGGTGGCTTAGTTGGTTAAGTGTCCAACTCCTGGTTTGGGCTCAGGTCATGATCTCATGGTTCATGGGTTCAAGCCCGGAGTTTGGCTCTGCACTGACAATGTGGAGCCTGCTTGGGATTCTTTCTGTGGCCCTCCCCCACTCATTCATGTGTATTCCCTCTCTCTCTTTCAAAAACACAAACATTTAGGGCTAGTATCTAAAATATACAAGGAACTCACCAAACTTCACACCCACAAAACAAATAACCCAGTGAAGAAATGGGCAGAAGATATGAACAGACACTTCTCCAAAGAGGACATCCAGATGGCCAACAGGCACATGAAACGATGCTCAACATCACTCATCATCAGGGAAACACAAATCAAAACCACATTGAGATACCACCTCACACCAGTCAGAGTGGCTAAAATGAACAAATCAAGAGACTATAGATGCTGGCGAGGGTGTGGAGAGACGGGCACCCTTCTACACTGTTGGTGGCAATGTAAACTGGTGCAGCTGCTCTGGAAAACAGTGTGGAGGTTCCTCAAAAAACTATCCATAGAACTCCCTTATGACCCTGCAATAGCGCTGCTGGGGATTTACCCAAGAGATACAGAAATGCTGAGGCATAGGAGCACATGTACCCCAATGTTCATAG
>NC_043707.1:34746291-34762078 GCF_006229205.1 Suricata suricatta | reverse complement strand
TGGGTCAAGTGTCCAACTCTTAACTTCAGCTCAAGTCATGATCTCACAGCTCGTGAATTTGAGCCTCACACCAAGCTTTGCACTGATGATGTGGCGCCTGCTTAGGACGTTCGTTCATTCATTCATTCATTCATTCTCTCTCTCGCCCCTCCCCTCCCCAACTTGTGCTCTCTCAAACCTTAAAAAAATAAAAAATTATGTTCATAATATGAGTAAATAAATACATTAAAGAAAGTTGAGGACATGCATGTAAGTTGATTTCAATTGCATAAGAAATGCAATACTAAGAGACTGGAATACTAAGGGGACATTTTAGGTGATTTCTATTCTCTTCTTTAAATTTTCCCTATTTCCAAATTTTCAACAACGGAAGTATCTTTTTTTTCTTTTTAGGTGGAGAGAAATTACATTTTAAAGCACTGACAGCATTGTTTCCATGGTAACCCTTGGACCTTCTCACATCAATGCTGGTCTCGGTCAGGAAATAATATTCCCTCTCTAGAAGGAACTAATCACCTAATTAAGATAATGGGTAACTGAGTAGACAAAGTGCTTCAGCCATTTGTTAGTCACTCACAGATGCAAACAGAGCCTCCAGGACTGCGGCAAGCGAGAGCCGTGTGGTGGCACACGCGAGAACTTTCCTTAGCTGAACCGAAGCCGTCTGGTCCCCCGAGGGGACGAGACGTCACGGAGACCGTTCGAGGGGAGCACTGCGTGGCATGCGCAGTGCGCAGTGACAGCTAGCACACACAGACACGACAGCTGTCCCCTCTAGACTGCCAGGTGGGCGTCCCCTGGATCCAGCAGGAGAAGCTGAACGGTCTCTCACCACCCATTACGAACTCTGCCCCCAGAGAAGGGCCCTGTACTTCTCCCCATCCCCCCCCCCCCCCCCACCACCCCCACCCCCGCCACCGCTCTGGAACAAGGTCCCCATGCTGACCCCACAGGCTACAAGAGGCAGTTGAGGAAAGTGCTTTGTAAGTAGAGCAAAAGGACAAAGGAGAGAAGCTAGGAAACCAAAAAAATCAGAAAAATAGATCCAGAACCCGCGTAACAGAAGAGCCCGAAGAAATCGTCAGAGGAATAAACGTAATTTTTCAGAAGAGTTCTAAATTTTTCAGATCATGAGTTTTTAGATTAAAATGGCCCATTCCAAGCCCAACACACAAGAGCGGTTAAAAATGCATGAAGGGTCAAAATACGCAATTGGGTATATTTTGAATAAGTATGCTAATAGATACGACCATGATTTTCTTAAATAAGAAGGCAACAGGAGAGTGGAAACACCCCTCCCAAGGCACACATCCTGGCTCTTCAGAGCGAGGCTGGAGAGGGAGCAGCAAAGAGAGATTCAGTGTTTCCAGAAGGAGAAGAAAGCAAGTGAGCATGAGAGCTGACAAGTCTAATAGCTTCTAGAAGGGGTGCTGGAAGTTACTGGAAAGGGACCAGCGCCTTCAAAACTCTAGGAAGAAAGTTGCTCTCATTCTAAAACTCTACACACAGATCAACTATTAATCAAGTGTGGAAGTAGGATGGAGACCTTTTTAGACATACAAGGTCTGGAGCAATTTTAATTCCCAAGTGCACTTTCTCAGGAAGCCACTAGGGAGAGATTGCACCAGGACGGGAGGGGAAGGGGGCACCTAGAAGGTGCTCCTTCCCAGAGAGACACCAAGGGAGCAACAGCTGAGAGCAGGCTTCGGGAGCAGCAGACTCCAAAACGCCAGAACTGAGAAAATACACCATAGATCTGAGCACCGTGCCAGCAGAGAATTGGCCCTGCACTTGTGAGAAGTACCAAGAGAGGGAGAAAAATCACTGGACAATAATTCACTTCCAAGGAACTAAAGGTTGGACTAGCAGGAAACGTAACCCTCATATGGGCCACCTTCTGTCGTGAAAAGCCACATCTGGCCGTAACACTGCACACCCCGCTTGCTTCTCATCTGGTCCCAGCCCTAACTGCATGGACAGTCCTCGTGGCCAGAGGTCACAAGCTAGACCCGCGATTTTAAGAAATCCAAATAGTCACAGGGTAGGCTGCTTATTTTAAGCTGTGGAAATAAATGACCCCCCCCCCCCAAATCGTTCACAGATTAAAATGATTTCCTCGGAGGATCGCAAAACGGGGAAGAAGGGCAGACTGGAGCACCGTGTGCGGTGCCTGGTGTTTAATTAGCAACGGGAAAGCTGTGCACCGTGGGGCTTTGGTGAAAGTAAATAAACGTTAACTGGATGTCCCGTTCAATCTACTGAAGGAAGGAAGGATCCCAGACATGATTTGCATCTCTGAAACTGGAAAGCATCCGATATTCCTGTGGAATGCCAGCCAGGTGGCAGCTGTGATGTGGAAACTTGGTTATTCCTCGGGGGCTGGGGGGAGGGGAGAGACGCTGCAATATTTCAGACACAAGCTTTACTTGAAGAACGAACAGGACTTCTGGCTGCTGTGTGCAAACTTGCAGAATTTCACGCCCACGGCTCGGAAGAAAATCACAGAGAGAACAGTGGCATGCTTGCCTCCAAAACGGCGCAGGGTGGGTGTCCTGGCAGCACGTGGGTGCACCAACTGCTGAGAGTTGAAAAGGAGATTTGGTCACTGGGTTTATTTCACTATTTGTCTTTCCGTGCATGCATGCAACTAATAGAGATGATAATCCCTGATTAAATAAATCCTTAGGTTTATGAGAGCTCTTTAGAGAAGTACAAAAGAATCCTAGGTAATAGTAAGGCACAGTGTTCCAATTTAACTAAGTGGTGTTTTAACTTGGTTGTAAGTGGGTACCAGCAATCTAGCAATTGATAACACCTTTGATTCAGGGAAATACATTATATATAGGAAAACGCTTTCAAAATTGTTCTCAAAGATCCCAAAATATACATAGTGCTCCATCCACACCATGGAATATTCCGTAACGCTTAAAACCAGCGAGTGGGAACTATCACACATATGGGGAGACCTCCAAAAGGAGTTTGGCAAGAAAAGGAAGTATGTGGTCCCATTTCTGAAACAACAAACTTTGACCCAAAGCATGTGTGAGTACACGTTTGAGTAGGTCCATGCAGGATCCCCCAAGCGCGAACAACTAGGGTCACTGCGGTAGGCAGAATTCTAAGATGACCCCTGATCTCCCGGTCCTGGGATTGTTCCCATGAATGTGTTCAGGGGCAAATAGATTTTGCAGATGGATTAAGGTTCTGACAGGTTGGTCTTATGATACCGAGACAAGCCAGGGGGCCCAACCTAATCACAGAGTGCCACCAACGCAGGGGGTTTTCTCAGCTGGTCATAGAAATCAGAGCCTAGATGTGTGAGAAGAGTTTGAACTTCAGTGCTACAACCCCAAGGATCCAAATGCTGCCAATAACCTGTGGGCTTGAGGGTCCCGTACTCCAGAAAAGACCCCAGTCCCCCGGAGGGGCATAGGGTCCACCAACCCCATGGCAGACTCCCGACCCCCTGAAACTGTGAGACACTACAGGGTGTGGTTTGAAGCCACTAGGTTTCTGGTGGTTGGTGGGGCTTGGGGGGGGTGGTAGTGAGGACGCCTGGCTAAACGGCCTCGAAGCCGCCGGGTACCGTGTCCCAGGAGTGGGAACTTTGAGAGGGCTGCAGCAGAGGCTCTGAAGAACATGGTGGCTTGTTCCCAGGAACCCGGGAAGGGGGCCCTGCCCTGCGGGAGGACTCAGGAGCAGCCACCGGCTTTCCTGCGCTGTCTCAAGAGGCAAAGAGGGAGAGCCACGTCAGGAGCTGGGAACCGGAATGGAACCGGGCCTGAAGGACTGAAATCCCGCAGCATCCCCGGACGACAAAGGAGGCACCGAGAGAAGGCTCCGTGTCCTGCTCAGCCCTCTCCTGATACCTCAGAAAGACCGGAAGGCCAGAGCCCTGGGCCACACAAACAGCCTCTCAAGGCACTAAGGGTACAGCCCGCCAGTTCTCTTAACCGAATCGGGGGCCCTGGAGAAGCTGAAGGGCGTCCTTATCTCTCAGCAGAGGCTGGAAATTGAGGAGGGCCATCTGGGCAGCATCTGCGGTGCAGCGTGTCTGACAGTCGAACGCCCCAGAATGCAGGCCCGGCCCAGCCGGCAGGTCCTCAGCAGCAAGCAGCTCTGAGCAGCAACAGGGGGAGCCCGGCACGCAGACAGGCTCCCCATAGGCCTGAAGCCCCAAAAAAGTCACCCAGACGAGTCCCATCTTTCAGAACAACCAAAGCGTGGCTCAGAGCCCAGAAGACAGCCAGCAGAGTGTTCCCAGGCCTTGGCCTTGAAATCTAACCACAGCCCCCAGCTGCAGCTCGCCTGGCTGCATTTCAAAACCACCTGCACCGTCGACTCCTTCTCGCCGTCCCCTGCCCCCTTTGTGACACAGAACGCCATGACACACGTCCTGCACCTGGCCAGCCACCGCATGCTGGGAGCCTCTGGTCCCACTGGCCCATAGGTGGGGAGCACTGAGCCCTCCCCCAATGGAGCTGCAGTTAATGGATGTAGTCAGGCACCCGCCCCACACCTGACTTAGATTATGCACATGACAAGCATCTGGACACAAATGGCTACGTAACAGCAGGAGACTGTGGGGCCTGGAGATCACTGGAGCATTTTGTCCATGGACGTAGTTGTGGATCTTGGCTGCCCGGGGTCTAGGATGACCCCCAGTGACCCACACCCAGGGCGTGGGAGGGACCTGTCAATGTGGAAGCCATCATGCCACGGGTGATGCTTCATTTTGTGGCAAAAGAGGTTTCTACAGATGTAACTAATTTCATTAATCAGTTCACTTTGGGTTCATCTAAACCCAGGTGGGCTTCACTGAAGCACATGAGCCTTTACGAGTGGAGAGGAGGTCAAAGATTCGGAGAACATGGGGAAAGCTGGTGCCACGCTATGGCCTGAGGGGGGACACCCCAAGAAAACAGCCAGCAAGGAAATGCGAAACTCGGTCCTATAACCACGAGGAACTGAGTTCTTCCCACAGTAAGGCTGACACACCGGGTTCGACCTTGGGACACCCTGAGACCCCAGCCGTGCCACGCGGGCTTCAGACCAGTGAGCTAAGGGGTGTGTGCCGTTTAAAGCTGCTATGTCTGGAGGAATTGATCATATAGCAAGGGAAAACTAATGCAGGCACGTACTAGGCTGACAAGAGGAAATCAGGAGGGATGAGAACGGCAGAGGCGCTGACAGGCCAGAGAGCAGAACTCACGGTGAAGGAAAACGTGTTTGTGTCATGGGAACTCACTTATGTAAAATGAAATGCGAGTGGCTTGTTAGCACTGAGCGCTCCTTCCCTAAAATCCAGTGGTCTGGGCAGGACTAGGCAGCTGACGTTGGACAAGGACGACATTGCCACCGAGAACAACTAACACCGGTGATACGGGGCAGAAATGACAGAGGAAGAAACTGTTAGGCCAAAACCTGAGCAGGAGGGAACGCAGAGGCAGGCGCTGCTCTCGTCCGCAACACCCTGGCCAGTCCTCGGGAAAGAGAACCGTGGTGCTGAGAGACACCAAAGCCCGGAGCCTGCCGCACACGGGAGTCCGGGGAGGCGCCCCCGCGTCTCCCATCCTTCCCGTCTCTGGTTCTGATATGAAGGTTTTCTTGGTTTCATAAACCGCTTCTCCTTCTGTTCTCTGGCACAGTCTGGGGTGCAGCGCTGGGGTAATCTTGTCCTTGAGCAAGAGGAAGAACCGGCCTGGACAGTCTTCGGGGCTGGTGGTTTCATGGTTCCGTCTGGTCTGGGTGCGTGTTTGAATGGCTCACACGCACTCCGGCAAGACTGTCCAAGTACTCCGCCTCTCTTGAGTGAGCTCTGATAGGCTGTATCTTTTTCAAGAGACTGCCCATCTCATCCAAGTTTTTTAACTTACTAGCAGAAAGCTATCCGTAATATCCTTTAAAAAATATTTTTGAGAGAGGGAGAGAGAGAATCCAAAGGAGGCTCCAGGCTCCGAGTTCTCAGCCCAGAGCCCAACGTGGGGCTTGAACCCACAAACTGTGAGATCATGACCTGAGCCACCCCAGTGCCCCTGTAAGATCCTTTTTTAAAAACCCCTACTGTGTTTGTAGCTCTACCGTCCTATGCCTCTGAGATGATTTATGTATCGTCTTTACTTTTCCTCATCAGTCTCTCCAGTTTTGAGTAGTCTTTCCAAAGAACCTACTTTTCATTTCGTTGATCCTCTCTCCTGCATGTTTTCTACTCTCCATGGTTTCCTTTCTTCTCTCACTGAATTGGTTAGCTCTATATTTTTACCTCATCAGATAGGCAGGCAGCTCTTCGGTTTTTAGTCTTTCTTTCCCAGTATTAGCATTGAAGCTACAGCCCTCCTCTAAGTCCCAGAGCAGCTGCATCCCACGAGTTCTGACTCACATTCAAGTCTTCGATCCCTGAGTTACTTAGGCATGTTTGAACTCGTAAATATCTGAGTGCTGGGAAAGGGACGCTAGTCCTGCCTGCCAGTGTCCATTCTCTCCTCCTTCCTGACAGCATGATGCTGAGGACCAATGAGGCTGTGTGCCCAGCTCACAAAACAACCTCTCCTGGTCCCTCTTGCAGACACGCGTGGCCATGCGGCTAAGGTGGCAGTCAGTGAGAGGAGGGAATGTTCCGCTGAGACTTAGAGGAAAACTCCACAGGAGGACACGGTTTGCAGGGACACCTTTGCCTGGCTCCCCCTTCCTGCCTTCTTACTGCCTTAAATGCAGATGTGACAGCAGTGGCCCCACAAGCATCATGCATTTGAGGAGACCTTCCGGACTGAAGGCATGAACTGGAATGGTGGGGGAGGACTGCCCATGGAAGGAGCCATGGGTCCCGGGAGACCTAGAAAGCCACCCGGTGGGCCCTGAACCTACCACTGCTGTACCACCAAAGAAAGGAAACCTGCACTGGGTTCACCTACTGTTACAAGGCCAAGTGAAGTTCCTAACTGATATGGAGGCTGCTAAGACCCCGCTCGGTCTCCGTTTTTTTGACCGTGGAAGATTCCACATGTACCAAAGCATTTAGACTAATAATAAAGTGAACCCCACTTCAGCTACCACTCAGCTTGGAAAAGGCGGAAAATTTCCAAGCTCCCGGTGTTCTCCAGACTACACCTCCCTGCCTGTTCCCCAGCCCTCACCCCACCGAGGGGAACCACTATTCTGGAATCTGCATTCGACCTTCCCTCATCTGTGATTTATGGTTAGACCGCACCTTTCTGTGACCCCAAATTACACTGCTCTGCTTTGCTTCTATCACGCTATTTCTCTGCCATTTTCTTTCTTCCTTGACCATCCGAGACACACCTGCGTTGCCGTACATACGTAGGATTCGTTGACTCTCACAGTTCCATACCGCTTACTGCGTGAATACACTACTATCCCCCCTCCGGTTTTGGTTTTGGGGTTATTTCAAGCTTTAAGCTATTAGAAAATGCTGCCACCAACACCCCTGTACTCGTGTCCTGGTGACCCATGGGAAACAGCCTCTAGGAAAATGCTTCCCGACTCTTCTGATACCATGGCATATGCAGATCAGATTTACACGCACTCCAGAGGTAACTTGGGCGGGGGGCGTGAACGGTTCTGCATGCAGCTGCAGAGGGGGCCCACAGGCTGGCTCCCTGAAGGTTTGGGGGACCGGTAAAATGAAGCACATCGGTGCCCCACAGTGTGGTGCCAGAGGCACATGGGTAGGCCAGTGGTGCCAGGTGAGTCCAATGGTCTCCCACAGCTCGCAAGCAGGCCAAGGTACGTCCTGCTCCCACAGCACTCTTAAAGAACCTCCTCCTCCTCCTCCACAAACCAGGAGGTGATTAGACTTACTTGCTTTTTTTAATTATTTTTTTTTGTTAATTTATGTCTGAGAGAGAGACAGACACAGAGTATGAGCAGGAGATGGGCAGAGAGAGGGATACACACAGAATCTGAAGCAGGCTCCAGGCTCTGAGTGTCAGCACAGAGTCTGATGTGGGGCTCGAACTCACAAACCGTGAGATGGTGAGCTGAGCTGAAGTCAGATGCTTACCCGACTGGGCCCGCAGGTGCCCCTAGACTTTCTTTCTGTGCTCTTAATTCGTGCATCCTCACTGCTAATGAGATGGGGCATTATTTTGGTGCTTCCTGTCTATCCCTAGCTCCTCTTCCAAAGCAAATATGTGCTGCTTTTGCCCGTGTTTTATCGGGTTGATTTTCTTAAACATATTGTTCTTGGCGTCCTTGATCTATTCCAGATAGTAATCACTTGTCAGTTTTATGTGTTATAATCTTCCCACGTTAGCCTGTTTTTCACTTTTCACTGTTCATTATTTAATACAATTAAAGAGATTCTGTTCACCCGTCTCTTCAGAGGTTGAAATTCTTGTGTGTCGCCTTCAGGAAATTCTTCTCTAGGCTATTCCTTATTGAATTAAAAAAAAAAAACCCTTACTGTTTTGTAGTCAGAACATGCTCTATGAATCGGGTGTTTTGCAATATGCTGACTCTTACTTTCTGATCAAGCAAGAGCGTAGCTTTTGCACATCCCAATGTTTATTTGAGAGTAAGGGGCACTGTCCAATTGCTGGGGGAAGGGCACTTTAATAAATGTCCAACAGATCAGGGAGGACAAACACCGGCCAAAGAGTTGGGGAACCAACCCAGTCCTGGCCATCTGTCTCTGGCTGCTTTCACTGCACACGGCAGAGTTGGGCAGTTGAGACAGAGACCATACGGCCTCCAAAAGCTGAAAATATTTACTATCTGGCCCTTCATAGGAGAGGCCTGCCAGCCTCTGTTGTGTTCAGAACTGTTTCCCTTGTTCTGTTTTTGTTTTTGTTTCTGGTTTTTTTTCTTTTTTGGTCTGCTTGATAGTAATTAATGAAGGGGCCATTTTTAAATCGATGACACCACCACTGTCGGCACTTTCTCCTAATCCTTGCTTGTTATGTGACTACTGTACGTTGAGGCTAACTTAGATGCAAACGAGTTTTAAATCGTTCTATTTTCCTGGCACATTTCTTACTAATTAAGTGTATCAGTAACATTAAAGCAGTGGTCCCTTTTGTCCCCAGTAATTACTGCTGAGCTGAAATCTGTTTGGATGACATTGTCGCCATGACAGTTTCTTGTTGGTGGCATGTATTTTGTTCCATTCTTTTGGGCCTTACGTTCTGACTGTGTCTGTCTCACAAAGAGCAAACAGCTGCACTCAGTTTTCCCACGCGTCCTGAGAGTTCTTAGTCAGGAAGTTTGGTCCATTTGTTATATACAAGGATATATATTTGGTTACATTTCTACTATACGGCATTTTCTTTTTACCTTTTTCTATGCTCCCCCCTTTTTCCCCCCTGCCTTTTTTTTAAAGTTTATTTATTCTGAGAGAGCGAGCAGGGGAGGGGCAAAGGGAGGGAGAGGGAGAAGCCCGAGTAGGCGCCACGCAGTGAGGAGCCTGATGCAGGGCTCCAGCTCACAACAGGGAGATCACAACCTGAGCCTATTAACAAGAGTCGACACTCAACTGAGCCACACCCAGGTGCCCTTTCCTGCCTTCTTTGGATTAAAATGTTGTCCACTCCATTTTTTACCTTCTTGAAGTCTTAACCTTTTCAAATATTCCTCTCACAATATAACATGAGGTCTAGACTTTATAAAGCAAAAAATTCCTCCATGTTTTTATCCTCCTTCACAACAATGTAAGAGCATCTGAACTCTGTCAGATTTAAACCCCTCGGCTTGCTTCTCTGCTGTTTATTTTTATTGTTTTTAATGTAGAAATACATCATCTGTTTTCAAAATAGTGCTTGAAAAATACAAGGGCTACAGGTGCTGTAAAACAGACTCCAATCATAAGACACTACGTACATCATGTGGGGAAAAAAAAAACTAGTCAGATATTCAGGTAATGAGAACTAGAGAGTTCCAAGTATCCAGCTTGGTTGAACAAGCAGAGTTACATGAAACACTTAAACTAATTTTTCCCCACGTATTAACAAAATGACAAGACTAGGTTCATTCCAACCTGACCCCATGGCTACCTGAAATGCACAGTTACTGTGTGCTCCCACCCGACCTATCGTGGCAGAGGCATAAGGTGACTTCACAGGGCAAACACGTGGAGAACAGGAATGCTGTGTGCTTGCCATCACAAAGTAAGGGGGAAAAGAAAGTCTCAATTGCGGCAGAGCCTAAAGGGAAGACTATTCCAAACTTGGAAAGTGAATCTAGAAGGACAAGGAAAGGGCATAAGACATTGTAGTTTAGTAGGAAAAATGCACATGTGGAAGAAAGGAACACAGTTGGGGGAGGCTAGGAAGCAGGACCAGGCTAACTGGAAAGTGTGTCAGGCTCTCTGTATCCAGATTAAGGCAGATGACATTTCCATTCATCTACATCTGAGCCATTCATGTTTCCTAAACATGGATGTTCTGCTGCTTAATTATGGGTGGTCTTTTTTTTCTTAATTTAAAGAAAGGTATTCCTAAGCTCTTGTAGGATAAAAGAAAAACAGAAAGCTGACTAGATGTCAAGTGCTTGCTAGGAATTATTTTTTATGTTTGTATATGTAAAAAATTTACTGATGAATTTTAGTGAGTCCTTTAAATTGGTTTAAATATTTTGGGGGAAATGGCTTTTTGCTTACATGTTCAAAGTGGAAATTAACTTTACCACAAACAGACATCCTGTGGAGCATACAAAATTTCTCATACATAGCGCTCAGCCAGGGCCTACAGACAACCTGTCTCCCAATTCGCTATTTTTAGGAAAGCTTTAGCAAAATGTTAGCCATGGAGCCAAAATCCAGTGTTTTGTGCCACAAGTCCACAGGACTGTTGGCTTCACATCATGGTTAAGAATATACTAGCATTCCAGATTTTTTCATGAATCTACATACAAGCATACTTTGTGCACACAAGCAGAGAGATCGGTGGGGCTGAGGGGAGAGGCAAAATGCTCTTCTGTTTGAGGACAAATGATCAAGGGCAAGAGAATAGGGAGTTTCGTTAGCTCTGGGACCACATTTGTTGTTTGACTGCTGGTTGTATGCACTCTGCAACAATTCTACAGAGAAAACCGATATATCATTTCGTGATTGTGTCCCAGCAAAACCAAAGACTAACTACTGCTCCAATATCAAATATACATTGTCGTTGTGTCGACACTTCATTTTCAAAGGGTTATGGCAGCCTCGCAGGGACCGAGTGAGCTGTACTTTTATGCTTTTTCTGAAGTGTAACGGGATGCACAACAACATCCCATTTGAAGATTAACAATGAAGAAAACTCTTCAGACAAAAACTAAAATTCATCAAGCTGGAACACTTAAAATTAGTTCTACTTTCTAATAAAAATATACATGAAGTGCATCATCAGTATAAGGAAAGCTGATACCGGTTTGTATTGCAAATTTTCCCCAACAATGCATCAAACATAAATCCAGTCCAGATGTCAGGCATGGGTACAAATATAGCTGGAAGGTGGTGTTTTCCTCTTTTTCTCTCTTTATGGGCAGTAGTCCTTTAAAATAGTTACTACAACTGCTGCTGACACATTAACAAGAGTACTTCTAGCTTCATCTACTAACCTTGACTTCTGATCAAGATTAGCCAAGTAAAGGAAGTTACCAAATAAGGCTAAATCTATTTTGAGTCAAATCTAGTTTGGCACCCTTCACTCTCCCCCTGTAGCATTTGAAGACAACAGGTTGAGTTGGCAGACACTGTTTATGGACCTTTGAGGTTATTTTTGTCAGTTCAATCTGTCTTACTGAATTCTTGGTAACAGGAGCAGGATTTGCAGGGAGAGTAGGGATACTGGAGAGTTCTGTAGTGGATGTTTCCCACATGGCCAGCCACTATCTGAATGGTTTCTAGTGGAGTTGTTCTGTCTCTTCATGAGATTGTTCCTCTTCGTTTAGTCTCCTTGGCCCTTTACAAGTGAGGATGTCCACTAGACTCCTACTATAGGATTTGCTATGTTTGCTGCAGTGCTCCCTGAAGGCCTGGGTGGATGGTTTACCAGACATGTTGAAGAGACAACTCTGGCGACTGGGGGCTTTGGTGGTGGAGAAAGGGCTGGCTTTGAGGCGGTCTGAGGAACGCTTTCCCCCAATGCACCCAAGCTTTCGCTGGGTTTCACTTGTTGCAAGGAAACTTCAGTAAGTTGCGCATTGGTCACAGATGCCACCATGACAGCGGGAGCAGGGCTGTTTCTGCCCTGACAGCTGCCAGTCATTGGGCCGGTCTTCATAGTGCTAGTAGGTGAAGGCACAGACATGCTGTCTTCGCTGTCTACAGCCAACTCAAGGCTCCTGTCGTTCAGAGCTGTCAAAGTGACACGTTCCGTTTCATTCAGAGCTGTCAAAGTGACACCCTCCGTTGAATATGTTTTCTTTTTCTGAAGCACATGATTAGGTAGTAGTTGATGAAGTTCCTTTCTTCTTAAATGCATTGCAGCAATTTTCATATCTATCTCAAACATCTTACTATTTATTGCTTGCCTATAAACTGTATCTGTGAAAGACTGGATATCATAGGTAAGATCAATACTGAGAACGTCAGAGTTTTCTGGCTTCTTTAACACTAACCCAATCACCCACATTGTGCGAAACTCCTCCTTGTCAGGATTTTCTTTAGGAGCCGGAAATGACTGAGGATTCACATGCGCCAGAGTAATAAATTCATTCTTCTCCAAGCTCCCAACCAAAATTCGGATTTTTGACTCCACCAAGCCCACCCATTCTAAATGTTGCTTTTCTGTTGGTGCACTTGCTAGAAGTACAATATAATGCTTGTACTTTTGAAAGAAGTTTGGAGCTTCAAAAAGCTTGGACCACTCTGCCTTACTCAGCAAAATTTCATGTGTGATAGCAAGCCCTTGTTTAAACTCCTCAATCATGACCATCCTTGTTGAAACAGATACATTGTATGTGGAGTTCTGCTGTGGGTATGCTGGTGTGATTATGGGCATAAGATGGTACCTATCACTGGGATTTACTCTTGGGTCCCATACAGGCAAATTAAGATTCCGTTCTTCTGGCTCTTTCAATAGCACTGGGTTTGGCCACTCCCACTCAGAAAATACCAAGAAAAACTTGCGCACAAGAGTCGATGCTATTGCATTTGGATAGAGCTGGCAAGTTCTTGCTACTAGCATGGCCCAGGAAACACCTCCTAGGAAACCTAATATATTGGAATAAATATTATGGCATTTGGCCCACAATTTGATAGCTCTCAGAGTTAACCTGAAATTGTCAATGTCTGGTACTAGATGTAAAATTTCATCTGTCACCCGGCAACCATTAAGACTTCTTATGCATCTAATATCTAAATTTTTAAGCAGACTGTCATCTCTTAGGTCCAAATCTTCTGGAATAGTCTGCAGTGCCAATCTTGCAAACAAAATATCAATCTCTATCCCATCAAAACACAGTTTAATAACTGGTACAAATGCCTCCTCAACTGCCCTTAAATCTTTTACTTCTTCGTGTAGTTTCAATTTATCATAGAATGAGGTGAAAAAGTCGCTTCGGTCGATATGTCTTGGTGCAACACACAGCGCGTCAATATCAGCACCTTTCGTGTGTACTCCTAACCTGTAAGAGCCAAAAGTAAAGATTTTCCCTCCAACGTTTTCAATTATAGCTTGTGGAAGGCTCTTGCTTTCACTGATTTCCCGTATCCATTCCTTTACCAGATTATTTAATTTTTCCAAAATTAAAATCCTGCGCTGCAGTTCCTCTTCCTCTTCAAAAACCCCAAAGGGCTTCAGGGTTTCAATCAGATTCTGGGTAAGTACGCAGTCAGTCTCCTTGGGGGCTGCTAAACTGATGGGTGAGGAGATGCCATAGTGCTTGGGTGGCGGCGGAGTCTGTTGTGATCCAGGGGTTGTCACCAGAAACGGCATCATCTCTAGCGCCGGCCCCGCCACGCCACGTCCCCCGCCACCGCGACCTCCACAGCCGCTGCCCGGGTCATGATCCGCTGCGGCGGAAGGGGCTAGGCTTCTACCAGCCCAGTCCCAACCCGCTCCCGCTCTGCTCCCGCCGCTTCAAGCACCTCTCTGCCTTCCTCTCCGCCCCAACATGGCGCCGGGGCCCTCAACGTGGCGTTCTAGAATGGCCACGCAGGCCACGTATGCTATGGCGCCTGCGCAGTGCGCAGCGCCTCCCGGGAATTGTAGTTTGGGGGTGGGGGTCCTCTGTAGGATTCATGCCAGTGCAGGTGGGCAGGGGTGCGTCTTGTCAATACTGTTTACCATCTCCTGCCTTGATTCCCATTACTTATTACACGTCTCCAGGAGCAGATTCAGGTGGCCTTCGCCCTAATGCACATCCTTCACAAACTCCTCGCGGTGAGGGTCCGCTGCTGCAAGGCACCCCCCGCTTTGCGTCCTCCGTGGCCAGGTGCCTGCCTGGTGGAGTAGATGTGTCTGCAACTCTGGGTTGACAGTTGTGTTCCTTATAGCCTTGAAGGTCCTGTGCCACCTCGGCTCTCCAGGGCTCCTGTTGAGAAGTCTGCGGTCTGGCTGACCTGCTTGCCTTTCTGGCAGCTGTACAATCTTCCCTTCCCTCCATGTCCTGCGAAATTGCTGCTACGTGCCAAGGGGTACACTTTTCCTTTATCTTACACCATGACTGCTGAATCGTAAGACTTGTGCTTTTCAACTCATGACCTCACGAAGATTCTTAGGCATGTCCTAGATATGCTCTCCCCACCATTCTGATGCTCTTCGTGTGGACATGTGCCAGACTCTCTCGTTGGGTTCTCCATGTCTCCTACCTCCTCTTTCTTCCTGGGTGATGCCAGGTCTGCCTCTCAATTCTTTAATTCAGGTGCAGTTAGTCTGATGTTTAAGCCATCACTGAAGTATCCATTTCAATACTTACATCATTTTTTTAAATTTATTTTGAGAGAGAGGGAGAGTGCGCACACAAGTAGGGGAAGGGCAGAGAGAGGGGGAGAGAGAGAATCCCAAGCAGGCTCTGGGCAGATAGCATGGAGCCCCCATGGAGGGCTCAAACCCATGAATCAAGAGATCGTGATCTGAATTGAAATCAAGTGTTCGATGCTTGACCAACTGAACCACCCAGGTACCCCTCAATCTTTAGATCTTTAATTACCAAAAGCATTATCTTGTTCTTTTCTAAATCTTTCCTGCCTCTTTGGAAGATATTCTTTCCTGTTTTCTTTCTACCTTTTATTCATTAAACACTAAACTTACTTAATATTTTATAACTAATGGTTCCTAGTCTCAATTCTTGATAATCTGGTTCTAGCTTATTTTCTACTGACTCAGGCCAGCATCACTTCATGTGTCTTGTAATTTTGGGATTGTAAACTCATCTCTGGTGAGGCTTGAGATGCCTGTGTAGATGTTCTTCCAAAGAAGATTTGTTTTGTTTCTACCAGACGTCCTTGAATGCTATCAAGTTGTACAATATAATTTATTTTTATAATAGTTTATTGTCAAATTGGTTTCCATATAACACCCAGTGTTTCTCCCCACAAGTGCCCCCCACCATGACCATCACCCGCTCCTTCCCTCCCCCTCCCCTTTCAGTCCATGGTTTGTTTTCAATATTCAGTAGTCTCCCTTGATCTGTGTCCCTCACTCTTCCCTGCTCTCTTTCCCCCTTCCTCTCCCCATGGTCCCCTGCCAGGTCTCTCCTGTTAGACCTATGAATGCAAACATATGGTATCTATCCTTCTCTGCCTGACTTATTTCGCTTAGCATGATACCCTCAAGGTCCATCCACTTTCCTACAAATGGCCATATTTCATTCTTCCTCATTGCCATATAGTATTCCATTGTATATA
>NC_043707.1:34732046-34746191 GCF_006229205.1 Suricata suricatta | reverse complement strand
AATGGGATCTGTTTCTTGCTTTCTCTTTCTGTTGCTTCCTTTTTTGGTGTATAAGAATGCAACTGATTTCTGTACATTGACTTTGTACCCTGCAACATTACTGAATTCATGGGTCAGTTCTAGAAGGCTTCTGGTAGAGTCAATCGGGTTTTCCATGTACAGTATCATGTCGTCTGCGAAAAGGGAAAGTTTGACTTCTTCTTTGCCGATTCTGATGCCTTTTATTTCCTTTTGTTGTCTGATTGCTGATGCTAGGACTTCCAACACTATGTTAAACAACAATGGTGAGAGTGGACATCCCTGTCGTGTCCCTGATCTCAGGGGGAAAGCTCTCAGTTTTTCCCCATTGAGGATAACATTGGCTGTGGGCTTTTTGTAAATGGCTTTTATGATGTTTAAGTAAGTTCCTTCTATCCCAACTTTCTCGAGAGTTTTTATTAAGAAGAGATGTTGTATTTTGTACAATATAATTTAATTCCTGTTCCAAGGACTAGCCAGATTACCAGAGTAGTGTGATGCTGAACCCCAAACACATGTGAGAGGAAGGGTAGTTTTCCATTCTAGGGGATTTTTCCCCACCCAGACCCCAGGTCAAGAAAAATAACTCTAGGGGTTAGCCTAGGTGGCTCAGTCAGTTGAACGTCCAACTCTTGATTTCCACTCAGGTCACAATCCCAGGGTCATGGCCTGGAGCTCTGCATCAGGCTCCACTCTGAGCATGGATCCTGCTTAAGATTCTTTCTCTCTCCCTCTGCCCTTCTCCCTGGCTTCTCTGTCTCCCTCTAAAATAAAGAGGGAGGGAGGAAGGAAGGAAAGAAGGAAGGAAGGAAGGAGAGAAGAGGGAAGGAAGGAGGGGAGGAAGGAAGGAAGGGAGGAAGGAAGGAAGGAAGGAGAGAAGAGGGGAGGAAGGAAGGAAGATAACTCTGTGTCATCTCCTTTCACCAGGTGGCAAATTCTTCCTATTCTATCTTTTCTTTCAGTATGTCACCCTTTGAGAGTTGCAACCATATGTGGGGGTTTCAGTTCTAACTCTCTACCTCTTGAGGTCCTGAAGCTCTGTCTCTTTCCTGGGCAGCTGCTAAAATAAAGATTCTTGGTTAAAAAGACCAGCAAATGCCTCCGAGCAATTACAGCTTTAGAATCAGCTAAGATCCTGAGGCTTCAAAGTACCTATTTGGGGGTTCTTTCAACTCTGCTGACCTACCTTATTTTCTTAGGTATTCTTCTATGCATCTTAAAGGAGAAATTTTTTTTTTTTTTTTACGTTTCAACCAACACTTCCGGGTACTTTATATAGAAAGATTTTTCTAGGATAAGTAATCCCACATATTGCAAGAAATAGAAGTACCTATTTTTCAACCCACTTCAATATGGTGCATGCTCACCATTCCAGCAGCACAGCTGCCAGGAAGGTCTTGATGACTTCTGTGTTTAATCCAATGGATCCAATGGTCTACATCCTTTTCGACCTATAGTAGCCTCTTTTTGGCCTCCGGGGTACCACACTCTGCGCTGTGTTGTACATCTCTGGCCTCCCCTCAGCCTAATTTGCTGCCTGCTCCTCCATTAATTAGCCTCTAAAGTTGCTGTTCCTCCAGTTTCCAAATTAAGCCCTCATTTCTCCTTATTGTATACACATTCACTACCTAGTCTCAGTTCTCACAGCTTTAAATATCACCTATTTACAGCTCAATTCAAGTTTTTGTAACAGACTCTCTTCTAAGCTCCAGATCCATTTTATCCGACTTCCCATCTACCACCTCCACTGACTGTCTCAAACGTAACATAGTCTGAAGAAAGCTCTTATTCTTCCCTCCATAAGTTATTTCTCAGTAGTCGCCATTTAGTGAATGGCATCTCCATCCACCCGACTGGGCACACCAGAAACCTGGCAGTCGCTCTCCACATCTCCCTCTTGCTCACACTCAACATCTAGTTACTTACAAACACTGTTGATTCTTCCTCCAGAGTACATTTGGCATTCACTCACTTCTCTCTACGTGTTTCCTCTGAACTCTGCTGGAGGCTACCATGAACTCTCGTCTAGGTTCCTACAATAACCTAACTAATCTCCTATTACTGACCTTCTCAAGTGTTTTCTGCCTCTCAAATGTTTAACCCCGTCAGTGGCCTCCCATTATACTGAGTCTAAAATCTAAAATACGTACAACCCCAGTGTGTCTTTCACCTGACCATCTCCCCAGGCTCGCTGCCCACAGCACCCCCCACGCTCCAGCCACATGGGCCTCCTTTCAATGCCTTGCATTTGCTTCATCCTCTCTCATCCTTGAGTCTGTACACAGCAATCCCCTCTGCCCAGAAGGCTCTTCCCACCCCACCAAGTATCGACTGCTCTTCATCTGGGTAACGTGTTGTCATCTTTACGACTGGCTTACATTCTACCCCCTCAGAATTCCCCGAACCTTCATGCGAAATCAGCACCTGTGCTTTCTTCCATAGCGCGTATCACAATGTCTAATTATGTTTTCTCTGTGATTATATCTTTGCCTTTACTTCCTGCTAGGTTCATAAGCTCCATGAGAACATGACCTGTCTGTTTGGTCAACTGCTCTATATCCAGCACCAACTCAAGCACCTAACAGAGTGGCACTCAACAACTAGCTGCTGACAAATTAGTGAATGAGCACAAAAACAAAATTCTTTCTCCTTCGAGGCACTGGCTAATCAATATCCAGAAGACTCAGTTCTTGAATTTTGATTAGGTAGAGATCAGCTCCAAATCTACACACCGTGACCTTTGGGAGAGCATTCTGTGACTCAGCTCACAGTTGCTCGCACCAGCTGGCTACAGGGAGTTCCTATGGCTGCGTGACTCTAGGGCCCTTACTGGATTAACATGACAGCACCTTCTGATTTGAAAGTGCTTCCCAGGGAGATTTTTGTGGGCCGGGGGCTCATATTCCACGCCTAAGGATGGGGAAGGACCACGCAAGAAAGCACACCATTGTCCGGGCAGCCTTTCTGAAGAAGCCACTGTCCATCAGCATTTACTAGGAAACAAAGTGGATCCATCTGTAACTCAGAAATTTCATTCCTGGGAGAATACCCTCAGAGGGCAGTCTACACAGACCCTCAGGAGGGTGGGGGTCCCACTGTTTAGAGTGGGAAGAAGCTGGATGCAACCTAAGTGCCTGGGATTCGGGGAGTGGGTAAGGTGGGTTGTGTACACGATGGCAAACCATGCCAGAGTGAAGTTTCCAGCACCGCTGGTAGATCTTAATCGTACCATATAGTGTCCCTCGTTGAACAGAAAGTTTAAACTTTGATCTAATCAAATCCATCTATCTTGTCCCCTAATGGCTTGTGCCTTTTAAGCCTTCTCCATGAAATCTTTCTTCTTTTGGCTGAAGCCAGTCATGCCAACACCATTTACAAAATCCTTTCCCCATAATCTGTGATGCGATCTACATTGCGCCAAATTCCCACCGGGGCGGTCAGTACAGGTCTGCCCTGCCTCCTCTGCTCCGGTGCTTCCATCTGCTTGGATGTTTCTCTCCACGAGCCATGGCTTTAGTGCCTGTCTCAGAGCTCAGGAGGTCAAAATCCCCCACCCTGCACGTCTGGTTCCGACCGAGGTTGGGCACTTGGGAACCAGAATTCTTTCACCAGGTTGGACCTTGTGCTAGGACAGCATAGCAAAGAAGGTGGACTTGGGCTTCATCTATTGCTCTCACTCTGTACGCATCTGAACACGTGTTCCAGGCCTCAGGAAACATTTCTACCACTTCGACCTTCAGAAGAAAGAAAAGGTGGTTGGCTAGCACACTCTGTGTACATAGGTGTATTATCTGAAACCATAAGAGGAGGGGCTGCCTGGGTGGCTCAGTCGGTTGAGCATCCAACTCTTGATTTCAGCTCAGGTCGTGATCCCAGGGTTCGTGAGTTCGAGCCCCCTCCCCTCCTCTGTCAGGCCCCATGCTGGGCGGGGGGGCAGCTTAAGAGTCTCTCTCCCTCTCCCTCTGCCTCTCCTGCAATCTTGCTTACTCTCTCCATAAAGAAATAAATAAACAAATCCACGAGATAAACTATTCTATGTGATTTAAATATATCCCCCAAAATCTTTCCCCAAAATTATAAGTCACTTTCGGGAACCAACAGATATGAACACAGTTTAAGTGTTAATAAACCCATGTTTTATAACATTAATATGTTAGTACTTCTTGGAAATGATTCACACGGTTAACCCGCTTGAACTCTCTTTCCATTTAACCAAAAGCAAAAGTTTGCTTTTATGTCAGTCTGTTCCAAGCCCCCTTTAAAGAGGTGGATTCACTTTATTGCGGTTTGGTACAAAGCAGAAGGGCATCGAGAAGTGAGTGAATTTGCCGTACTAGTGAGACAGCAAATGCTGGCTAATGAGTTGTTTTAAATCTACTTCTAGAACTGTGAAATCAATTTCAAAAAAACTATAAAGAGGTTTTAGAAAATGTGAGTTCGGTGCTATTTCAGTTCACTCGATCACTAGTTATTCACGCCAACCAATAAACATCCACTCTCCCCTTGTGAGCATCCCAACTGGGGGCCAGATGCGAGCAAAAGCGGAGGCCCGTGGGGCTGAGGGGCTGACAGGTGTCAGGTGGGTGTCCTTGCTCATCCCCTCAAGCTGACCCCCAATTCCTTCTGGCTCTGACAGCCCAGAAGAGCCTGCATGGCCGCAGGCACATGCTTCCTTCATTGGCTAAATCCCTCTTTTGCCGCGTCCACAGTGGCCCTTCCTTAGCCAGTCCCTCTTATAAGTTACGTCTTTCTAACATTTTACACCAGCTACGCCTCCCCCCGTGTTTGCTGTGGGAAGCACTGAGCACCTGGCTTGGGAGCTCCTCACACCATGTGGTGGGAAGGCCAGGAAGGCGGGGGTGCTACCAGCCAGGCCCCAGGTGGGCGCCACCCGGCTGCCCGGGAATAGGGCTGTTAAGCCGCCTCCGGCACTGCACTTCTCTGTGAAACTGAGGACTGAACTTTTTATAAAATCTACTCCGTGAACTAAAGGATGAGATGGGCTGTGAGCAAGTAACCACTCAACTTTATGTTCTCTTTGAATTAAAAATCCTCAAAAATGTCTTTTAACCTCAATTACTTTTGTACTTTTAAATTGGTGAGGAAAGTTAGGGGTTGTCTTGCTTTTTACCAAACCACAGAAGATAAACGCTGCCCACAATGATTCCATCACTGCAAATATGCTCAAGGAGTCTCATTCAATACCCACAAGGCAATTACTCCTAAAATAAAAAGAGAAGAAAATCCAGATCGCCTTTTTCATCCTGAGAGAAGTTATTAAAGATCGGATCCGTGGCGGAAGAAAAAAATGTCAAAAGCACAGAGAGGTTGGGGACATGTGAGGACAGAGTTCATGGTGCACAATCAGTGGGTGGAGACAGCGGAGGGCTCCCCCACAGCCTCGACGTCCCTTTCACCAGTGCCCAGGCCGTCTGCCCATCCATGCAGGAGAAGGTGGGGGGAACCACATACTCAGAGTCGGGTCCTCAGAGACAACCTCTCTGCCACCACCAGCCACTCCGCTGGGCCTGAAGGAGGAGTAGCACATTCCTGGTTGCTCAAAGCCACAGTTTGCACTAGTGGACTGCCACACTATCAGAACACCACCCTCTCGTCGCCCTGTCCCCAACACCTAACAAAGAAAATGGATGGGGCGCCTGGGTGGCTCAGTCAGTTGAGCGTCCAACTTCAGCTCAGGTCATGATCCTGCGGTTCATGAGTTAGAGCCCCGCGTCGGGCTCTGTGCTGACAGCTCGGAGCCTGGAGCCTGCTTCAGATTCTGTGTCTCCCTCTCTCTCTTCCCCTTCCCTGCTTGCTCTCTCTCTCTCAAAAATAAACATTAAAATAATTTAAAAATAAAAGAAAATGGAGCCCAACTCTGGAATCTTGGATACACACAGAAAGTGAGACTTAGAGAGGAGCTTACTCTCCTTCTGTGCGTTAATACTTCAACAGGCATTTAATGAGCACCTACTGTATGCCCCCATACTGTACAGACATTTGAAGGGTGGTTAGTCACAAGCCCGGTGACTGAGGCAAAGATGCCTAGAATGGTGTGGCCTGCACACCATGAGTCACAGCAGATTCGAAAATGCTCTAAGTTCGCTTTCTTTAAAGAGGACACCTGAAGCAGAGGAGGAGACACTGCCTGCAGGGGACAGAACTGTGCCAAGCCTCTGAGGGCCAGGCAGGCCACAAAGCAAGCAGCCACACGCAGAAAAAGCAGCTCCACATGTCACCCTCAGACACTGGGCCTTCGGGGCACCCAAGCCCTCAGTGAGCCCCAAGAGGGAAAGCACGGCCAGAGGGTGACAGAGGCACGCGGCCACTGGCCCCACCGGTGAGGCACGCAGGGTGGCTACTAGGTCCAGATCGTTGGTTCCATGCTCAAGGCAAGTTTGCCCCCAGGGCTACCTGGCAGTGCCCAGAGACACGTTTGGTTGCCATAGCTGGTGGGGTGCTGCTAGTATCCATCAGGCAGAGGCCCAGAACGTCGCTCAATACCCTCCAGTGCACACAGGTCAGCCCCTCACAACACACTATTAGCCTCACATGTCCGTGAGGCCGAGCTTGAGAAATCCAAGCTAAACACTCACTTCCGTGCCATGGACACAAATGCCTCCCTCTCTCCCCCTCCCCAAGCCACTGACAAAGACCACATGGCCTGGTTGTCACCCCTCCCCTAAGTGCACAGAAGTGATCATTGTCTCTGTGGGTGACGAGACGCAGGGCCCTGTCAGTGCTCCCGGCCCCCTACGCCAGGCACCTCTCTCCCAGAGCCGATGCACAATATTTTGATATTCTTGAAATCAGCGGGGAGCCAGCAGCTGCAAAAAGCCAGTATTTATGGAAAACGGGACCCCGAGTAACACCTGAGTGCATTACTAGAGGTGCATGACAGCGGTCCAAAGGGCAGAAGAGAGCCCGGGGATCCTCGGCCCCACGTCTCAGGGAAGCCTCCAGCACAGCCTCCTTCACGCCAGGATTGTGGGGGGACCCCAGTGAGTGTGCAGGAGGGGGGCCTGCGGTGGGCTCCAGGCACTGCTCCCAGCTGCTCCCCAGCTCCACAGAGTAGGCCGGACGCACGCCCAGGCTACGGCTCACCCTGAACCTGGACTATGGCCCACTACTGACCATGGTGAGTCCCTCCCTGTGAAGACAGGATGAGGAAAAGTGCTGTGACAGTGCTCGGTAACCTGAAGCCCGAGAACGCCAGTGTTCATTCCCGTGCATGCACACGCCTGCGCATGTACACATACATGCGTGTACACACACCTGCACACATGCACAGAAAGATGCCTGTGCATGCACACTGCACACATACACGCATATGCCTGTGCATGTGCACGTACCCACTTGCACACACAGAGGCCTCTGCCCACCTGCACACAGACACATACGCACATGCACACATGAACACACATACACATGTGTGCACGCACACAGGCAGTCCCTTCCCTTTTCCACCATTTGTTCCAGACGGCTGACTAGAATTGTAGGGACCGCCTCCCCTGCCCTTTGGAGCAAGACGCACAGGGAGGCCCAGGAGCTCTGCCGTGGCTTCCCTGCCGTCCTGAACACCAACACACTCCATCTCTGTGGGCACTGAGCTCAGCGCTGTGCAGCCTCGCAGCGGCGCACAGGCCAGCCAGGCACCCAGAGGACAGCCAGGCACTGGGCACATCTCCCGAGCAGGGCAGGCCAGCAAGCTAGAGATTCTTTCTCGTTATCGAATGACCCAGAAACATGAAGTCAGCACCACACACCCCCTTCGGCTCCTCGGGGTCCGCTGAGAGAGCTCGGCCTCCGAAGGCCTTGCCGCACCATCTCCGCCATCGCTGGCAAGGGGGACAGCACGGTCAGGAGCCCCTGCAGGCCCAGACCACATGCAAGGGAAGGCCAGCGGCGAAGGACGTCTCCCTGGGGTCCCGGAGGCCTGCTTCAAGCAGGTAACACAACCTGCCTCCCGCCCAGCGAAGTGTGTCAGTGAGACTGGTCCCATTCAATGGGCTCTTTATTTGAAGGGTTTTGCAAAACCAACGCCAAGTTGAATAGGCCATGGGCAATGCGGCCTCCTCTCGCCTAGACTGATATGAAAGGAGCACCGTCTATAAGGGGTTGGTAAACAGGAGACAAAGTCCCACGTCTTACAGATGGCCTCTGGCCCCCAGCCCCCTCAGCTGTGGGACACAGAGCAGGCTTTCCAAGGTCCTAACCAGGCACCCAGGCCACAAGGACCCATGTGCTTTTGCCCTCCATTCAGCAGAGAAAACACCGAGTAAGTGTTTTCAGACCACGAGCTGAGCACCGGTGGCCCCTCGGCAGGTCAGCCTGGCCTCATGGGGCGTCTTCTGAATGACAGGGCCCAGGAGCTCTGGATTGAGGCAGGGCAGGGAAGGGTGGGCACCAAACTCTGGGCCCACAGGGTGGGGACATTAGGGTGCTGGTCCAGGGAGAGCTGATGGCAACAATACTGACTACAGTTGGCCAGCTTTTCATCACCACCACATGCCAGCCACTCCAAATGTTGTCAGTGAGCAAATACCTCCCTGTTGGCAGGACCCCCAACTCTGTCCTCAGCCACTCTGCCTATAAGCACACAGGACAAACCGCTCCACGCGGAGGGAATGTCAACAATAACACGCAGCTCTAACTCCCTGCGGACAAGCACCACGCTAAGTGTTTGTATTCATCGCTAATGCCCATGATTGTGAAGTCACGCTCCCATTCTCCAGATCAGGAAACCGAGGCCATGAGAGGTGAAGTAGTTTGCCCAAGGTAACAGAGGGCTGCTGCTGCCAAATGCCAACTGTGATGCCCCTGGACCATGGGACACGGCCGAACCCATCAGGCCTGAGTGACCCCAGCCCTGGGAAGTCCCACCACTCATCTCCACGCTGAAAGTACAAAGCAGGCCCCACATGAGAAGTACAACTCGAGAAAATGAGCATTTGTAAAACCCCTCAGGGACACGCACGCGCAACAGGTCAGGAGTGCTCGAGGCCCCTCTTGACCCTGGGGTATCGGGTATCGTGAAATCAAATGATCAGTCCCCTAAGGTCATTAAACATCCTTCCACTCAGGGCCACAGAAGACAGGTCCCTTTTCTGCATAAAGCCACCATTTTCTACAGGAAATGAAGAAAAAGTCAACTGTGATCAGAGATACATTGAAGAGTCTTCTCGGACTGGAAGAAAATGACATTTCGTGGCCTTTACTTATTAAAATAATCAACTTCCCTTCACCAGCCGAGCCAGCTGAATAGGCAGACACAGAGCCGTGGCCCACAGGCCTCCACGTGCCCCAGGCACGCCGTCACCTCTGGAGACCCGCTTCCTCGTCCCTTCACTGGACTGTCCCAAAGATTCCCCCAGTACCCTGGGCACGACGGGACTTCCCATAACCCCTCTACCACCTGCGCGGCTGTGCACGGCTCCCTGCGGCCAAGGACGTGACTGGGGAGCAGCACGAAAGGAGGAATCAGCCCTACGGCACTGCAAGGCTGCATCAGGAGCCACGAGAGCGCCCGCACGCGTCTGTAGTATAGACAAGCTGCAGTCTCCACAGCAGCTTGATTAAAGTGGAGAATTTAAGAAGTCTCGGACGCCATGACAGAGCAAACGCACCTTCCCCCAAACAGATCCCTGAGCCTCTGCCTTTTCATCCCTACCCCAACCCCCGACCAGCCGCCGCTCTTCTGGAACCTTCTCCCGTTCTCACCTGCCGTCATAGTGTCCACGTCCTTGGCTGCCAGCTCTTCCACATCCGACCTCTTTCTCAGCTCAAACCTCCGGGACAAGCCTTCGCGGGGCTTCCATAATTCCTGGATCAGGAGGGGCTTCTCGTTGTCCCCAAACACCCGGAAGCCCTCAGCCTGCCACTGCTGCCCAGAGTCGCCGGCCTGGCCCACCACGTCACACAGCACATACTGGCCGGCACACTCAGGGCTCAAAGCGTAGCGCTCCAGAGCCTCCTTCACCAGCTCCTGGGCGCTGGACATGCCCGTGGCCAGGACACTCTTATAGTGGGTGCCCGTGCAGACGCTGTCCCCGAACACCTTGAGGACCCCGGGGGCCGAGAGCTGAGTGGAGAGTTCCGCGGGGTCGTCGCTGGCGCCCAGGCTGGAGAGGGTGGTGTCCAGGTCCCGGTGCTTGTAGCTGAGCGTCCGGGACAGCACGCTGGACAGCAGCTGGCTCTGGCGTTTCAGCTTGCTCTTGGCAGGTGGAGACATGATGAAGTGGGTCCCATAAAACATGGTGGGCCAGTCTTCATGGACAAGAACTGAGGGCTCTGGCCAACGGCAGGGCAAAGGCCAGGTCCTAGGAGAAAAACGTAAGGTGGGTTAGCATCAGCCATCGCGAACGACAAGAGGAAACGAGGCTCGGCCACGCAGGGCCCAGTGCCCCAACAGAGCCAGTGGGCACGCTACCCTCGGCAAGTCCCACCGGAGCACCTGAGCCAGGCCATGACTGAAGCCAGCAGGGCCCACGGGGGACAAAGCAGGTCTGAATGGCCCCAAGCACCCTTCAAGGAAAGCCATTACCAGGAAGCACAAGGAGGTCACCAAAAGGCAAGACATGCTCCACCCCCAGGGTTCTGGCTTCCGGGAAATGCGGGGCGCAGCCAGTCAGCAGCCGAGGGGAGTGGCCGTGGGCGTAGGGATGAGTGCACTTGCCTGCCAGAGTCACCGGGGGGCTGGCCGGGTGTCGTGGGAGGCGGCCCACAGAGGGCAACAAGCCGGCCTCCTGTGCCCAACCTCTCCTCCACCTCAGCCTCTAATATGGAAATTAACCACCGGCTCATGGATGCAGGAAAACAGGCAAAGTCGCAGGCACATGGACAGAGTGGTAAGTGATCAGACCCCCCCAAAGTGCTGCTCCTCATGGGTCGTAGCCAGGGACAGCAACGCCACCATGTCCGCATGACCATGGTACACACAAAAGGGCTCTTCCAGAACCAGGGGAGGCATGTCTGGAATGTGTCCGTACCACCCACCACATCCAGCCTGGTATTCAGGCCCTGTCCAGGCCAGAGACACAATCTTGCTGGGGAAATAAGACAACGGCTCTGGGACACTTCAGCAAGTCTGACCATCACAATTCAATCGCACCTAGACCCCAAAGGGGCAGAGAATTCAACAGAGATATTTCCCAGGCTCACCCACAAGCTGTGGGAGCAGGAAGGCACGAGAAAAAGAAGACGTCTCTGCTTCATCAACACCAAGGTTTTACAGCAAGCCAGGAACACTGCAAAGCCAGACCCGTCACCTAACTACTGCACCCCACTTCTAGGCTCCTGCCTTCGCCAGAGACAAAAGCAGGCAGACCAAGAAAAGTCTCTTCTCCCCAGGCTCTGGAAACAGGGGCCCAGGTTCCACGCCCACTGTGCCAAACATCTGCACCCATTCAGCTGAGGTCACTGGCTCTGGAAGAGGCTTTCAGGACGTGAGGCTGTCTGCCTAGGGCAGGAGAGTCCCTGGGGAGCCCTGCAAACGGAAGAGCCCACACTGACCCCCCCAAGGGAAGCGGACTGTGCCCGAAACACCGACCCGGTGCTCGGGCCTCTCACAAGCCGTCCGCCTTGGCTTCTGTCGAGTGCGCAGTCTCCCTCCCTCCAGGGCTGCCGTGAAGGAAGCTCAGCAGCAGACCTGCCGGTCAGAGTCCTCTAGAACAAGCCAGGATCTGTCAGCTGTCCTACAGAGAAGCTGGAACTCTTCATGATACCTCGGGCAGCTTCCCACACCAAGGCCGAGGTTCCAAACACTAATGTCTGCCCTTTGGGGGAGCTGGGGCAGGAGCGGTCCCTCCTCCTGTTCTACAGCCTCTCATCTATGCTTTACCACCGCAAAGCTGCTTGTTACGCAGTAACTTTCTGAAGACTGAGCTCGCTGAAAGCAGTCAGCGTCCTAATGTGGGGGTCTCTTTGGCCTCTGTGAGTCAGGCTTCTGAGGCTCCATTTCTCTCCCCTAGAGGAATGTGCAGCCAGCCTCCTTGTGAAGTGCCCGTGGCCTCCCCGTGTGGGCCCATGTGTCTGTCAAACACAACTGCTCCACAAGTCACATGCACAGGCTGCCTGGCAGGACGCCTGGGCCCGGAAGCCTTTGGGTTGGCACCTTCTCAGAGGACCTGAATCCTACAGGGACACTGGGCCTACCAGGCCTCCTCCTTCAAACACAGGCCCCAAGGGCTCAGCCCAAACCCAAAGTGGCCCAGGGGCTTAGAAGCCTCCACCTTTCGAGAAGATGTTTGAACGTAAGCTTAAATGTGATGCTGCAAATTGCGGGAAAATGCCCAGATACTGTGGAGAAGGGAACGGCTATTGTAGTGCGTCTGGTGGTGTGTCTCGGTTCTATGAGGTCTAATGTATACGACTCTACTTTAAGAAAAGAAAGGGAAGGGAAGGGAAGAAAATGAAATGAAATGAAATAGAGGGGCGCCTGGGTAGCTCAGTCAGTTAAGCATTTGACTCTTGGTTTCGGCTCAGGTCATCTTTCAGGTTATGGGAGCCCCACATTCGGCTCCGCATTCACAGTGCAGTGCCTCCTGGGGATTCTCTCTCCCTCTCTCTCGCCCCTGCCCCGCTCATCCTCTCTGTCTCAAAATAAGTAAAAAAAACTTAAAAAAAAATAGAAACTTACACACGGCTAGGTCCCCTCCCAGGGCCTCGGAAGGGAGCTCCCCTCCCTTCTCTTCAGCAGGATTCCCAAAGCAAAGTTAGCAGAATGTCGTCAAGACAAAACGCAAGAGAGGAGGGTGTGATCCATTCTCCTCAGGAGCTCCTCCTCGAGCCCCAAGGAGCCCCTGGTCTGCGTGGTCTGTCTCGGCAAGGAAGCCTTTTTGTCTGGGGGTCACCCCCTCCGTGGCCATCTTCAGAGAGCAGCCACTGCTGGCAGCCACGTGTTCCCTCGCCAGGGTCCTTCACAGATAGAGTGCAGACGACAGCCTGTTTGTCATACAGGGCCAGGCCACTTCTAGCAAGGCCAAGAGCACAGGCACACCCCACGGAGTAGGGTGCACCCTGGGCAACCCGATCTGGGTTTTGGAGGCATGACCTGCCTTTCCCTTTTCTGCCCAGGTCTCTGCTCTTTCTCTCTCGTAAAAATATTTGGGGAAAGGTGGGCCCAAGGGTGTAGGACACCTGCTGTTGCTTCTCTTAGAGAATGTTTGTCTCTTGTTCTCAAGGAAGAATCCGGTTTCTGATGAAAACAAGCTCAAGTCACACCAGTGAGTGAAGCGAGGAGGTCAGTGCCGGGCTGACGAAATGGGTGGAGGCACACAGCTGGTCCAACAACACAATGTGGAACCCATTAGAATTTCCACCAGGACAGGGAAGGAAGAGGGCAGACTGCTGGGCTCTGCTTTATCCCTACCGTCCATAAATCCTCTAGTGACAGCTCCAGCCCAAGCGAGGCTTTCCAACGCAGAAAGAATTTAATCAGATGTGATTCTGACATGCTGCCTGCCTTAGAGGGGACTTTTTGCACCAGCGGGATTAAGGGCTGGCTCCTCTCTGGAATGCACGAGAGGTGGCCCAGTGCTAACTGGAGACACCTGTAATCACTGGCGACTTACAAAATTCTTTTGGGCAATTCAGATTAACCAAACACTTGAGGGGGGTTGGTGCGCCCAGCAGACGCGTCTGCAGCTCCCCCCGCGGCCCCACCGGCTGGCTCCCTGATGGGAATAAGACGGTTTCTTCCACGGGGCCTCCAGGAGCTCCAGCTCAGCATCTGTTTCTTAGATGCAGTATTTGTCGGGGGGCTGGCTGGAGGTGGTACAGAAATAGCTGGGAGACAATGCTTTCGGCTGGCACACGAGTGGGGAATGCGCTGCTGCGTGAACGGGAAAACTGGGACGGGCTGTGGGCGGGGGCGGCGAGGGGGGATGTCACCCGACCCTCGAGGGAGGGCACGGACCCCCGCGCCCTGCTCCCCGGAGGCGCCCGCAATGCCAGACCCTCCCCCTCTAAGGGACCACCAGGGAGACTGAGGCCCAGGGTTCCCCTGCAGTGGGGGGCCAGATTCCCGGGTCCCAGGGGACGGTGGCCTCAGGCGAACCCTAGAACCCGCAGGCTGGCTCGGCCGCGCTCGCCCCCTCTTTGGGTCCCGCCCCCCCGGGACCGCTCCTC
>NC_043707.1:34665757-34731946 GCF_006229205.1 Suricata suricatta | reverse complement strand
CGTGGCGCGGCGCGGCGCCTCCTGCCCGCCGCCCAACGGACGGGGCGGGGCCTTCGGGGGCGGGGCCTTGCGGGCGGGGCGGTGTCTCCTCCCGCCGGCCACCCAATGGATAAGAACGAGACCCTGAGGAGGCGGGGCCTCAGGGGAGGGGCGGAGCTGGCAAAATGTTGGGCTGGGCGCCAGCGCCACCTGCCGGCCAATTAATAGGTGTGGGCGTGGCCTCGGAGGTAGGGGCGGGGTGTCCAGGGGGGAGGGGCTGGCTATAGAGAGACAGGACTAAGCCGCCAACCCCTGTCTCCAGCTTAAGAGGTGGGGCCTCTGCAGGAGAGGCGGGGCCACACCAAGCTCTAGGTTCGCTTGCTCGGCTAAGACTCTGGGAGACCGGCGGGCTGTTTTGTCCCCATTTTCTAGTCCCCAAATGGACAGGACCAAGAAAAGGAGGGAAAAGGGTAACGCAAACCAAAAGGGGGGGGTGGCCCCAATATATGAAAATCAAAGATACTGAGAGGGGACAAGGGTGGCAGGTTCTGTCCCTCCTACAATCTGTCGCCACCCAGCAGCCAGTTTTAAATAACAGAGCAAATCATGGCATTTCTGCTTAAAACGATGCTAAATGGGGCCAGGTCGGCTCCAGGGCTCTGGCCCAGCAACCTCGTTGGGGTAAGGTGATTTCACAGAAGCTCGTGTCCTTAAAACTCGCTGTGGCACCAGCCTTCCGGCTGGAGTTTCACTTGGGGAAAGACTGTGCCATTGTCCACATGGGGGATTTACGTGGTCTTGGATGTAGATGCAGGATTCTACCCCTGGGAGTGAACCTTTTTGTTGCCATCTTGCTATTGGGGTATAAAGTCTTAAGAGTCATGACTCCATATATGCAAGAGGAAAGTGGGGCTTAGACTCGGACATTTATGGACCACCTACCATATTCCAGATGCTACGCGAAGGGCTCTAGCAACACCATCTCAGAGCTCACATCGACTCTTGTCAGGCAGATGTTGCTCCCACTTTGCAGATGAGGAAATAGAGGTTCAGAGAGGCCAGACAGAGGTGGAGCCAAGAACTGAGCCTGGGACTGTGTGATTGAATAATACCCTTTACAGGACTCCCCTCAAACGCATAAGAACCTTTACCAGACTTTCTATATACATAAATACACCCCCAACCTTGACCCGCAAGAGGCAAATATCAGAGCTGGAAGGAGAGCCTGGGAGTAGGGCTGTGTTTTCCTCCTAAGGCACCTCTCACCAGGACCCAGGCCCATCTCCCACTCCTCCCTGCACCCCTCTTCAGCGGGGGCTGCCAAACTATGGCCTACGGGCTGCTGTTTTTATAAATAAAATTTCACTGGAACAGAGCTGCACCCATTTGTTTATGTGTTGTCAATATGTGTTTTCTTGCAACAGAGATTCAACAGCCCGGAATAACCAAGAATAAATATTGCTCTCTGGTTCTGTACAGAGAGTTTGCCGGCCCCTGCTCTTCAGGATCAAGAATGCCAACTACTTGGCATCCCTACCCTGTTTCATACCTCTAGATCTTGGCTCGGGTCTTGGAACATCTTTCCTCAACTGTTAGGTTGCTGGGGCCGCCATAACAAAATACCACACACTGGGCGGCTTCAACTGCAAATATTTATTTGCTCACAGTTCTGGAGGCTAGAGGGCCAAGATCAAGGTGTCCATGGGTTTGACTTCTCCCGAGGCCTCTGTCTTTGTCTTGCAGATGGCTGTCTTCTCCTTATGTCCTCACACGGACATCCCTCTGTGTCCCTCTGGGTCCTAATCCTCTCTTACACAGACGCCACTCATATTGGATTAGGGCCCACCCCGATGACCTCATTTTACCTTAATCACCTCTTAAAGGCCCTAACTCCAAATACAGTTGCATTCTGAGGCACAGAGGATCAGGGATGCAACATAAGAATTTTAAGGGGACACCATTCAGCCCCTAACCCTAATCTTCATCACCTGGCCAATTCGCACTCTTCCTTTAGGACTCAGATCAGGCAGCCAGCCTCCAAGGAGCTCCCCAACAATTCACACCCTCTGGTATTCACACCCCTCTCGTGTGGAATAGGCCTAACCTATGTAATCAACAAGAGCTGCCAAAATGACAGTGTGATTCTGGAGCTAAATCACAAAAGGCGTGGCTTCTTTGCTCTCTCTGGGATCCCTCACTCTGCGGGAAGCCACCCGGGTTGTTGAGAGAACACTCAAACAGCCCTGGAGAGATCCACACGGTGAGAGACCATGCTGCCATCCGCGTGAGTGCGCCATCCTGCCATCCGCGTGAGCGTGCCATCTCGGACACGAGCTCTCCAGCCTTAAGAACCTTCAGATGAATGCAGCCTGACCACTATGCTGACTGTCCCTTGTGAGGGACCCTGAGCCAGAAGCGCCCAGCAGAGCTGCGCCCCAATTCCTGGCCCTCGGAAACCATGCAATGTTAAATGCTTATTAATTTAAGCCACTGAGTTTGGGGATAGTTTGTTATGCAGGAATGGGTAACTAACACATACACCTTGTCCAGGAAGCCCTCCTTGACTGCCAGAGTTGGATCTATGTTCCCATGGGTTCACATCGTATCAAAAAATGTTCTTTAAATGCAAATGAGATGTTACTCCCCGGCCCTTGCTCCTCCAGGACTCCCCTTGGCACGGAGAATAAGGCAGGGCTCCACCCCTACCCCAGCCGGCCCTGCTGACTGCCCCAGTGCTCCCTCCCCCTCTCACAGGGCTCCAGGCACACCAGAGCTCATTCATTCCCTCCTATCCCCTTGCTGTCTCCTCTTCCTCAAATGCTCCTTTTGTGTCTGCATGCTGGCACCTTCCTCTCATTAAAACTCAGCTCCCCTGCTGTCTCCAGACCTGGTCACCCCTGTAGTCATTCTCTAGCTCATTCCCTGTTTTATTTTATGCACAGGCATGTGTCGCTAAGTTTATTTGTTGGAGTATTTGACGCCCACTGGCATTTGTGTTCTGTAAAGGCAGGCACCTCACCTGTCTTCCTTAGTGCTACACTCAGCGGCTACTAGGTGGTGAGGCTGTAACTCATTTAAATAGTGATTAAATGAGTAAACAAAGGAATGCATAGATTTCCACCCATCTCCTTTGCATCCCCTCAAATGGAAGCTTATCAAGGATAAGAGCTCAGTTTTATTCATCTTGGTATCCTGTCCATGGGCAGGTGAGCGAACAAGTCTTTGAACTGCGGGGTTGAATGCCTTTGGAAATCCAAACAAAACGGAGTGTTAAGCTGCCCTCCTTGGCCACCAGAGGGCGCCAGACCGCCGGGAGTCAATCAACGAAAGGCGCAAAGGAGCCCAAAGAAAAACCATCTGGTTGGCTCAATGTGCAGGTTCTCAGGGGTGATGGTCTAGAGGCAGAAAACCTGGGCTTTTGAGGGGAACAGAGAAGGACAGGTGGCAGGAGGCACACGGAGAGCCCTAGATCCTGGCCTTTCTGGCCACATCACTAGAAGGGGTTGGCCAAACTGAATCCTGGGATCCCATCTTATGAACTCATTGCCACAACCCAGAAATAACAGTGCTCTGGGTTTGGCCATTCACTCATCAGCCTTGTACCCTCATCAGCCAAAACTCAGCGCTTGTTATTTTCCTTGCCCCGTCATATGCTGGGCAACTTCTAGCCAACAATGTGGGAGAGTACCTCTTTCCCAGGACTAATGGTATTTGAGTGATGGTATTAGAAATCATTCAGTTTAAAGGTGGTATGTGTATTCCGATGTAGATATCTCGTAAGTATTTGGATGTGTAGCTCAGGTACGATTTTTAATTGGGAAACAGTGATTCGAGGCATACAGCTGGGAAATGAAGCTGGGGTAATCAATGTGCTCAGCTCAGAGTTCAGTGCCATTAAAATAAGTGATCAAATCACTTTACCCTTGAGTGTTCGGTTTGTTCTACAGAAGTTGAACCATATTTACTTGACTGTTAAAGATTTTAGTCTGGGTGCGACTTAATAATCTACCCCAGTGGTTCATCAATCAACTATTCAGGTAGTGAAGTCTCTGGAAATCCTGGTCCCAGCCTTGGGACTGGGGAACATGCTGAAAAGTTGTTTTTCAATCCAAGTAGAAGTTAGAATCAATTTCATCAGCCAAAAATATGACCATGGGATATGATCGCAACATAAAATCACAAATGTGATCACATGCGGTCTTGAGAAATCACACTCCCCTTAATCTTGGGAGGGCCTCCCCCCTCCTAAGGACTTTTTAGCTATGTCCAATAGGAGATACGGCAGGCAGAAGTGAAGATACGGGACTTCATGTCTCCTGCCTGGCTCTTTCTCTCTCTTGGGACCCAGCTGCCACACTGTAAAGGGAAATCCAGACCAATGGGAAGGCACTTGTGGGTATGTACTAAGATGTCTTTGCTTGGGGCACCTGGGTGGCTCAGTCGGTTAAACATATTACTCTTGATTTTGTCTCAGGTTGTGATCTCCAGTTGTGAGATCGAGCCCCATGTTGGGCTCGGTGCTGGGTGTGGAGCTGCTTAAGATTCTCCCTCTCCCTTGGCAGCCCCCTACTTGTGCTCTCTCTCTTAAAGAAAAAACAAAAAGAAAAAGAAGGGAAGGAGAGAGAAGGGAAGGCAGTAAGGAAAAAGAACAGAAAAGAAAAAAGAAAAAAAGATGTCATTGGGGGCACCTGGGCGGCTCAGTAAGTTAAGTATATGACTTCAGCTCAGGTCACAATCTCACAGTCCATGGTTTCAAGCCCCATGTCAGGCTTTCTGCTGACCCCTCAGAACCTGCAGTCTGCTTCGGATTCTGTCTCCTTCTCTCTCTGCCTGTCCTCTGCTCACATTCTGTCTCTCTCTCACTCTCAAAAATAAGTACACATTTTAAAAAATTTTTAAATAAACTATAGGGGCACCTAGATGGCTCAGTCAGTTAAGCATCTGACTTCGGCTCAGGTCACGATCTCAGTGTTCATGGGTTCGAGCCCTGTGTCAGGCTCTGTTCTGACAGCTCAGCCTACTTCAGATTCTGTCTCCCTCTCTCTCTGCCCCTCCGCTGCTTACACTCTGTCTCTCTCTCTCTCTCTCTCTCAGAAATAAACATTTTTTAAAAATTTAAATTAAATTTAAATTTAAAAATAAACATTAAACATAATTAAAGACAAAACAAAAGATGTCTCTGCTTTTGATGGTTTCACATCTGGGACCTTACCGACCATGGAAAGACTGCCCTTCCCGGGGGTAGCCATGTGAGATGCTGGTAATCATTGATGTTTTAAGCCACTGTACTTTGGGATAAGCTGTTTTACAGCAATAGACAGCTGATGCAAGGTTTTTAGTTTATGCTTTTCTAAATACTCCACGTTTTCTACAGTGAACCGAGACTGCTTTTATAAAAAGAACAGACATGTTATTTGTAAGAAGACAACAGGGCAAGAGTGAGGCATCTTGAATTTTTATTTTTTAAAATTCTTTCTACTCCACCAGGAACAATAACCTTCACAGACAGGATTATTCCTCCTCCTACAAATGTTTATCAAGTATCAGGTTAATACAAAATAGCAATTTCATAAACACAGAAAGGGTCCAACACCAGCAGGACGTTTTTAAACAGGCATGCCACAGACACCAGTCCCCGACACTGTAGATAATAGGTCTAGAACAACAAGTGTAAAAGACAGAGCTCCTGCTTCCCCTCCCCCCAAGAAAGGCTTTAACAAGCAGGAGCCCTTCCTGTGCAGAAGTGGACAGACTCCTAGTGAAACCCAGCAGCATAAACAGGACTGGCGGACAATTCATTCTGCGGGGTCAGGGCCTGAAATTTCAAATTGCTTATGGAAGCGACACAGCTCTTGCCAAATTAAGTCTGCTCATTTTTTCAGATGGATTCGCTGTCTCCCTTCCCAGCCCTGCCTGGACGAAGGTGGACGCACACTCAGGCATGCTGCCGCCGCCGGAGTCTCTATGACCCATCCAGCCCCAGGTCCCCCCAGAAACATGCAGCCATCACTACCAGGGTAAGAGACCCAAAACTCTGGTCTTGAACTCCTCTCAGTGGGGTCAGGGTTCTGAGCAGCCAGATCCAGGAAACTCTTTCTCCTTAACTGTCCCCACCTGGCCTTGGGCACCCGAGTTCCTGAGGTACGGCTCCATGCTGATCCCCACCAATCACGCCAAAGGAGGCACTAAGCACCCGATACCAATGCTCATGGCTTCCCGGGGCACTACCATCCAGAACAATCTCCAGAGTTGATGGTTCTGCCCCACTCTCGAGGCATAAAAGTCATTTAGTGGGTTGGAGCCCGCAACTTGAATAAATGGCAAGGGGTAGGGTGGACAGGGCAGGGAGGGACGGCCTAGCGCATCACACAGGTAGGGGCGGTCCCGACGATGGATGTGTCAATGCGAATCCCAGTATAAAATGCATTTCTCCTGATGGATATTAATCAGAAAGGTTTGGGAAACAGACATCTGGGAGTTAACAGAGGAGGACGGCTGGCCCACGCAGCCTGCAGCCTCATCCCTCACGATGAGCCTCATCCCTCCTGATTCGGGGCCGCAGCTGGAACGGCCCATCTTCCTCCTCCCACCACAAGAGGGAGCAGGTCGGCCTGAGAACCCATCACAAGGCCAGCTTTGCAAAGAGAAGGCTGTCAGGACACCTTGCAAGTTGAGATTGGATGGACACAGAGACTCCACGCAGACCTGGGGTAACCAGTGGGGGCTGTACCCCACCGCCACTGGGCCCCAGTAATGAAGGGCAGCCCCATAACTCAGGGTTCCATGGCTGCCAGGCTCTACGGAAGGCTTTGGGCTTCAGCGTCGTTGCCCCCTGCACAGAGTCCCAGCCCTTGCCAGGTCCCAAGGGCAGGAGCAGAGAATGTAGGAGCATCCTCAGCCTCCTCGAGGCTCAGGTGGGACTAAGCTCAGGAATTAAGCAGCCAAGGGATGGCGTTGCTAAAGACAGGAGAATGAGGATCCCAGGAGGACATCAAGGAGATGGCCTTCATCTGCTGCCCCAGAACTCAGCTCTCAGGGAGCAAGACAGTGGAAGGAGGTGTTGTGACGCCCAAGGCCATGACTTGGGTTCCAGCCATGCCCTGCACTACCGGATGACCTTGGGCAAGTCCCACAGCCTTTCTGACAGCCAAGGAAACAGTGTTTCTCTCTTGGCAGGTGTTGCAAGGAGAAATATACAAGAACAGGAATGTGACCCTGGGTGTGTATATTTCCTGTTAATACTGATAAAGAAGGGGATGGAATGGAGGAAAGTGTACCCCGGCCGCACGCAGAGGCAAGCTGGTAAACTAGCTCTTCAAAAATATTAAGCTCAGGTCAGCAGCCTGGATGCAAAGGGCCAATACGTACACGAGGTTCCTGAGTCACACCTTCCCAACTTCGGAAGAGGTGGGGGAGGTACAGACCGAGCTCACACACACACACACACACACACACACCCCACTCACCTCACAGATGTGCACCAAGCACCTGCTAAATGCCGTATGCTGTGCTGGGCACTGGGCATGCTCAGTGGAGATGCAGTGCCCGCCCTCAACCAGTGTCCCTGTCCTGCCCGCATCTCCAGGTTCAGGAAAAAACGAGCTAAAACAGGACAGTGATGGTCTGCACAACATTTGTTACTAATTGTAACACAAAGACGAAAGTCTAGATCTGTGGTTCTCCACAACCTCTCTGAAGGCCCTTTTGGGGTCAAGGTCAAGCTGTTTCCATACTACTACTTCGTTATTTGTCTTTCCCTCCCATGCCTTCATGCAAAGGCTTCCTTCCACAAGCTACAGCACAGGCGATGCTCACAGGCTCATGCAAAAGTATACAGGAGAATCCAGACATTCAAGAAATTTGCAAGAACACAAGACAATGCCACGCCTCCTCCTGAACCTCTTTTTGTTTGGAAAAATATAGGTATTTTGAATAGAAAAATATGTGACTTACGTTAATGTGTAATGAGATTTATCTTTACATGATGGATAGGTTGTTGTCAAACACTGTCCGTTTTAACTTCCATGGTGATGAATGTCAACATCAGAGCCCAGAAACAAAAGTTCTTTGGTGTCTTCAACAATTTCCAAGGGTACAAAGGGGTTCCAAGACAAAAACGTTTGAGAACCACTGATGTACTAGCACCATCCAATAAAACCTTCCGGAATGATAAAGATTGTCTTTCTCTGTGCTGTCCAAAAAGGGAACAACCGGCCAGATGTGGCCAAGGAGCACTTAAAATGTGGCTAGTGCCACTGAGGCACTGAATTTCTATTTCTTATTTAATTTTAGTCGTGTAAATAGCCGCCATGCCTAACAGCTTTTCCTCCGGGTGTGATGTTTGGTGTTTCTCAGTGCCTTGGGGTTCCCTTCATTTTCCCTACGTTGTACCTCTCAGGTGGTCTGGGCATGGAGGAGGGTCTCAGGGTTGCTCCCGGGAGGAGCTAGGTCCACAGCCCTCTGCTCCCCCAGGGCACCGCTCCTCGATCTAGGGAAGGGTCTGCCATGCTGAGTCAAGCCGGCCAGCCCACCAGTATGGGCTCTGTGCTCATCCCTGACACGCACAGTTTGGAAATGGACCAACAGCTTACAATCAGCTGAGTAAGAACCACCAGCTCTTTTTACAGCAGACCAGATGAAAGCCCAGAGAGGGCAAGTAATCTGCCCAGAGTCTCACAGCAAGGGGGAAGTTCCACATCCACATATGGAAAGCAAGGCCACACAGGAGGGCTGGTGTCTCCTCCCTGACAGACCAGAGGAGCCATACTGCCTGAGCCACCAGGCTGTGCGAGAGGCAGCAGGCTGCCCATCCCGTCACTGGACGGCTCAGGATTCGCCATGACCTTCTACCCAGACCGGGGCCCACGGGAACGAGGGAAGAAAAGAAAGGAGGTGTGGGAGGGAAAGGCACTGGCCCCAGCTCTACCCAGCACTGTGCCCCGGGCATGTCACTCCTCTGTTCTCATCCCCACTCTCTGGGGACAAAACCGAGCTGTCCCCTTCTGGCTCAAGTTCAAGGTCAGCATTGCTCAGGCTCCCAGCCTTGCTCGTCACACCTCAAGTAAGGGAACCAGAAAAGCCGATGGGTCTGGGATCAGTAGACTCCTGCCAGCTACCTGCTCTCCAGCAGGTGTCCGCCAGGACCTGTGGCTCGGAACCCTTGTAGGGAATCCGGCCGCTGCACTGAGCACCGTCATCGGGCCAGAGTGTCCTAGGAGTAAGTCTAGGGCTGGACATGACACGGCCCATATGGCTACACGTTCCCCTAAATGAGCAACCTTTGAAAGCCTGGATAGGCGTTTCTACCCGTGTCTCCAACACTGGCCTGAATACGGGGTTACTGAACAAAGCCTCACACCTTTGGAATAACCGTTCAGAGCACACGGACTGGCTGAAACAGAAACACGAAGCCTACCACCACTTCAAGGGCTCCTGTCCCTGGGCTGGGAACGCAAAACTGGAGTTGCCAGTGTTTTGGGGAGCAGACAGTGGAATCGGGGAGAGCCCAGGGCTATGTGCCCTTGGACAAGTTACTGAACCTCTCTGAGCCTTAGTCTCCAAATCAGGAAAATGGAATCATACCTGCCTCAAAGAGTCCTTGTAAAGATGACAAAACCACAGGGCTTGGGACACAGCTTATAAAAGGTTAGTGACGGAGACCAATTTCAGGAATGGCCTGTGTATAAACACAGACTGAGGGGCATCAACGCTGTGAATCTGGGACACTAAGTAAAAAAGATCGAAAAGCGCCCCCCCCACCCCTGGATACCTGTCTGACCTCTGGAGATGGACTCAGTGACCCCATCACTAACATGCAGGCACAGCCTCAACGTGGATGGGCTCCTGGGCAGGGCCTTCCAGTACCGGTGTCCAGACTACCCAGAAGAGCTCAGACTCGAGTGCCATCTTGACCTACTGACTCAGCAGTCCCCAGGGTAGGTGGGGGGAGGGGGGCTTGAATCTGTGGTTCAGCAAAGCCCTAGGGAGGTTCCCTGGCCAAGCCCTAGGGTCAAGAACACTGCTCTGACTTCCTCCAGCAAAGACATAGCCTTTGGCCGCCAGGTAACAAGAGAAAGCGGTCCCGTGCACTGACCGCCATCTCCATTCCACAGATGAGAGGGACGTGGCTCAAGGTCTTTCGGGGCACCTGGGGGGCTCAGTCGGTTAAGCGTTCAACTTCAGCTCAGGTCATGATCTCATGGTTTGTGGGTACGAGCCCTGCGTCGGGCTCCGTGCTGACAGCTCAGAGCCTGGAGCCTGCTTCCCACTCTGTCTCCCTTTCTCTCTGCCCCTCTCCCACCTGCTCTCGCAAGCGCGCACGCATGCTCTCTCTCTCAAAAATAAGTAAACATTAACAGACCAAAAAAAAAAGCTTTTTAAAAATGCTCAGCCCAGACTTGAGGGCGGTGCGTTTCCTTGGAAACAGGAGAGTTGGCTAAGGGCCCTGAAGCTTGGAGGTTAGAGAGTCCTGGCGTCAAAGCTTTGCTCTGCTGGTTACACTGGGTGCCCTTGGGGAAGTCGCCAAACCTCTCTGTGCTTTGCCTTCCTGCTCGGTAAGATCAAGCTCATCCCACAGAGGGGTCTGCCAGTCAATGGACAGATCGTCTATGGAGCCACTAGCGCAGCCCCCAGCCCCCAGGAGGGGCGTCATCTGGGGGAGCCTCTGCCACCCTGAGTCACGCGCCTTCCCCTCACACCCGCTGTGCCCCACACCTGTGAGTGGGCCTGCCACATACTCACGTGGAACTGGCTGCCGGGACCGGCCACAGCTCTTTCAGGACCCCACGACGCGGTTCCCAGAGCCCATCTCGCAGCATCCGGTGGCACAGTTCACGCTGCCTTTCTGATGAAGTCACTAGATTCACTCCCCAGACCTCTGAGCTCTCCCCGCCCCTCGTAGCCCCAGGGCTGTCCCCCGCCCAAGGTTCCCCACCAGCCTGGGCAGAGCGGTGTGAAAACGTTCAGAGCCCTTGAGCTTCTGTAGACGAATGTGGAAGAGAGCCTGGTGCACAGAAAGCCACGGAAAACCCAGGAATGCAACGTTCTTGATAAGCCCTCTGCTTCCCCCCACCGTGCGGGGGCCCCCACCCACACCCACTCTGGCTTGCCCAGATGGCCGCCGGTGGGACTCCATCAGCAAGCTGTCACCTCCAGGCCTGTCCCCCAGCCCGGCTGGCTGAGCAGTAAGAGCCTCCTGAAGCTGCGCTCATCCTCACTTCTCACCAGCTCCCCACCTCGCCCCACCCCTGCAGTGCCTGCCTAACTCAGAATGGCCAAATCTCCCTGAATGTCCAAGAGGCCTGCCAACCACCTCCCCAGATCCTGGGGGCATGACGGCCACTTTGCTGGGTCGTCCTGGCATATAACAGCCTCAAGGGTGACAGGGAGAAGGAGCCGGCATCCAAATTTCCAGTGTCCTGGTGTCCCACCCTTTGGTGCATGTCCAATGCACAGACTAGAATGGTTACCCGCAGGAGGGAATGGCCTGAGCATCTTTTCCTCTCCTGCACTGTTTGTGACGCATTTTGGAAGAAGTCCAGGGTCTGAGTTTGGGTGACATGGAATGTTGGGAAACTCACTTTCACAAGAATGCTGAGGAAGAGAAAGGGTTCATGGGAAACATCCTGGAGTGGAGCAAGGGGAAGGAATGTAGTCAATGCCCTACAGAACAGTGTCCCCACCGGCCTGTCCACAGTCAGAAATTCCACCATTAGTGATTTATTCCTCTGACTAGTGCCGCTGACACTCCCGGAAGAGTGTCATCTTCACTATCACAGGTCGCTTCCCAAGTGGACAACTAGGGGAGCTACTTAGGATACGAGGCTATAAGTTTAACATTCATGATCCTACTGAATCTTCAAGCAGGTGCCGCCTTACCATACCCATCTTATAGCTGCGGACACTGATGCACAGACAAGTTAAGGAACTGGCCCAAGCCCTTACAAACAGAAGATGCCAAATTTGATATCAGGTCCAGCAGGATGTTGTGCCTCCCTTAAGGAGCTCCGAGCCGTGGTACTGGTGAGCACAGGGAGGTGTGGGAAGCAGGCGGGAGCCCCCAAGTCAGAGGAAGGCCAGAAGTCCCTCGATCCTGACACCTGAGCAGGGCTTTGAAGGAGTAGGAACGAGATAGGGGGATGGATGGGTGAACCAGCGCCTCAAAAGGTGTGGGGCATCAAGGGGGAGGCTACACAACCGCTGGAGTCCCAGGTCCCAGGCAGCCAGCCCTGGTCCTCGAACAGGGCTGTGGCTGCCATCAGCACCTCAGTGATAGGACGTTCAGGTGAGTTTGGCACGGTGCCCATGGTCTTGATTTGGGAGGTTTCCTGATCGGCTTCCCAGAGCAAACACGAGCCCCTCTCTCCCCCAAGCTTCCTCTCCTCCTCCCCAACCTCCAACCCTGACCCCAACTGATGGCGAGCAGACCAGATGAAGGCCACTTCCAGAGGCCGGGAGGCCCAATGCAGACACACAGACATGCACGCGCACGTGCACAGGCACAAGAGGAAAAACTTACCCCCAAGCATCTGCCAGCTCAGAACCCATCTGTCTGAGGAATGTGTTGGATGATTTAAAACCAGCTTCAGCACATGGGATTCCAGATGTGAGGACCCTGAAATACCCTGGAATGTACTAAAACTATGCATAAGGCATCCTGTCTTTGCCCACCCAACTCTGGGAGTCGCAGACTGAGGCCCGTCTCCCTTGAGACAGATGTTGGACCCAGAGATTCTGGGATTCCCATTCGGATCAGGCGCTGGGTCTGGATCCTCTCCCCAGTAAGTGTCCACGGGCCAGGTACAGAGTGGCTGGCCCAGCCCCTGGAGGACGCAGAGGACAGGTCCCGGGATGCCGTGTCACTGGGCTGCTGGGGGTCCAGAGGTGGGAGACCCCAGCACTGGTACACTCTGCCCAGATCCCTATGGAACCAGCAAGGCTGTCCCCCTGGGCTCATCAGAGGCCCTCTCAGGGCGTGGATTGGCAACAAGCAAGAATCACCAAACATCAGCATCACAAGCCCTAAACCTGGAGTGGGCCAGCAAGTTCCGGCATCTGCTTGCCCTCCATCCGCCGCCCGCCAACAACAGGCTGATTATTTCTCTGGATTTGTTAGCATAAGAAAATCTCTGCCCTGAGGTTCTCTGCATTGAGAACCAGCTATGGTAGAGCACCAGGTGCGGGGCTGCTCGGGCTGTCCACCTCAGTTTCCCTTTACTGCCCCCAGACTACCCGCTCCACGGGCTTCCCCAAAAGGGGCAAAGGAGAGCAAGGGCAGGAGATAAGCATACTCCCCCGCTGGGAGACACGTAACTGGCCTGGCCACGCCCTCCCGCAGGGCACGCCAGGCAGGAAAGGCTAAGAGGTGCCATCATGAGTGCTGAGTCGATAGGTAATGGCTGCCCAGACCACCACCCAGAGAGGAATTCTGATAACGCACCATGCTACAGTTGATTGGTAATGTCTGCTGTGGTCACAGATATTCACCATCCCTGATCTACAAGCTGGGTGACCCCCCTGAACAGGGCGCAATTCTTCAGCCAGGACTTTTGTAGCAGAGGCAGCCCTGGCCAGCGGGGAACAAACAATCCACTGACTCCCCAACAGATGTCTGAGGACCTTCAGGAGCACGTACTGGCTCAGGGTCCCCCGTTTTCCAGGACAACATCTGCCCCCTTTTCTGAAGATGTTAATGTTGGCTGTATTAGGAAATGCTTGCCTAGAATAGAAACACGTTACAGGGTTAACTTCTCCTCTGTAAATATGGTTACATGCTTGCTTTCTCACCTGGGACCCCAAAGACATTCTGGCTGTCACCAACCAGAAGTAGCCTTAGACCCATCAAAAGCTCTGCCCCCGGACACGCAGACGGGCCTGGGTACTGCGCTCTGCGCCACCATTCACAGAAAGACTTCCCATGATGCTCTGCCCCATGCAGTCTGGGCCACCTCATTTGGACACCTTGGTCTGCAGGGTGCTGGGCAGATAGAGGTACCTCCAAATGGCATAGTAGTGGGTGCCAGCACCAAACGCCACAAAGAGGTGCCAGATGGCGTGGGCAAAGGGGATCCTGCCGTCACTCTTGAAGAACACCATGCCCAAGCAGTAAAACACCCCTCCGGTCATCAGCTCCCAGATGCCCTCGGTGTTGGGCTGTCGGCAAGAACAAGGGTGGGGCACAGGTCAGAGGAGCAGCCAGCAGGGCCGGGAGCACCCCGCCATCCCCACCCGCCCACCCAAAACAAAAAGGGACGTGCACGGCGAGCCAGCCCAGGTTCCCTGGAAGAATGTCCCCGCATGTGCTGTCAATTCTCCCCAGATTAATTCTCAAATGTTACTCAATTCTATCAAAATATCAAAGAATATTCTATAGCTTTTCTTTTCTAAAAACTAACACATCTGGGTGCATGCCCAAAAGAAGTGAAAGCAAGGACTTGAACAAAGATGTGTACAGCCAGGGTCACAACTGGCAAAATGCGGAAGCAACCGTGTGTCCATCCGTAGATGAATGGACAAATGAATCATTGTTCACGTTAGTGCGCGCAGCGGAGTATTACTCAGAGTTCACGAGGAAGGAAACTCTGACACCTGCCACCACGTGGATGAACCTGGAGGACGTGATGCTCAGTCATATAAGCCGGACACAGAAGGACGAACACTGATGGGTCCCACTCATATAAGGACTCATATAAGGCCCCTGGAGGTCATCAAATGCATGGAGACAGAAAGTAGAATGGAGGTGACCAGGGTCTGAGGGAGGAGGAACAGGGAATAGGAACAAGGAGGGAGGCTCAGTTTGGGAAGATGAGGAAGTTCTGGAGACAGACAGTGGCAACAGATCCACATTAACATGAATGTGCTTAATGCCACTCAACAGTATAGGTAAGACGGCTAACATCACAAATTTTATGTATATTTTATCATAATTCTTTTTTTATTCTTGAGAGACACAGAGAGAGAGAGAGAGAGAGAGAGAGAGCATGAATGGGGGAGGAGCAGAGAGAAAGGGAGACACAGAATCTGAAGCAGGCTCCAGGCTCTGAGCTGGCAGCACAGAGCCTGACATTGGGCTTGAACCCACAGACCGTGAGATCATGACCTGAGCTGAAGTCAGACGCTTAACTGACTGAGCCACCCAGGTGCCCCTATCATAATTATTTTTAAGTGATACATGTCCACGGTGAAACATTTCAGAGAAACCAAACAAAAATTACAAAGAACAAAGTCATGAGGGCGCATGGGTGGCTTAATGGGTTAAGAGAGTCGGACTCTTGATTTCCGTTCAGGTCATGATCTCATAGTACGTGGGATCGAGCCCCATGCTGGGCTCGGAGCCTGCTTGGGATTCTGTCTCCCTCTCTCTCTCTGCTCCTCCCCACTAGTGCACTTGCTCGCTCGCTCTCTCAAAATAAATAAAGTTAAAAAAAAAGGTAGTAGCCCCAGCCTTCAGAGATGACCACGATTCCACTGGTGGTGGTGAAGGCGAGAACGTGCCCAGCCGCCTCTCTCCCCCGCTCCACTTTCACACGCGGTACAGGCTACCGCTGTTATCAGTGCTTTCTGGTATCCTTCCGGAAATGTGTCTCCACGTGCAGCACACAACACGCACTTATGCATGGGAACTGATCGTTCTAGATCAAAAGGCTCACACCACCATGCTAAGACTCCACATGGGGTTCTGGGCAGATAGAGGTACCTATCTGCGCCCCCGGTCTGCATCCCCACAGCAAGAGTCACCTCTGACCAGGCGCGTAGTGTTCCAGGGCGCACACGTACGCCAACGTGTGTGCTCAGTCCTCCAGGGGGTGGTGCCTCCCAGGACTTGCCACGTGCTTGGCATGGCAGGGAGGGCCTTGATGAGTCATCTGATGCCACCGTCACAGCCTCCAGATGAGGCAGGCATCCCTCTACACAGCACTCATAGAAACACGCCCACAACATGTGCTAGGTGAGCAAAGCACAAAGTACATTTCATGTGACCTTGGCTTTTAAGAAGAAAGACAGCATGTCTGCAAAGCCACACGGACTTGGGTATAAATAAATAGAAAGAACACACAACAAACAAAATGGGGGTTGCAGTTGGAGCAGTTTTGGGAGAAGGTAGAAGGCGCCTTAGGCTCTTTCACATACTTTCAGATTTATTTTTTGCAGCGACTATGTGTTTAAATATATGCTTAATTAGAGGCGCCTGGGTGGCTCAGTCAGTTAAGTGTCTGACTTCGGTTCAGGTCATGATCTCACAGTTGGTGGGTTCGAGCCCCGCGTCGGGCTCTGTACTGACAGCTCAGAGCCTGGAGCCTGCTTTGGATTCTGTGTCTCCCTCTCTCTCTTCCCCTCCCCCACTCATGCTGTCTCTGTCTCTCAAAAGTAAATAAATGTTAAAAACATTTTTTGAAGTTAAAAAAGTAAAATAAAATAAATATATGCTTAATTAAGTATATGTGTACTTAAATATATGTAATACATAATTTGATGGATGCTGTATAATTTAATATTTATTTCATGTCATTTATAAAGTTTAAAACATTTTAAATAAATTTAAATGAAATTTTAAATATTTACTTAATATACATTCTATATAATGTAATATTTAATTAAATATATTTCATAACATTTGTAAAAATTTGAAAATAAATTGTTTTAACTTTTTAGTTTTTAATATATTTATTTAATATAAATTATACAATGCAGCTGTACCTGGATGGCTCAGTCGGTTAAGTGTCTGACTTCAGCTCAGGTCATGAGCTCATGAGTTCATGAGTTCGAGGCCCAAGTTGGGCTCTGTGCTGATAGCTCAGAGCCTGGATGGAGCCTGCTGCAAATCCTGTGTTCCCCTCTCTCTCTGCCCCTCCCCAACTCACGCTCTGTCTCTCTCAAAAATAAACATTAAAAAATGTTTTTAATTATATAATGCAATATTTAATTCATTAAATTTAAAGAAAGTTAATAATTAAAATTAAAACACATTTCATATAAATTACAAAATGTAATATTTAATATACTTCATAAATTTTTAAAAATTTTTAAAGTAAATTTTTTTTTTTAAATATAATTTACTGTCAAGTTGGCTACCGTACAGTGTGTAAAGTGTGCTTTGGCTTCAGGAGTAGATTCCCGTGGCTCATCACTTACATACAACACCCAGGGCTCATCCCAAATCCTCCTCAATGCCCATCACCCCTTTTCTCAAAATAAATTTAAATTTTTAATTAATAATTTTTAGATATTTAATATAAATTATATGGTGTAATATTTTGTTTAATATAATTCATAATTTTTAATGTTTTATTTATTTATTTGGAGAGAGAGCGAGCCTGAGCATGGGAGAGGGAAAGAGAGAGAGAGCCTGAGCAGCAAGGAGAGGGAAAGAGAGAGAATCCCAAGCGGGCTCTGTGCTGTCAGCAACAAGCCCGATGCAAGGCTTGAACTCTGAGCCTAAATCAAGAGTCAGACTGAGACACCCAGGCACCCCTAATTCATAAGCTTTTAAAAATAAGTTTAAATAAATTTAAATTTTTTCTTTATGAATATTTAACATAAAATACACAGTATAATATGTAATATACTTCATAAAATTTTAAAGAGAAATTTAAAGTATATGTTTAAAAATTTTAAACTTTAAAAACATTTAACATAAATTATATAGTGTAATATTTAATTTAATACACATAAAGTTTTTAAAAATTTTAAAAAAAATTAGGTGATTTTTATTTTAAAACTTTAAAATATTTCATATGAATTACATAATTTAATATTTAATTTAATAGATAACAAATATATATATTTAAATAAAAATAAACTTGGAGGGGGAAAAGCAATCTGTAAGAATAAATATAAATCATCGGAAATATGCTGAGCAGAAGGACTCATGGGGTCACGGAATAAAATGAAATTAAGCTACAATAAGTCAAATGGTTTGGTGCTAGGATATGAAACAGAATCAAAATCTCAGAAGTAGACGCACATATATGCGTGAATTTAACCCTTTCACGGAGCAGTTTTCAATGTCAGAAAACGGAAAATACTGGCTAAGTATCTGGGGAAGAAACACCATGTACAGGAGAAACAAAAGTCGGAAGAGAAGTTACCACTTAAAGGTTAAACCATAAAGAAACAGGAGAAAATACAGGTGAATATTTACATAAACTTGGGGAAAAGAAGACCTTGCTAACCAATACCACTTAGGGTAAACCCCATACAATTAAAAACAAAAACCTGCATTATCATTTTGACATCCGCCAGTAAAAATCGTGTAAAGATAACATACTGTTTCCTGGCTTAGGGAGGGTACCGGGCAGGCTGAATTTACTGTGCCCACCTCACAGATGGGGCAACTGAGGCTCACGGGGGAGATGGGGTCCGTGCATGGCCACCCAGCTGCTTCTCTCCCTGGGTTGGGGTCTCAGCTCTATCCCTGCAACGTTCTGCCCCTCACAGGCTGTGGGAACCCTCCCAGAGATCTAGTCCCTGCAGTCTGAGGTTTTGGGGGTGAACCCCGGCCTGGCCGCTCAGAGGCTACATTAAGCACGGGCCGGCTGCTTCCCTTCTCAGTCCATCTCCAGGGACACGGGGGCAGGAGTTAGATCCGCATGCAGTGAAAGAAGCTGGCTGCCTTTTCTGGGCTTGGTTTGGGAGCTCAGGATGTGGAAACACCAATGATGAAGTCCTGGGCCTCGGCTCTGCCTCTGCGCCCTGGGATGTTAGTAAGACAGCTTTAACTTAGCCACTGGGTGCTCCCTGTGTCCCAGGCACCGTGCTAACCCCTCTCTGTGGGATTTCATTCTTAAACACACAGCAGGGCTGAAGTGCAGAGGGTCACAGCTCACTGGAGGCTGGGCAGAGTCGGTGCTGCAAAGCTGGGGAGTCAAGCCCCCCTCCCCCGGGATTAATCTGCACGCTTTACAGCCTCTCAAGGCCTCACTTTGTCCATGTGCCAGGGGAAGGGGTCCGACTGGACAATCATGAGAGTCACTCGGGGTCCCTCCGGCCAGCTGCGAGCCCCCCGCCGGGCAGGTGGTGCTTACCATTGAAAGGATGACCAGGGCAGGAAAGAAGCCCATGACGATGTAGCAGAGCAGTTCCACGAGCTTGTACCTGCGGGGAGACGAGCCATCTGGGCCCCAGGGACAGCGTCCCCGTGACAGCGGTGCACGGCTCCCGTTCTGGGTAGGAGGGGACCCCCTGACTGAAAGAGCGAGAAGGATTCCGCTCTCTACCCAGCGCTCAGGGGCTCGGATGTCACCCAGCTACACACAGCAGGTGCTCCTGGTTTCCATCCTCGAGATGACAGGCCAGGGCTACCAATGCCGAGCACGGCTCTCTCCAGCCTGGGACACACAGGATTACGTCATCGAGCACCTTCTGCCGCTGGGCCCAAGCAGCCGCCCTCCATCCACGCGAGTGGCCACATCCACTGACCCCTGTGTGCCATCCCTGGAGGCTCCAGGAAGTCAGCTGTCCCCTTTTGCTGTTTCTTTTCTCACTCGGCAACAGGACAGAAGTAAAGGGAGTCCCCTTCACCTGCTAACCCAGTTTAGAAAAGGTGGGTAACATGAGGCCCACAAGATCTTTTCTAAAAACTCTACAGATTGACCCAATGGGTTGTGGGCCTGGTGGCCATCCATGGGCCTGAACCCCGGACGCCAGACAGAGTTGTCTGGCCTCAAGCTTCGGAGTCACCTCGGGGTCCTATCTTCCCAGGAGCAGAGGAGCCCACCCCCACCCCCCAGCACTGTCTTACCGCTCGTGGAAGAAGAAGACGTAGACGGTGCCCACGGAGGCCATGATCCAGACCAGCCAACGCATATGCGAGGCCCAGGGGCCCAGCTCCCGAAGGTTCAGCCTGGGAGAGAGCCAAGGGCACAGCCTGAAGGGGGGAGGGGCATGGGGGGGGCCTGGGAGCCAGCCCTCCATGGGAAGACTGACCCCAGAGAAACCCTGTGCCCCAAGGGTCCACAGATGGGCCATGGGCTGTGAGGGAAAAACCCAAAAAACACTGTTTTGTACCCGCACAAGGTACAGAAGAGGACATTCATCACAGGACGGATCACACAGGAAGAGCCAGGAAGCCCCTAAAGTCCACAGGAGGGGAAGGGCGACTGGTTATCAACTTCCTGCCTCTCAGCTCCAACCCCCCTTCTGCCTGCTCCGAGATAAGGAGATAAGGGAGCCTGATCGCGTCCATTCTTCCTTGTCAGTACAGAGCCTGATGCAGGGCTTGAACTCACAGAATGTGAGATCATGACCTAAGCTGAAGTCAGATGTTTAACCAACTGAGCCACCCAGGCACCCTACATCCATTCTTCCTTGGCCACAGACACGATGTTGAGCTCTGTCCGGGGAGTGCTGTGAAGACGATGCTTTGCAAGAGGAAAGTCCCTTCCTCCCTGATCCCTGTGGTTCCCCCCACCCCACCACCCCCCAGCAGGCTTTTCTCTCCTGCTTGGCCAGGCAGTTTCCCCGGGGCGAGGTTCCTGCAGGAGAGGCTTTCTCCAGCACTTGGCCTCCACCTGTTCTCCAGGCGTCGACCTGGGAGCTGGCGGTCTAGCTGCAGGTCCCATGCCCCAGGCCAGGGAGCTGCTCCTGCACCCCCTCTTCAGCCCCACACACCTGCACACAGGGCTCCCTCCCCCGACAGGGCCTCCCTCCAGCAGGCTGTCTGACCTTCACCCTGCACAGCTGACCGTCTGCACGACTGAACTGCCCGAAATGCTCTAGGTTCCTGCAGGGGCCTCTCGAGCTGCTGGTTCGAGGAGCACCCAGCAACCAGCAGCTTCCGCGGCGTGGAGCAAGTGCTGAAGCTCGGTACCTCCTGTGGCCGGCCTCCTCCGGGGCCCCAGAGGGCTGACTGCCAGCAAGCCATGCCCACGGGCCCCTCAGGAGCTTTTCTGCCATCCTGTGCACAAAGACCAGACCCTTTCAGATGAGGTGGGAGGTCTGCCCAGCCCACAGGAGGGGCTGGTCTGTGGTCGTCCCTTGTATCTGCCGCTACCGGCTTCTCTGGGTTTCTCTTTGACTCTCGTTAACCAAGCCTCCACTACTCCAATGTCCTATTATTAATTCTTCGTACCAAACCTTCCATGTGCAAATCGTTGTATGCTTTCTGTCTGCCAACTACACCCTGACCAACATACCATCCTGTGGAAGTCAGAGCACCTGGAAACCAGAACAATCTGGAACTAAGTGCTTACATCTCCAAGGCAGACCACCAAGGGTGGGGGTGGGGAGCGAGCAGAGAATGACAGGGCCATATTCCTTGCTCACGTGAAGAGAGACGTGTAAACGCACAGACACCGGTCAGAATCTCTTGTCCAGGGGGCACAGGAGGTCCATCCAGGAAGGAACAGTTAGCGATGGTTGTGGTTTGGGGGAGGGGATCCTTTTTTCTGGAGTCAATTTCCTGAGTGAGAACACCTTATATAAAACCTCTGCCATCCCTGTCCCCACAAAAAAGGAACTGGCTCAGAGTCCATTTGTCATTATAAAAAAGTTAAGTTGATGTCCATCGACTGATGAGTGGGTAAAGAAGAGGTGGTGTATATATACACAGGAATGTTACTTGGCGATCAAAAAGAAAGAAATCCTGGGCGCCTGGGTGGCTCAGTTGGTTAAGCATCCGACTTCGACTCAGGTCATGATCTCACAGTTTGTGAGTTCGAGCCCCACATCGGGCTCTGTGCTGACAGCTCAGAGCCTGGAACCTGCTTTAGATTCTGTGTCTCCCCCTCCCTCTGCCCCTCCCCCACTCATGCTCTGTCTGTCTTTGTCTCTCAAAAATAAATAAATAAACATCAAAAAAAAAAAAGAATGAAATCTTACCATTTGCAACACCGTGGATGGAACTAGAGTGTATGTATTACGCTAAGGGAAATAAGTCAGTCAGAGAAAGACAAATATCCTATGATTTCACTCATATGTGGAATTTAAGAAAGCAAAACAGAGGAACACAGGGGAAGGGAAGGAAAAATAAAAACAGGGAGGGGGACAAACCACAAGAGACTCTTAAATACAGACAACACACTGAGGGCAGCTGGAGGGGAAGTGGGTGGGGGGTGGGCTAAATGGGCAAGGGGCATCAAGGAGAGCACTTGTGGGAAAGAGCACTGGGGTGTATATGTGATAAATCACTAAATTCGACTCCTGAAATCATTATTACATTATGTTAACTAACTTGGATTTAAGTTAAAAAAAAAAAAGTTAAGTTGGGGCACCGGGGTGGCTCAGTCAGTTAAGCGTCTGACTCTTGGTTTCGGCTCAGATCATGATCTCAGGGACGTGAGGCAGAACCCCAAATCGGGCTCCACACTGGGCATGAGTCTGCTTAAGATTCTCTCTCCCTCTACCGCTTACGCTCTCTCTCTCCAATAAATAAACATTAAAAAAGAAGTTATACTAAAAAGCTTAAAGAAAAAAATAAATAACTTGACTCATTAGCCAGAAGAACCATCAGTGAAGATCTTTCTAGGTATCTCTCCAAACAGACACAACATAGGTCAGTGGGTAGGAGAATGAATGGAAATGGGATGGAGGTCAAGGGCAGAGGAAGGGATAGTAAGAGAATGGGCAAGTATGGAGGTCAAGGCGGGGGAGGGGGGGAGAGAGCATCAAACCACACACGTCATATTTTACTAAAATATCACACTGAACTTCAACCTGACTTTACCAGAAGAAAATGAACCCTGCCCCCCCAAATATGCTGAACTCCAAATAAATATTTCTGCTATTCTCTTCCTACTTCGCCAGAGCCCTTCAACCATCTTTTATACCCTTTATTTAAGCAAAGGCTGTATGCAGGAATCTTACATGAGGACCTATGTCCAATCTATCAAAAACAAAGGGAGTTTTCTGACTGAGGCAAGGACGGGCAGAGCCCACGGTCATTCCTGCCCCCGCCCCCCAAGTAGTCCTCTGGGAACCTCTGGGGCTATGCAGAAAACAGCTTGTAAATGAGCGCAATTCCAAGAGAAGTACCCACCAAAGGACCATGCACCACTTTGTCCCATGTCCCCTCTCCCCTCGTTCACGGCGCTTAACCACAGCTGTGGTTCATCTCCTGTGTCAGTAGTGGGACAGTCCACATCTGTGTTCCCTGTGGGACCCTGAGTCCCATAAGGAAAGACGGCAGGTACCTTGGCTTCCAGCCTTGTCCTCAGACGCCTGCACAGGACCAGGACAGAACCTGTGCTCAGACAGCTGACACCAGGGATAAAGAAGAGAAACCCAGAGATTGAATCAGCAGAGGGGAGGACAGTCTGAGGATCGTTCTAGAAATCCATGTCAATGATAGTGGCTGCAGCTGAGCACCAAACTTAGCTTGACTCTACTCGGCCACATTCAAAAGGAAACCTGACATTACCGGGCGCCTGGCAACTGCAGGCGGAGCCCCGGGCGCTCCTGGGGTTCCCTCCTCCCGTGGCTCCTGGTCTGCTCCAGCCACCTCCCACCTCCCCACTCCGCTGCCACCCCTCCCCCAGGGCCTGTGCTTATTCTAGAAGCCTCCATTCATATGTCTGCACACCTGAGCATCTGACAGTCAGACGCATCCTGGTTTTGGGGAGAGAAGCAGGTACCCTCGTCTTCCAAAGCCCAGCTGGGCATGGGGCACCATCTGCCCGAGGCCCCAGGCAGACAGCAGCAGGGCTGACTTCCAGAGAGGGGGGTGGGGGGGCGGAGATCAGCCCAGGAAACCCTGGCACTTGCTGCCCCCACCCGCCTTCTGGGAGTCTGTCTACTCTGTGCCCTGCAGCATCTTTTCAATCTGTCCGTCCTCTCCACTTGACTCCATGGCCACACCTAGGGTCCAGGCCACCACCGCTTCTCCCCCAGGTCCCTGGACCAGCCTCCCCCGCACCTCCATGCTCCCAAGACAACTGCCCTTGGGTCCAGTCGAGAAAACATCGATACCCTGCTTCAAACCCCCACAGACCCTCAGCACAGACCAAACAGCCTCCCAGCTACGCTCCTTTTGCCTCCACACTTGTATGAGAACAGCCAGAACACCACAGTCCCCTAATCTCCCCAAAACCTGGGCACCATGCAAAGCCGGCAGTGGGGCTGGGACACCTGCAGCGCGTGGCCCAGAACCCTGACGGATGGACGCAGCAGCGAGGACTCCGTGGGTCTCGGCAGACATGCGCTCAGCGGAAGCAGCAGGATCCGAAAGGACGGCGACTCCACCAACATGAAATGAGCAATCAGGCAAAACTATCATATGTGGACAGGCGTCAGGGCTGCGGTAACCTTGAGGGGGACGAGGGGCCGGATGTTCTGCTTCTTCATCTGGCTGCTGGCTGCTGTATGTGAAAATCGGCTGAGAGGGACATCGAGGTGCATATTCTCCGGGTGCAACACACCTCCATGGAACGCGCTTACAAAAGCAATTGGCCTTTGTATAGACACAGAAAACCCGTTCGTTAGCAGATATAATGGAAGAGAATGACCCACTATGATGGCCAAAAATAGAAATTTCCTAGGCAAGGAGCACCCAGGGGGCTCACTAGGTTAAGCATCTGACTTTGGCTCAGGTCATGATCTCACAGTTCATGGGTTCAAGCCCTGCATTGGGGCTCTGTGCTGACAGCTCAGAGCCTTGAGTCTGCCTTGGATTCTATGTCTCCCTCTCTCTACCATTCCCCCTCTTATGCTGTCTCTCTTTCTCTCTCTCTCTCCAAAATAAATACATATTTAAAAAAGAAAGAAAGAAAGAAAGAAATTTCCTAGGCAAAAACAGAACGAAACTTCCCGTGGCTCTGCATTCATCAGAAGCCCACACCCACGTTCTCAGGTCAGCACACCTCCTCCAGGCAGCCCTCCCAAAGCTCCCACGCCACAGCAGCACCTCCTCTGAGCTCCCATGGCTGTATGCACACAGGGCCGTCACTGTGCTGTCACGATGTCCCTCCACCGGCCAGACCCTTGGGTCCCAACACAGGTGTCACCCAGCCACACAGTATACACCGAGCCACTCAAGCACCCAGAGTGTGGCCTGAAGCTTAGTGTTCCTTTATTTCAAAACTTTCTGGATTTATTACCACATCAAGTTGGAAAACCCCCAGTCACCTGTTGGGGGAGTTTAAAGCTGATACAAGGTGTGGTGATCTGGGAATCATTAACCCAATCACGGCTCCCTACCGCCCAGGAGTCCGAGTCTCAAATCTATCCGACGAAGATCAGGCTTGACCACACAGAGCTAGTGTGTCTGTAGGTCCGAAAAGGCTGCTTCTTAGCAATTCATATGATTTGAGCCAACCTATCTGCACGCGTGTGCTAAATGATACACAAACAATGAGATTCACTGAGGTTCTGTCTCCCCTAGCAACGGCTGGAGCGTCCCAATGTCATTGTCATGAATACCCACCAACAGGGGACGGCCGGGAAATACTATGCTGCTATAGGAAAAAAAAAAAGATTCGGAAGGGGCATCTGGGGGACTCAGCCAGTTAAGCATCCGACTTCGGCTCAGGTGATGGTCTCACGGTTTATGAGTTCGAGCCCCAAGTCGGGCTCAGTGCTGACAGCTCAGAGCCTGGAGTCTGCTTCAGATTCTGCGTCTCCCTCTCTCTCTGCTCCTCCCCTGCTCACACTCTGTCTCCCTCTCTCTCAAGAATAAATAAACATTTTTTAAAACTTAACAAAAGAAAAGATTGGGGAAATCTTGGGGTGCCTGAGTGGCGTAGTCCATTAAGCGGCTGACTCTTGATTTCGACTGAGGACATGATCTCGAGGTTCCTGAGTTTGAGCCCCAGGACGGGCTCTGCGCTCACAGCATGGAGCCTGCTTTGGATCCTCTATCTCCTTCTTTCTGGCTCTCTCCAGCTCTCTCAAAAATAAATCAACCTTTAAAAAAAAAAAGATCGTGCCTCCTGTAGATGTAGAGAGGAATCGCCAGCATCATTACTGAGAACAAACGCAAATTGCAGTTTGTATGTATCTTTCCTTTTGTATTAAAAGTTGGATGAAAACTAGGAGCATAAACCTATAGACTTACAGCCTCACTACATACGCACGAATGCACACACATATATACTCTTCTTGCACAAAATAACTCTGGGAAGACACACAGGAAATCGGAAATACATAGTTGGGTAGAGGGCATCTTTTTACCCACGCTCTTTTGTGCCGAGCCAAATACAAAAAGAAAGTCACCGAAAAGAGGAGTCAGCCCTTCCTGGGAAGGGCACAGAGGTACTCACCAGGGCGCATAGGAGGCCGCTATGAAGAAGTAGATGACCATTCGGTCGAACATGTGCAGGCAATGTTCCACCATCCTGGGGCAGAGAAGGGCTGGGGTCAGGGTCGGGGTCAGGCCCCGCCCGGAGCCACGCCCTGGGACCAACACGCTTTCCCACAGGTGGGGAAGAGCCTGGGCCCGGGGTGGACTGGCCTCTACGTAGCAGCCACGTCCCGTGGGCTTCGGGGTCCCCATCTGTGAGCGGCGGGAGCAGTGGTCTTCACACCATGCTCCCCATCACCCTGGGGGGTGGAGACCCCCTGCAGGAATCTGGGGGGACCCCCTTCTCCCTGAAAGGCACAGGTTGGACACCCTCGCCGGCACTTTCATCTGGGCAACCCTGCATTTTGGCTTTTCTTGTTTTAAGTTTATTTATTTATTTTGAGAGAGAGACACACACACAAGCATGCTCACATGAAAAAGAGAGAGAGAGCAAGCAGCGGAGGGGCAGAGAGAGGGAGGGAGAGAATCCCAGGCAGGCTCCCTGCTTGTCAGCACAGAGCCGGATGCGGGGCTCGGACTCATGAACCGTGAGATCATGGTTTGAGCCAACATCAAGAGTTGGACACTTACCAGACTGAGGCACTCACGTGCCCTGCATTTGGCTTTCCACACTGTATTTTCAAAAGATTTCAAACGAATGAATTTTGGGTTAAAACGAAGTGCACCACCATTGAAACTATGAGCCTCTCCCCCAACCTCAAAGACCCTCTGGGACCTGCCATTCTGGTTCAGATCCCGGCTCTGGAGCCAGAAGGCCTGGGTTCGAGTCCCAACCTTTCCACTTACGGACTGTACGACCTTGACCTAGCTCCTCACCATCTCTCGGTCTCTGCTCTCTCATCTGTCAAGTAGGGAGAATATCCACAGCATCATGGGCTGGCCGTGGGGGCTAAGGGGGTCAGTACTTTGCACAGTGCATAAAAAGTGCGTGACAAACGTTGGCTGTTTTTCTTGTGAGCTCATGTGGAGGAGCGAACCAGAGCCCTCGACATGCTTGCCCAGTGTGGCCGTCAACCTCCAAGATGGTGGCCCACAGAGCCCCACCCTCTGGTCTCCACACCCCAGTGAGTAAGGCAAACACATGTAACCAACGGGAGCTGCAGAAATGATCGTGTGTGATTTCTGAATCTAGATCCTAAAAGATATTAAGGGCTCTGCCCTGCCCTCCCGGAAGGCTAACTTCGGAAGACACACGTGTCCGTGGCGAGGTCCATGTGGGAAGGACTGAGGATTCCGTACACATCTGGCAGCAACCTGCCACCATGTGAGGGGGCCACCTTGCCAGTGGCTTCTCCAGCCCCAGTCAAGCATTCAGATGGGGCAGCGCCCTGACTCCCCCAGAGACTGCGAAGCCCAGCCACGCCATTAAGCTCCTGAAATCCTGAAATCCTCTCAGAAGCTTTGAGCCATAATCACAGTTTCCAGTTATTTAAAACCTCTGTGATTTAGGCTCACGCATAAGGTAACTAATACAAGGTGTGATTCTGTCCAGCGAACCTCAGCCCTCAAGAAATCTGAGCAGTGACTCCGCACGTCTCCCTAGAAATGAAAGTGGGGACAACAGCTAGCACATACATGGCACGTCCCATAAGCACAGCACTGGTCTAAGCAATTTACTACCATTAACTCTTCAATCCTGCCTAGAAGACAGGTGCCACTATGGTCACCCACTATGTGACAGATGTGGACAGCCACGGGCAACACAGTCACACCACTGGTTACTTGGGCAGTAACCTCAACAGCTGGTGTCGTTTTTTTTTAAGTTTGAGAGGGCGAGCGCAAGCAGGGGAGGGGCAGAGAAGGGGGGAAAGAGAATCCCAAGCAGGCTCTGCACCATCAGCACCAAGCCCGACACTGGGCTCGAACCTATGAAGCGTGAAATCATGCCCTGAGCTGAAACCAAGAGTCAGACGCTTTACTGACTGAGCCACCCGGGTGCCCCAACAACTTTGTCTTAATAAGAAAAAGGGGAGAGATCTGGACAGAGGGACAAGCAGGGAGGAAGGCCGTGAGAAGACAAAGGCAGACTGGAGGACATAGCCACAAGTCAAGGACACTGGCACCACCAGAAGCTCGAAGAGGCCAGGAAGGATCCTCCCCTAGAGACTCTGGAAGGAGCACGGCCCTACTGACACCTTGATCTTGGCCTTCCAGCCCCCCAAACCATGAGGGAACAGATTCTGTTGTTTCCAGCCACCCGGTTCGCAGTAGTTTGTTACAGCAGCCACGGGAAAACCACACAAAGACCCATGGAGACGGCAAGAATGGGGAACAGGAAGGGGGGATACGGCAGACTCATGAGGCTTCTAGGGACCAGGGGGTCAGTGAACCTTAGGACAAAGGGTCACCAGAGCTACTGCAATGGGCCAGTGTATCCTTTAATTTGTGGGGGTGGCAGGGGGGGCGGCTGGACTCCCGGCTTCAGCTCTGGCTTGGACATGACCGGCTATGTGATCTCAAGCAAGACTCATCACCTTCCAAATTTCAGTGTCCTGATGCACAAGACAGGGATTCCATGTGCACAACATGGACAGACTCTGGGACGTCACGCTCAGTGAAAGAAGCCAGTCACGAAAGGTGGAACCAGATGTCCAACAACGGATGAATGAGTGCACAAAGTTGGTACATACGTACAATGGAATGGATTCATTTAATGCCTTAAAAAGAAAGTTCTGAGGGGGCACCTGGGGGGCTCAGTCGTAAAGCGTCCGACTTCAGCTCAGGTCATGATCTTGTAGTTCGTGAGCTCAAGCCCATCATCGGACTCTGTGCTGACAGCTCAGAGCCTGGAGCCTGCTTCAGATTCTGTGTCTCCCTCTCTCTCTGCCCCTCCCCTGCTTGCTCTCTGTCTCTCTCAAAAAATAAAATAAACTTAAAAAAAAAAACCTTTAAAAAAGATTCACAGAGACAGAGAGTAGGATGGGGAGGTGCGCCAGGGACTAGCGGAGGGGTTGGGGAGTGTGTGTTTAAAGGGGACAGAACATCAGTTCAGGAAGATGAAGAAAGTTCTGGAGATGGTGCTGGTGTTTGCACAACCACGTGACCGTGTTCAATGCCCCAGAGAAGGACACCTAAAATTGGTTAAGATCGTCAATTTATTTGATGTGTATTCACCACAGTGTTTTTAAAAATTAAAAGCAGGGGCACCTGGGTGGCTCAGTTGGTTATGCATCCAACTTTGGCTCAGGTCATGATCTCACAGTCCATAGGTTCGAGCTCCACGTCGGGCTCTGTTCTGACAGCTCAGAGCCTGGAGCCTGCTTCGGATTCTGTGTCTCCCTCTCTCTCTGCCCCTCCCCCACAAGTGTTCTGTCAAAAAATAAAAAACATTAAAAAAAAAGAGGGGCGCCTGGATGGCTCAGTCGATTGAGCATCTGACTCCTGATTTCAGCTCAGGTCATGAGCTCATGGTTCGGGAAACGGAGCCCGCATCGGGCTCTGCCGGCACGGAGCCTGCTTAAGATTCTTTCTCTGTCCCTCTCCCTGCTTGCATCTCTCTCTCTAAAATTAAAAAGAAAAAAAAAGAAACTAATCAATAAAAATAAATAAACACGCGAGACCAATGCCTACAGCACAGAACTATTGAAGCAATCAGGAGTGGTGTCCATACGGAACCTGGCACCCGGCAAGGGGCCCACTGGGGACCGTCATCCTGATGGTTCGAGGATCTCTCGTAACAACACTGAGAGCTGGGGGCTTGCTCTCCAGGACCCCAAACAAGAGGCTCCCGTGGGAGAGGCGGTCTGCCCAGGCGGGATCCGACCCCGGCCGGCTGAGGTCACCACGGGCCCGCCCCCTGCCCTGGTCACCACGCCTGGCGAGTGCTGCTCCCCCAGGCTAGGCGGCCGCACCTGAGATGTCTCTTCTTCCAGGAGATGGTGTGAAACACAGTGGACACCACAAACAGCCCACAGAGGCCGAGGCCGTAGATCCAGGCCGAGATGGTCTCCCAGTCATCGTCCGACAGGAAATAGAGGTTGGAGCTACCAAGGATGCTGGGGATGATCCAGAGCTGGAAGCAGAGCAGACACAGGCTTGGCAGGGCCCGCCTTCCGTGTGGGGTCCAGGGACACGGAGTCCCTGAAGCCCTTGGGCGCGCTGCCCACCCTGTTCTCCAGACCCACACCGCCCAACAGACCCTTCCTCCAGGGAGGTCAAGTCCCAGACCCCCGATGCCCCTCAGGCCCTCCCCCCGTGCAGGTCAAGTCCCAGACCCCCGATGCCCCTCAGGCCCTCCCCCCCGTGCAGGTCAAGTCCCAGACCCCCACCATCCAGTATGGACACCAGTGACCCCTGAGCACTTGAACCGTGACTGGGTCAGTGAGGTGGTGAACTTTTAATTCTATTTCATGATCATCAATCGCTGTTTGTTTTAGCAGCCCCTCGCAGCCCTAGGGAAGGTCGTGGTAAACAGGAAGGGTCCCGCCTCCAGGTGCCTGGCTGGTCACTGCCCCTAATCCCAAATAGCATCAGGGATGGCCCAGCCTCAGGGCCCCGGGCACCCCAAGGCCACTTCACACTTGCGCTGTTGCACACACGTTGCACACGCGCACTCAGTGCCTTCTGAAGGGAACGTCCCTCCCCACCAGGTCCACCTGGAAAATGCCTCACTCGTCACGTCTTGATTTATGCATCACCTCCCAAGAGAAGTCTAGAACTCTCTGAAACACTGGGGGCAGGGAGTCCCAGAATATGTGCCCAATTCTGTGTCGGGAACACGGTTTCAAATGAAAGGGTCTCTGGCAGCACCAGCCAACAGAACGATTAACACCAGGCCCAGAGGTCTCGTTGGATGTTCTGGGCAGCCACTTTTTTTTTAATGTTTTATTTATTTTTGAGAGAGAGAGAGAGAGAGACAGCCTGAGCAGGAGAGGGTCAGAGAGAGAGGAGACACAGAATCTGAAGACAGGCTCCAGGCTTTGAGCAGAGCCCGACACGGGGCTTGAACCCACGAATTGTGAGATGATGACCTGAGCTGAAGTCGGATGCTTAACCAACTGAGCCACCCAGGCGCCCCTTTTAAAGAAAAAAATAGATGACATTAATGTTAATATGTTATCTGTTCAGCCTAACAGATCCAAAATACCATGGAATTAACACACGTTTTAAGGAGATAGTTTACATCCTGTCTTTCCTGCTAGGTTTCCCAAGTTGGTGTGTATGTTACACACATAGCACATCTCCGGTCAGACAAGCCGCATTTCAAGTGTGCAGTATGTTCTGGAGCATGAGGGGAAGAGTGTGGCCGTGGGAGGTGGACCCCCGCAGGAACTAAGACCTGGCTGGGAGCTCTCTACAGAGTCCAGATGCTGTGCCAGGTACTAGGGAGCCACTGAAGATTCAAAGAGCAAAATGGGAGGCATGCTCAGCGCCACAGTCCAATGTACCCAAATGGCCTTCCCTTGAGATCCCACTCACACTTCCAGGGGCCACAGAGGACTCGATGTCAGTGGGACATCACTGTGCAATGGAGATGCTGAATCTCACCAAGGGCAAAGAGCCTGCTACCCTCCTGCACCTGAACATGTCCCCCTCTCAGCAATCAGCCCCCCAAAAGCCAACTCACAGCATGGGTGGCACAGTTGGCCGCATGTTCGTACTCCGTGGGCTGGTACCTCTTGTGGGCGGGGACTCGGTGGTTCATGAACCTAGAAGGAGAGACAGAATTCGTGGGACAAAAGATCCCTCCCCTCCCTACCCCTCCTGTCCTTCCTGTCCTCCTCCTCTGCCTCCCCCTCCCCCTTGCCCTCCCTCTTTCCAACCCTCTTCCCCCACCCCACTTCTTTCCTCCTCCTCCCCTCCCCCCCTCTTCTCCTTCCCATCTCCCTCCCCCCTCTCCTCCTCCCTTCCTCTCCCTCCCCCTCCCCCATGTCCCTCCCTTCCTCAACTCCTCCCCTTCTCTTCCATCCCTGTTTCCCATCCCCTCCTTCCCTCCCCCTTCCTCTCCCTCCCCTCCTCCTCTCTATTACACTTTGTTTGGACTAGCCAATATTTTGTGCCTAATCCCCAACGTGGTATTTGTTACAAAACTTTGCTAAATACAGCATTCTCTCTATTTCCTGTTTCTCATCTTCCTTCCTGACTCACAGCACAGCTCCCCACGGGCACAGTCTAACCCACTGGTACTTGCACACCCACCGGAACCACCACCACCCAGGAGGAGCCCAAGCTCATTTCCCGCCCCCCAGAATGTGCCCTCGGGCCCCCTCCCAGTGACTCTCTTCCCTCAAGGCACCTGCTCTCTGACACTGTCATCATAATAAATTAGCGTGGCCTGTTCTTGAACTTCCCATCAATGGGATAACACAGCAGACCCTTCTTTGTCTGGCTTCTCCGGCGGGACGTGACTTCTGTGAGTCTCATTCATGACATTGGATGCAGCTATGGGCTATGGTCGTGGCCGTATGGAATTCCACATACAAGTTACGTATCCAATGTACCGAATGTGGACTTTCCAGTCTCGGGCCACCGTGGGGAGCTCTGCCTCATGAGCATCTGTGTGCCCATCCTTGGTGACCCTCTGTACTCATTTCTACCCAACGCAGATCCCTATGTGGAGCCGACCGTTGACTTGTCTTAAGCAATATGTGCTCCTGGTGTCCCGGAGTCCTCGGGGCGGCTCCTCGGCCCCCCAGTCTCTCCTCTGTTCCGCAGTGGGGCTTGAAGAACACATGCCCCACCCGGCCCATTTCACGGAGGGAAAGCCACTGTGACAGTTTAGGAAGCGACACCCCAGGGGATAGGGCACTTCGCTGGGTCTGGCTGGCATGACGCTGCACAGGGATATTCAAGTCAGGCTGGGAAGGGAGGCCTGGCAGTGCAGGGAAGGGGTGTCTGAACCTGGGGGGTGAGGTCTGCAAGCCCCTGGCCCACAGGGGTCGCCGCCATAGCCCACAGGGGCTCAGGATTGGCTCACCTATCCATCTCGGACTCGTACCCCGAGCCTCTGTATGCCGCTGTCATGCTAGCACAGCTCAGCGAGAATTTACCAAGCACTTTCTATATGCCGGTACCACGCCAGTATGGATCACAGAGCATTTATTGAGTGCCTTCTGTGTGCTGGATTTGTGCCAGTGAAGGTCACAGGGCATTTACAGAGCACGTTCTGTATGCTGGATCCATACTAAGTACACTTCGCTGAGATGTTTTGACACCTCCGCCACCATGCAGAGCACAGAGCATTTATTAAGCACCTCCTGTATGCCGGCTCTACCCTCGGGACAAGGGACAGAGGGTTGAGATGGCCCCTGAAGGGGCTCCCAGTCCAGAAGGCATCAGATCCAAGCAGAAATCCTAATACCACGTGATCAGTGCTTCTGGTCCTTTCGGGAAATACTGGGGAGCACCTACTATGTGCTGGCTGAGGTTATAGGAGGAGTATGGCAGAGCACAAAGCTGCGGAGAGGGGGGAGTGCTGCCCACGTGCCTGGCACAGCGCCTAGCTTCTCAGCGGGCACCACAAACCGATGTTGAGGATAAAGGAGGAATTCATCAGGAGAACAGAAAGGCAGGAGAGGAAAGGGTGCTCCTGATCCAGGGACCAGCAGACGGGAGGGGGCAGGGCACCTGGGGAACAAGCAGCCCAATGTGTGCAGGGTGGGTGTGAAGGCCGAGGGCTTGTGGTGTCTCCCAGGTGCCAAGACTGCCACCCACCCTGATATGCTCAGGGTCTGGGTTTCCTGTGACGGCCCCACGACCCCTGGACAAGTCGAGGGGTCCACGGCTACTCCCCCAACCCACCTGCTCTGACAGCTGCTCTCTGCCGGCATCATCTGGCAGTCACTCCCCCTGTGACAAGGCCAGGGTCATGCTGAGCCCATTGCATAAAGGAGAAAACTAAGACCTCAGGCAGCAAGTCCCAGGGCCAGGTGTCTGAACAGAGCTCAGTCCTCCAGGGGGCCAACCCCCACACTCTGACCCCATGCAGGGGCAAACTCAACCCTGGGTTCAAGGTCACAGAGAAAAGGAAGGACTCACATGTGGAGCTGGGGACCCCACAGAAGCACAGCCTCCCCAGGAGGCCGAAACAGCCAGCCCGTGAGCTCACCTTCCCCAGGAAGAAGCTGTCAGTGGGAACTTAAGAAGGGACACTGAACAACAAAACAAAAGCAGTGTGACGGCCTGAACTGCGTCTTCCCCAAATTCCCACGTTGATGCTCCTAACCCCTGGGCCCCCAGAGAGTGGCCACACTTGGAACCAGAGCCGTTGCAGATGTTAGCAGTTAAGATGATGTCCCACTGGGGGAGGGCGAGCCCCCAGTCCGCTACGACTGGGGTCCCCATGGGAAGAGGGAGACACAGAGTGGAAGCCCACGTGACAGTGGAGACAGAGACTGCAGGGATGCGTCCACATGCCAAGGGACACCGAGGGCTCCTCTGCCTTCAGAGCCTCCGGAAGGAATCCACTCTCCCACCACCCTGACTTTGGACTTGTGGCTTCCACAGCTGGGAGCCCAGACTTCTATACTTTTAAAGCCATAAAGTCTGTGGTCATTGCTACCATAGCCCTAGAGGCACGAACACAGATATGTATGGTGTTAATTTTGATAGATTCTGCCCAAAAGCCCCGCGCGGGGCTGCACCAGCCAGGCGAGAGGGCAGGCAGAGGCCCACAGGGCAGGGACACAGCTGACACATTTCTCCAAGGTGGGAAACCGAATCTGGGGCTGAGGGAGTTACCATCCACCTGTCGCCAGGCACAACCAGCCAGCCCCCTCTTCTGCCACTTTAACAAACACCAATAAGCCACCCATGGTGCCAGCCTCACGGGTCCCAAGGCTACGGCGCGTTGCCGTGGCGACCCGCGATGAGCAATTCCTTACTTGTTTCTGGGTTCCACAAAACCCTCCTTGTCTCTGCCCTGTGCCGCAGCCACTGAATGGGGAGAAAAGCAGACGGAGAAAGGCCAGCCGACCAGGCCCCAGGGCCGGGGGCAAGTGCCCAAGGAAGAGTTCCCACAATCCTCCAGAACCAAGAACTTTTTCTTCACCTCCTTGTGGCCTAATTTCTTTCTTTCCTTCTTTCTTTTTTGCTACTCTGTTTTAGGAGTTTGGGCAAACATAGATGGGCGTGTAACCACCACCACAATCAAGATAAAGAACAGATCCTTCGTCCCTTCTAAAATGCTCACACACCGCGGGCACCCCACCCCGATTCCCGGCCCCATTACCGCGGCTCTCTCTGCTCTCTGCCCCGACGGCTTGTCTTTCCAAAATGTCGTGTAAATGAAGCAACACCGTCGGCCCACGGCATGGTGGTGGTGGTGGTTTTTTTAATATCTAAAAAGACTTTATTTTAATTTTTTAAAATGTTTGTTTATTTTGTGATAGAGAATCAGAGTATGAGTGGGGGAGGGGCAGAGAGAGAGGGAGACACAGAATCTGAAGACAGGTTCCAGACTCTGAGCTGTCAGTCAGCACAGAGCCCAATGCGGGGCTTGAACCCACAAACCATGAGATTGTGACCTGAGCTGAAGTTGGACACTTAACCAACTGAGCCACCCAGGCACCCTATAAAGAATTCATTTCAGAAAGAAAGCACATTCCCAACTGGAAAGAAACTATTCTGAATGGCAAGCAGGGATTTACTTATTTTCAGTTTGAAATGTGTCTAAGACAAACTCGTTTTATACAAGAAGAAAACAGACCCTCCTAGATTGTGTATTACCATTCTTGACAAACTATTCTCAACGCTCCCATCCTCTTTTCTTTTTCCCCCTTCTGTACAGTCTTCACTGCTGAGCTCTATTCTGTTGTCTGGATGTACAGTGCCTTGCTTATCATTCCCCAGGAGAGGGATATGGGAGTCATTTTTAAAAGAGGAAATGCACAGATAAGGTATAGAATGTTCTAGAACAGAGCTGACAGTCAGCTAGCAGCCTTCAAGATTGGGAGAAATTCCTCTTAAAAGAGTTGATATCTCCAGCAAGCTGTCAGTAGTTAAACTAAAGGAGGGAAATGGGTCTCTCTTCCTCCCTCTGGAGAACAGAATCACCATTCTGCAGCCGGCCCTGCTGCTTAGAGGACCATGTGGGCATGGCATTTGTGGGGCGTGGGGAGGGCAACTCCATGTGGAAACCTCCCAGTCAGACCTGGCAGGGAGGCAAGGGCACAGGCTGAATCCCCATCCTGAACAGGACAGAGCAGGGGCTTTGGAACTGGGCACAGACAGGTGGAAAACCTCTGCACAGTCACTGAGGTGCTCTGAGACCTAGGAGAGCACATCAATTACCTACTGTCTCCAGGCTGCAGCTTCGTTGTTGTAAAAGGAGAAACTATCACCTAGCCTACAGCTACCATGACATAATATGGCTCAAGAGCCCACAAGGGAGTGCCTGGCACGTACTGGAGCTCAAAGAATGGGCATTCTTTTCGCCTCTTCCGAAAAAGCCCCCAGAGAGCACGGGTGCCATTTTCTTATCAGCCCATCCAGGTACCTCACATTATAAAGCCCACTACATCCTTGCAAAGTAAAAATGATTATTCCAACTTGGAGATGAAGCAATAAAAGGTTAGGCCAGTGGTTCTCTGCCAACAAGAACAGCTCCCAACCCTCCGTGGCTCCTCTCTCCCCCAGTTCACCTCTCTGCGCCGCGTACCCGCCAGGTTCTATGGCTATTGTTGTGTTAGTCCTCAGATCAATTTTCTGGGTGTGTAGAATGGTTTGGTGCTGATCTCGCTGCATTTCAGAGATGAGAGAAGCAGAGAATTTCCATTCTGCTCCACCATCTTGGACTCCATTTTTTTTTTTAATCTAGGCCAGTGGTTCTCAATCTTGGCTGCACACAGATGGGTAGACCCATCCATATGATAGGATATTACTCAGCCCTAAAAAGGAATGACATTGTGATATTGCTACACATATAAACCTCAACTATGTGACACTGAGTTACAGAAGCCAGATTAAAAAAAAATCACCTATTATTGGGGCACCTGGGTGACTCAGTTGGTTGAGTGTCAGACCTCAGCTCAGACATGATCTTACGGTTTGTGGGTTTGAGTCCTGTGTCGGGCTCTGTGCTGACAGCTCAGAGCTTGCTTGGAATGCTCTCTCCTTCTCTCTCTGCCCCTACCCTACTTATGCTCACTCTCTTTCTCTCTTAAAATCAATAAACTAAAAAAAAAATTTTTTTTTATTCTCTTAAGGGTCTTGAGAGAAGATAAAGATGGACTGCCTGTCAGATCCGAGCATTGTACCAAGTGCTCATTTCTGGGAGAGATAAGGGTGTCCGGTTATGGAAGAGAGCATCCTTCCTTAGGAGATACAGGCTGACATGCTTGAGGATAAAGTGTCTGGATGTCTGCAGTTCATCCTCAAAAGGTTCAGAGCAAAGAGAATGTCACAAAGCCAACACTGCAAAAGGCCCACATCCGGTCACTCTAAGCGAATGACACTCAGGCAAGTTCGTGGAACGTTTCTTACAAGTTTGGAATTTTTCAAAATAAAAGGTTGGGAGGAAATCCTCTTACGGTCATTATGCCAATGCTTTTATGATGTAAAGATTTAAACAAGGAAGACCAGTCCTCTGCCAGGGCATGATCTCACCACACCCACGATGGATGGTCAATGGTCATACTGGAGACAGCAGAGGGAATTTTGGAGACTGAAGCTCATCAGGAGTGGAGGAGCGGGAAGGAGGAGGGGTGTTCAGAGGCAGGGAGGGAGCCCACCGGGCTGGAGTAGGAGCCGAGCCAGGGGCAGGGGTCGTGAGGCAATCCCAGTCTCAGGATCCTAGTGTTCCAGCACTTTCTGTGTCGAAGGTGAACTACGTCATCGTTCCGGCCTCACTCCCCGGGAGCCCTGACCTTCACTCAGCACACGGCTGCCCAGAGCAAAGGAACACCCTGCAGGATGACGTACGGACTTAGGCTGTCTTCCCACATCACCCAACTATCCTGGGGCCAGAAGAGCTGTGTCAGCACCTGTGGAAGGTTGCCTTATGCCTAAAGCTCCCCAAAGACGTGTAACACACGTAGCTTGGTGTTACAGATCCCAACTTTAACCATTCTTTCCCCAGATTTGGCCATTTTTAACTGGTCAAGAAAAGGAGAAAATAATGTGACTTTATTCAATCTTTTCATTGGCTCTCCCACTGTCCACAGGGCAACAGCCATCCTTTCCAGTACATTTCCAACTAACCATCTGTGGAACTAGCTGAGTGGGTAGGTGGGTAGGTAAGCAGACTGAAGAGAAGACAAATGGCTTGACAGACAAATAACTAGTAAAGTACATATTTGTCTGGAAGGATGGATGGATGGACAAACAGGGAGTTTGGAGGATGGATAGAGGAGATGGAGGGATGGAGGGATGGGGGATGGAGGGATGGATGGAAGGTTGGACAGATGGATGGGTGGATGGCTGGCTGGCTGGATGAATAGGGAATTTAGAGGATGGATGGGGGATGGAGGGATGGAGGGATAGATGGAAGTATGGACAGACAGATGGGGAGTTTGGAGGATGGATAGATGGGGAGATGTAGGGAAGGATGGAGGGATGGAGGGATGGATGGATGGATGGATGGATGGATAAATGGGGAGTCTGGAGGATGGACGGGGGATGGATGGATGGGGAGATGAAGGGATGGATGGAGGGATGGACAGATGGATGGATGGATGGATGGATGGAAGGAATGGATGGAATGGATAAATGGGGAGTTTGAAGGATGGATGGAGAAGATGGATGGAGGGGATGGATGGATGGATGAAGAGGAAGATGGATAAGTATGTGAGTAGGAGAGATAGGCACATAGCTTGGTAGAAAAATAGATAGGTGGATAAATGGATGTCCGAATGAATGGAAGGATGGATGGCAGAAAATGTTTTCCTTTCTTCCTTCCAGGATGAACGCCAGAACACTTTCAAGTTCCCCTCAGTGGCCTGGCTAATATAGCACTGGCATCCTGGGAGGGGCGTGTCTCAGTCCTTTATTAAAGTGGCAAACGCTTGGGTTTCTAGGGTTAGGACCATGGTCCAAACAGTGGAAGGAGAACAGCCTTCGGACGTGGTACGGACTGGACTTGGACTGTTATGACCCCGTGATGCCAACGAGAGTCTCCAAGCGCCTGGGAGAGAGTTCCTCTGTCAGGGCTCCATCCTGCCCCCTCTGTCCTGCGTGCTGTCACAGGGCCATCTGTGGAACCGGTCACCTGTGAGACACCCACCTGCTATGGGGCTGCTCGGAGACTCAGCCCACAGCTCCCAGCACACAAGGGCGTGGGTTCCACACTGTAAGGTGCTATTCACCTACTGCTCTTCTCCAAGGGGGTGGAGCCAGGCCTGGGGATCTCGTTTCCTCCCTACGCCTCTGCTTTGCTGTATACCCTCCTCCCGCTGAGCACGCAACAGAGTTTATAATGAAGACTGGGAGCTCAGGGGTCAGACATTCCAGATTCAGTCCTAGCCCCACTCCCCCTCTAGCCACGAGTCCATGTGCAAGCTGCTGAAGCTCTCTAGGCCTCAGTTTTCTCATCAGAGCAATGGGGTTAACCTCACCACCCTCCCTCAGAAGATTATAAAAGGATGAAACATGCTCATCTGCACACGGCACTCATGGCATGACCAACATTAAAGATTCTGTTACTAAGAATCCTCACCACCAATGAGGCAGGCCCTATTACTGTCCCCGTGACATAGCTGGGGGAACTGAGGCCCAGAAAAAATCAAATCCCCAAACGTCTAAGGCAGGGCAGCTAGTTAAAGACACTCGCCAGGATTTCGGCCCAGGACCGTCCACGCTCTGGGAGGGTAATGGCACCAGCCTCACGGAGGATGACACGCGCCGGAGAGTGCCCTGCATACAGTAAGCACTCAGTACGAGCTGATCCGTGTCTGCTTCCGGTAGCACCTCCAGAAGGGGCGCTAGGACGTGCCGAAGTGAGGCGAGAAGGCCTGCTTTCAGACATCAGGCCTCCCCACTTCACACCCGTAATGGTGGCCATTCCCCAAAAACGAGAAACCAGTGGTGGTGAGGACATGACGTGGGTGGGAACGTACATGGCGAGACACAAGACGGAGGCTCCCCCCAGAACTGCACAAAGAACTGCCACACAATCCAGGAACTTCACATCAGGGAGACCTGAGAGCGGGGACTCGAAGAGACACTTGCCCCCCCACAGTGACTCAAAGGGGCCACAGGTGGAAGCGAAGTGTCCATCACAGCGGGATGGATTACAAAGTGTGCCCGCCCACACGATGGGAGGATATTATTGGGCCTTAAAAAGGAAGGGGACTCTGACACCTGCTACGTGGACCAACTCTGAGGACGTTACACTCGATGAAACAAGCCAGGGACAAAAGGGCAAAGCATGTACGATTCCACGTACAGACTGAGACCCCCAGAGTCACCAACTCCACAGACGCAGAGAGAAGGTGGTGATATCAGAGGCTGGGGGAGGGTGTGGTACGTAACGAGGACAGAGTCTCAGTTTGAGAAGACGGAAGGGTTCTGGAGACGGAGCATGGTGGCAGCAATGTGAATGTGCTGAACGCCGCTAACGTATCCATTTGAGAATGGTTAAGGATGGGTGCCTGGAGGGCTCAGTCAGGTAGGTGTCCAACTTTGGCTCAGGTCATGATCTCGAGGTCAGTGAGTTCGAGCGCCGCATCGGGCTCTGTGCTGACAGCTCAGAGCCTGGAGCCTGCTTCAGATTGTGTGTCTCCCTCTCTCTCTGCCCCTGCCCCTGCTCACTTTCTGTCTCTCTCTCTCTCAAAAATAAGTATAAATACATAAATAAAGGGTAAAATCTTTAAAAAAAAAATTAAAGACATGCTTTCTACACCACACCTGCCCTGGACTCTCGACAGGCAGCAGGTGCAACATGTCTGCCCCAGGCAGGGTCTAAAAGGGGCTGACCTGCCGGGTCCCCACCACCTTGACCCCCGACACTCCCAGTTGCTCACCTCCCCTCCCGCTGCCCCCTGCTTCATGCTGGAAGGGCCAGGCCCAGGCTTCTGTGGCTCCTCTGTCCTCTGAGCCTGGGCCCAGGGCAGTAGCGCCCAGAGAGAGGAAGTGCTCCGCTTCCAAATAAGCCCAGACCCAGGAAAAGTATTGCAGACGCCCCTCCCCGGCTGGGCTGTGCCTGGCAGCGGCAGCCCTAGGTCCCCAGGACAGAGGACTAAAGAGACTTGTCCAGGCTTCCACACAAAGGGGGTTTGTCTGTCTGTCCCACAGAGGCAAGGCCAGCCCAGGGCCCAGCTGGCCCCAGGCCCCGAGAGCCTTCCCCTTCTCCAGCTTGGCCTCAGGATACGTCTTTGTGCCCATTCATGAATCCCGGCTCCTCCTGGGAGCAGACAGCATCTTGGCTCAGGCTTTGGGAAACAGTTTCTGGGCAGATGCCACTCCCCAATGGTCTCAGATCAAAATCCCAGGCGAGGAGAGGGCGGGGAATTGGAAGGGGAAACTGAGGAAGGGGTGGGAAGGGCTGAGATCAGACCCCGTGCCAGGTCCGAGGAAGTCTGGAGGGAAGGTGGGCCACAGCCACGTGGACAGTGCCCCCTGGAGGTGTGCGTCTGTCAGTACTGGCACCTGGGCAGACCCCGGCCCCCAGCCCCACACCCTGCCTGTTTTCCCTGGGGAACCTCCTCCCCTCTGAGATCATGAGAATCTCCATCGTTAAAGCAGGGACCACCCTGTCCCTGCCTCACGGAAGCTGCTGGAAGACCACAGGCGAGAGACCTTCTGAACCAGAAATCCTGGCACCTCAGCACACTTGCGACAGGAGGCTGATGCAAGCCCATCCCCCGCCCAAGTGTCTGAGAGTTTCCGCCCGTGGCAATCAGCCTCTGCCAGTGACATAGCGAGCTGACTACACGACAGGGACAGCCCAACACACGCTCCGCACTGTCTCCGAGCAGAACTGGCTTGCCACTTTTTCTTAAGTTTATTTATTTCTGAGAGAGAGCGAGAGAACCAGTAGGGAAGGGGCAGAGGGGTGGGGGACAGAGCATCTGAACTGTCAGCACAGAGCCCGATGCAGGGCCTGAACCCACGAACTATGAGATCATGACCTGAGCCAACGTTGGACACTCAACCGACAGAGCCACCCAGGTGCCCCTGGCTTGCCTCTTAACACACCCTTTGGCAGCTGTCCTTCCCTGGGCTCCTCCCCACCGCTTGCCCTCAGATCCTCGTCTTGGGGTCTGCTTCTGGGGAAACCCACACTAAGGGGGATTATCTGGCCCCTGAAGGCAGCAGCCCCGAGCCCCCCAGGGAGGCAGCGTCGCTGGTGGATGCCTCCATTCCATCTGGGGACCGCACGGCTTTCAAAAGACTTCAGTTTGCAGGGCCCACTCACACCCCCTGGGCTCCTTGGGGCGGCAGCTCACCGAGCCTGGGACCCACCTCCACTCCAATCACCAAAGCTTTCCCTGATGCAGGCCCAGAAATGACTCTGCCTGGCTTCCTAGCCCATTTTTCAGATGGGGAAACGAGGCTCCTAAAGGTAGCCAGCGAGGTACAACCAGACCCTGACTGCGGGGTGCTGGGGTGCAGGGCCTGCTTGGGGACCCCCGCTCTTGGGATCCACCAGTAACTTGCATGGCCCACAGCCCCCCACTTATAAGACCACCCTGGGCTTTGGGGTCTGTCATCCTCCTAGCCACCTCTAAGAGGGACAGGCCTCTGCCCAGGCGCCCCGGCCTCCCTGCCACATCCCCGTCTCTGCTGCCAGCCCCTCCCCGATGTCGCGAAGGGATCACAATCCGAGACCATCTCCGGTGGGCCCATGGAAAACAGCCCCCTCCTCACTGGGACGCACTGAGAAGACTCCTCCCCAGTCCCATGCCTTTTCAGAGGCGTGTCCCAAACCGGAATCCATTGGGAGGAACTGGTGAAGAAAATCATCATATGTGTCCCCTGCCCCCCGGTTCTCCCCCCAACCCCTGACTCAGCGGGAGGCTCTGATAGGAGGATGAGGGACCACCCTCACAGCTCGCCACCCACCAGAGCCGTGTGACATCCTTGAGTGGCCGACCCTCACCTGGGAAATAGCATCCTCGAAGCTCATGCTATTCCCTGGCCGTGCAACATGGTGGAAGCCTTGAACGACCATCCCTCCCATCAATGGTGCCAAGTGCCCTGGAACAGCCCGGCCCCGCCAATGGTCAAGGCCATCCCAAGACAGGCAGAGGGCTCTGCTGATATGCCGAAGCCATCTTTCGGCCCAACTCCATCCCCTACAGCCAGGATTCAGGTACCCATTCCTGGGCAGAGTGGCTGCCTGCTGGGGGATCTAGAGCTTTCTGGGGGCACAATGCACACGCATGTGCACACACGTGCACATGGAGCACACCACCCCAAGGGTTCACAGAGCCCAAGACATCATCTAGACATCCTAAGAATGTCTACACTACAAACAGACTCCTCGATTCCTTCCCCGAGAAGCCTTTCTTGGGAGGAAACGAACCCCGGCTTTATGTCAGATAACAGAGACCCCAGTTTGGTAAGCTAAGTGCAGAGAAGCTGGGGGGCGCAGCTCTCTCTTCTTCATTAAGAGAGAATTCTGAAGATCCCAAAACTTGATGAACTCATTCATTCAGACAACCGTAACCAACAGAGGCCAAGATGGTTGATGACAGGTTACTAAGCAACCAGCTACTAGGAAAGGAGCGGAGAAGCCCCAAGGTCAATCTCCGCATCCCCGGAAACAGGACCCCTGTGCATCCTGGAGAGATGCAACGAGAAGTTTCTTGCCTTTCCTGCCTGGAACGTGTATCCTGAATACAATGTAGCCCCTGGGCTGTCTAACAGGGCAGCCGATAGCAACATGTAATTCAGCAAATGTGCTTCCTCTACAACGCGCCAGGGCAGCTCAGTCGGTTAAGCGGCCTACTTTGGCTCAGGTCATGGTCTCACGCTGTGAGTTCGAGCCCCGCGTTGGGCTGCTTGCTGTCAGCGCTGACCCCATTTTGCATCTTCTGTTCCTCTCTCCCTCTCTATCCCTCCCCCACTCCCACCCATGTTCTCTCTCTCAAAAATGAATAAAAACATTAAAAAAATTTTTTAACCAAATAAGACTAACAATTCAAGTGCTCAATAGTGCTAGGACTCATTGCTGATGGGGACAGGTGGGCAGGGGGTCTTGGGGTTAGGGAAGAGACTGTCCTCACCAGGAAGAGATGTGCACTGAAGTCATACCATCAAGGGATCTGTCGAAGCCAATTTAGCAAAATGCTAGTAATCACTGAGTTCAAGCCGTGGGGTGACTGGAGCTCATTACACTATTCTCTTACTTTTATGAAAGATCATTTTCATAATGTGACCACTGGAATATGTACATACTCTCAAAACACTCCCTCCCCACAAATGCCAACTGATTACCAAAACACATAATACCTTTACAGAGAGAAAACACAAAGACACCCACGTGAGCAAGCAATCATGGATGACATCACACCAAAAGACAGACTGACATGTGCTGTCGGTTACAAGGTGACTAGAAGGAGCAGCATTGCTTCTGCCAAAATGGGGGTGGTGGGCGCTTGGGCAGCTCAATCGGTTAAGCGTCTGACTTTGGCAGGTCTTGATCTCACGGTCTAAGTTCAAGCCCCGCATCGGGGCTCTGTTCTGACAGCTCAGAACCTTGAGCCTGCTTCAGATTCTGTGTCTCCCTCTCTCTCTCTTGCCCCTCCCCTGCTGTCTGTCTCTCTCTCAAAAACAAACATGAAAAATATTTTAAAAAACAAACAAACAAACAAAAAATAACGCAGAGCCTCAATCTATCCGTAAGACCCCAAGCCAAGCCCCAGAGCCCCACATGAGGCAGCCTCCAGAACTGGCCTGGACACGTCAAAAACACGAGTGCCTGATAGAAGAAGACAGGAGATGAATTCTGGACTCGAGGAGGCTAAGGCCACATCGTGGTGCACCCCAAATTGGATCCTGGCAGCTGGGGCAGTGATGGGGCAGTTGGCAAAATCTGCACACGGATTCAACGGGAGAGAAGATTGCCTCAACGCTAATATCCCTTTTTCTTCTCTTTCCTCTCGCATTTAATAAACGACCTGCTTCTGTTCCCGTTTTCAGCTAGACTTTATTTTTTTGATATTTTTTAAAATTGTGGTAAAATACTCTCATAGTAGAATTTACTGTTCCAACCACTTTTCGGTGTCCAGTTCAGGGGCACTGAGCACATTCGCACAGCTGTGCCACCGTGACCACCGTCCGTCTCCAGAACCTTCCATCTTCCCACTCTGAGACTCGGTCCGCATTACACGCTGACTCCCACCGGCCCCAGCCCCGGGTTCCACCACCTGCTCTCTGTCTCTGAGAGTCTGATGACTCTGGGGACCCGGCAGGAATCACACATCCCTCCTTTTGTCCATCAGCTTACCAGCATACTATCCTGTGTGTGTTTTCTTCCTTTTACGCCTTTTCTTTTTTTGAGAGACAGACGGGGGGAGGGGCAGAGAAGAACGGAGGATCCCAAGCAGGCTCCACACCATCAGTGCACAGCCTGATGTGGGGCTCAAACTCACAAACCATGAGATCACAACCTGAGCCGAAACCAAGAGTTGGATGCTTAACCAACTGAGCCACCCAGGCGCCCCCTTTCTTCTTAAGGCTCAGTCTCTGTTCTTTTTTTTTTATTTGTTTTAATATTTATTTATTTTTAGTGTTTATTTTAATGTTTTTTTGAGAGAGAAACAGAGCATGAGCAGGGGAGGAGCAGAGAGAGCGAGACAGGGAATCCAAAGCAGGCTCCAGGCTCCGAGGTGTCAGCACAGAGCCCGATGCGGGGCTTGAACTCAAGACCTGCAAGAGATCACGACCTGAGCGGAAGTCGGGACATGCAGCCCACTGAGCCACCCAGGCGCCCCTCAGTCTCTCTTCTTAAATGTCATTCCATAAGAAAGTATCTGGGACCACATACACACGCATGGAAGGCTTTGGGGTCAAGGACATATTGATAAGTAACCGTCCAATCCCATTGTCAGGAGATGAAACAGGCAGATCCCCTGCTGCAGCCCCCCAGCCCCTGGCGGTCCCAGAGGCCCCCCTCCCCCCGCCTTGCTCACTGCTGCTGTGGTCTCTGGAGTGGTGGCCTCCTGGAACCAAAACCTTGTTACTCAGTGTAAAAGCCTCAACAGCACCCCCGAGCACAGGGGAGAAAGGCCAGCAGCTGGGCACACCCGGGCCCTTGGGGACCTGACCCCACATCCTCCCCTCCAGAGGCTCTGAGTCCAGCCTCAGACTTTTCCCTGCATTCCTGCACTCCCCCTCCAGCCCTCATTGATGCTCTTCCCACTTCCAGCCTCCTGAAGAACTCCCGTTCACCCTGAAGGACCCACCCCAAAGCCACAGGTCCCCAAGGCTTCTCCTGTCCCATCCAGCATCTCAATCGTGTATAAAAGGACACTCACTTTCGTTTTTGGCCACACATTCCACCCCTCATTCCATCGGGCTCAAGTGGAGCCACACCCTTCCACCACCCAAGCCATGCCTGACACCCAAACTCCATGCTCTGGAGGATCCAGACTGGCGTAGCCCTTCCCCTAACCCCAGTGACAGGTTCAAGGGCATGCATGCAATCCAAGTCAGGGTACAGAGTCTCGAGTCCAGAACAGTGGTGCTCCTGCCGGCAAAGAAACTCCCTGTCCACAAGGGCTGTGAGCCACAGAGCATGCAGCCCCCAGAAGAAACAAAGCCCAGAGACAAAGAGAGACAGCGGAGGTCCCCTTTGAGACCCTGGATCCAGCCAAACCTGAACTCAGACACTCCTGGACTTTCCAGTTCTGAACACTAACAAACGTATTTTTTCTGGTTTTCCCATCCTTCTCCTTTTCCCTCCTTTCCTTCTTGTCCTCATCTTCCTTCTCTCTTTCCTCCTCCTCTGCCCTCCTCCTTCTCTCTCTCCCTCCCTCCCTTCCTCCCTCCCTCTCTAGTCTAAGCCAGTTCAAATTGAGGGTCTCTGTTACTTAAAACTGAGAGTACCTGATTGGCCCTCAGATCCTCCTGACCTAGGGAACTTGAACAGAAACATTCCCACGTTTCCTGCTTGTGTATCAGCATCTCAAGCATGCATTAGTTCACAGTATTATTAGGAAACTGAGTCCTCCCCTAAACCATCCGCTTCTATACACCTGGGATGAAACTCAAGATTCTACATTTCTCTTTTTTAAGTTTATTTATTTATTTTGATAGAGAGAGCATGAGCAGGGGAGGGACAGAGAGAGAGAGAATTCCAAGCAGCTTCCATGCTGTCAGCGCAGAGCCCGACTCAGGGCTCAATCCCACGAACCAAGAGATCGTGACTTGAGCCAAAATCAAGAGTTTGATGCTTAACCAACCGAGCCACCCAGGCACTCCTATGTAAATACTTCTTGACTTTTTTTATGCTTATTAATCTTCATTCGTATTTTGCCTTTCAAACTTAAGAACATTTTGGATATGCTACAATCCAAATAACTTAAGGCAATTTTTCACATCTTGTCTAATTTACCTCTGCAGGATATTTTTTAAATTACATTTTGTGGGGCGCCTGGGGGGCTCAGTTGGTTAGGCAACCGACTTCAGGTCAAGTCATGATCTCACGGTTTGTGGGTTCAAGCCCTGCATTGGGCTCTGGGCTGAACACTTGCTCGGAGCCTGGAGCCTGCTTCGGATTCTGTGTCTCCTTCTCTCTCTGCGCCTCCCCCACTCACGCTCTGTCTCTCAAAAGTAAATAAATGTAAAAAATTAAAAATAAAATAAAAATAAAAAATAAACTACATTTTGCATTTTGCTCTCCACTTTGCTCTCCAAGAGAAATTTCTGCAGTGACGGAAACATTGTAAGTCTACACTGTCCAATATGGTAGCCACTGACCATCTGGGGCCCCTGAGCCCTTAGATGTGGCCTGTGTCACTGAGGGACTAGCTTTTACATTTTATTTCATTTTAATGACTTCAGATCTGAATTTAAATAGACACAGGTGGTTGGTGCTCCAATGGACAGCACCCCTTTAGATGATTACTGTGTAGAGAACACAATTTCCATGAAACTCCTGACAATTAGTAACATAATGATTCTGCTACAGTGAAGAAAAAAATAAATCGTATGCAACATATGAACTATTAATAAGATATGCGTGCCTTTCTTTTATTTGCTAACCCAGGCATCACTGGCTCAGCCACAACAGCCAAGGCACCTATAAAAGTAACCAAACTCTGCTGCCTTACTCAGTAGTGGCCTGTCTTCACTCATGTGACGGCCACCATTTCCAAGAGTATTCAATCTGTGTCATCAAAGAAGTGTATTTGCGAGGCCAGAACCCGTTTCACTGAAAAGCTTGTAAGCTGGATTTTTTACTTTATTTTTTCTTAACTTTTAAATATTTATTTGAGAGAGAGAGAGTGCACGCATGAGTTGGGGAGGGGCAGAGAGCAAGGGAGAAACAGAATCCGAAGCAGGATCAAGCCTCTGAGTCATTAGCAGAGAGCCCAACGCTCGAACTCAAGAGTGAGATCATGACCTGAGCCGAAGTCGGACGTTCAATGGACTGAGCCACCCAGGAGCCCCTAGATTTTTCACTTTAAATATTCAGACGTATGGTGCATGGGCTTCCACTGGGACACATGGTCCGGCCCCATGGATGCCTGGGGCAGGCCTGTCTGCGAATGAATGAAGGAGGCGGCATGCTCTGAGCGTCCCGCCAGGCCCAGCAAGGGTGCAGGCAGTGGGGAGGACTACAGATTCTAGCCTCTGGGTCCAGCAGGGACTGGAAAATCACACGATCTCCGGTACCTACTCCACAAATGTAGGTGACCGTGAGGATGATTGTCCCCATGGTGGCATGGGAGGCAAGAAAGCTAAGGACGGACGGTCCAGGTGTGAACCTCACCGTGCGCCCTATGACCACGGGCAAACCAAATAGGGATAAAATATGGTACTGACCAGCACGCCTGGGAGGCTCAGTCAGTTGAGCATCTTGACTCTTGATTTCGGCTCAGGTCATGATCTCACAGTTTGTTGGTTCAAGCCCTGCGTTGGGCTCTGTGCTGACAGCTCAAAACCTGCTTGGGATTCTCTCCCTCTCTCTCTGCCCCTCCCCTGCTCATGCTTGCCCTCTCTCTCTCTCTCAACAATAAACTTAAAAATAAATAAATAAAACGTAATGGTAGTGCTGCCCTGACTGCTAAGGACTGGATGAGACGGTGAAGGGAAGGTGCTGGTCACGAGGCCCGGCACCTGGCGCCTACCCCACAAAGCCCAGGACTGGCCCGCCCACAGCAGCCCAGCGAGACAGAGTGCCTGGAAACCCCTCCTTGCCACCCCTTCTCCGAGCACAGAGACGCGCTGACATCACAGCAAGCCTTGCCAGGAGGGAAGGGTCTCTGGGGCAGTCCCCTGGGTCTTGAGAAGCTTATTTCTTACGGAGTCCTTCAAACCCTCCCCAGAAAGATCGACCATAAATAACACCAATCACTTACCTGAATAGCCACCACTTTGGAGCACCAACTGTATACCTGTACTAGACTCTTCTCATATATATCTTGATCACCTTAAGGACAACCAAATAGATGTTCACGAAACCCATAGCCTTCAGAATTTCTTGGCTGGGCCAGGACTGGTCCTAAATGGCCTTGCATGGATGTCGGATAGTAGCAGGCCGTCAGGATCTAAACCTACAGAGAGCCTACCAGGGTCACCATACGCTTAATCAACCCAACGTTAACCTCAGGGAGAAGAAGGCTAGGAAAACTTGATGAATGAGTAGCCTGCTCCAGAGAACCCAACAAAGAGATGAGCAGAATCAGAACACAAGCTCCAGGCTCCTTCCACTACCCAAGGGCACCCCTGTGGGAAGAGCTGGGCCCTGACCTTTGTGTGGTCTTAGGAGCAACTTCAAGACCCGTGGCAAGAATTGCATTATGGGGGCCATTCCTGGGGGCGTCCTGAGACCTGGTCGTTGTAAACTGGGCAGGCAGTGAGCATCACCTGGAACTTGGGACCCACAGGACGTGGCCAGTGCCCAGGTTTAATGATGGATCAAGAAGTCTCCTGAACATTGGGACCTTGCTGCCGAGAAGTCCCCGTCAGTGTTACTTACAGAAGTGGATTCCAGGAAGCTGCCCAAGCATCCGAAAGTGGGAAATAATAAAGCAAAGCAGGTGCAACGATGAGATGAAGTGTTAGGCACAGCACACATTAAACCGAGCTTGTGAATAATTGTTAAAGGCAAGGGACACAGGACTGCAGAAGGTCCCATTTTAAAATCAGGATACAGAGCTAGCTATAGGGTATCTGCAGAACAAAGACTGGGAGAAGACACAAAAAAACCACATTTCACGGTAATGATCTCAAGATGGCAGGATGAAGGGTGACTACTGCTTTCATTTTCTTAATGTTTATTTATTTATTGAAAGAGATAAAGAAAGAGAGAGAGAATCCCAAGCAGGCTCCACACTGTCAGTGCAGAGCCTAACACGGGGTTCGATCTCACAAACTGGGAGATCATGATCTGAGCTGAAAATAAGCGTTGGACACTTAACCAACTGAGGCACCCTTCGCTTTCTTTTTCTTTTTAATGTTTATTTTTGAGAGAGACAGAGCATGAGTGGGGAGGGGCAGAGAGAGACACACACACAGAATCAGAAGCAGGCTCCAGGCTGAGCTGTCAGTGGAGAGCCGGACACAGGGCTCGAACTCACAAGCCATGAGAGCATGACCTGGGCAGAGGTCAGACACTTCACCGACTGAGCCACCCAGGTGTCCCGACTGCTTTCATGTTTATACCTACCCCCCAAGATCTAAAAACTGTTCTTGAAGGAGCACATGCTGCATTTATAACCATAATGTTGCTTTATAATGACCCCCTTTATAGGTCAGATGAAAGTAAGAGAGCAGACCAATGTCTTCGGACGTTAATTCACTTGTCCAAAGCCACACAGCCACTATTCACTCAACAGATTTGACTGTGCCTACTGAGATACCCGGTGCCGTTCTGAGCCTCGGGGAGGCAGCAATGGACCCAACCTCCCCCGTAGGGAGGTACGGCCGCATGGGTAAGTCTCCCCATGGGAAGGGGAGCTATCTTACAGGGCACTTAGAATCCAGCTTGTTTTTCTTCCCAAGTCAAGAAAGAGAACACTGCCAGGACCCAGAAGCACCTTGTGTACCCCCCCCCCCAGAAGTAGCCAGGAAGCTGAGTTTGCACTAACCATTTTCTGACTTTCCACATACCTCCCTCGGCACTCCTAAACAACACCGTTGGTTTGCCTGTTTTTGAGCATTAAATGATTGCATTCACACTTTGTGTTTTGCTATCACTCTTCACGCCTAGGAGATTTATCCATACTGTTGCCTGAAGGTGGAGGTCATTCTCACACCAGGAAATTATTCCAGCATATGCATACACACCATCCCACCAAGGACACTTGGGACGTCGTGCTTATCACGAACAACGCTGCTAAGATGCTCGTCCGTTTCCTTGATGCACATGTGCGCCACCTTCTCCAGGGTGTAGACGCCCAGCGAAAAAGCAGAGCTTTCAGCTCATGTGTGTTCCCTCGTCCTTGCGTTCATCTGCAAGACGATCTGCATTTTTACATTTCCTATTCTCTTATTTGTCCTTCTCTTACGGTAGGTCTTCATACATCCTGGATATTAATGAGTGGGGTGGTTAAATGTGCTGCAAGTATGTCCTTCTAGTTTGTAGCCTGTGTTCTATTTTCTTCATGGCTTTTTTTTTTTGATAAATAAGAACTCATCATTTTTTATTGGCTGTTTTTTTTTAATGTTTTATTTATTTTTGAGAGAGAGAGAGAGCATGAGCAGGAAAGGGTCAGAGAGAGAGGGAGACACAGGCTCCAGGCTCTGAGCTGGCTGTCAGCACAGAGCCCAACGCGGGGCTCGAACCCACAAACTGTGAGATCATGACCTGAGCCGAAGCCGATGCTCAACTGACTAAGCCACCCAGGTGCCCCGAACTCATCATTTTTAACGTAGTCTCGCTTATCCATCTTTTTTTTAATGCTTTTAACTTTCTGTGCCATCAGATCTCTTTATCTACCCTGAACTCCAAAAGACACTCCTTTCCGTTGTCTAAAAGTTTTCAAGTGTTTTTTTTTTTTATGTTTTTTATTTATTTTTGAGAGACAGAGAGAGACAGTGCGAGCAGGGGAGGGTCAGAGACAGTGGGAGATACAGAATCCGAAGCAGGCTCCAGGCTCCGAGCGGTCAGCACAGAGCCCGATGCAGGCGGGGCTCGAACCCACGAACCGTGAGATCATGACCTGAGCTGAAGCCGGACGCTTAACCGACTGAGCCCCCCAGGTGCCCCTCAAGTGTTTTATTTTTACAAGTGTTTTTCTATTTCACTTATAAATGGTGGATCCATCCAGAAATGCTTCTTTCTGTGTGGTGTGAGGTAGGGCCCAGTTTCACTGTTTCCATCTAGATAGCCAGTTGTTTCAGTACCATTTACTCAACAGACCATCCTTGCCTCAGATAATCAGCAATACCAGCTTTCTCAAAAATCAAGTCTTTGGGGTGACAAGGTGGCTCAGTTGGTTAAGCATGTGACTCTCGATTTCAGCTAAGGTCATGATCTCAGTGTTGTGAGATCAAGCCCCATGTCGGGCTCCATGGTAGGCATGGAGTCTGCTTAGGATTCTCTCTCTCCCATTCCTTCTGTCCCTCCCCCACTGAAGCACGTGCTCTCTCTCAAAATAAAAAAATCAAATGTTTTTATAGGCATCAATCTGCTTCTGATCTATTATGTTCCATTGGTCAATTTCCCTAGCCCTGCACCAACACTACACAGTCTCTAATTCCTATAGCTTTAGGATAAATACATTTCCTGATCTAGATAAACCATTTAAGGATTCTAGGTTAGAAATTTAAAGATCAGCTGCTCCAACCATCCACTGAAAACCAAAGGCTCAAAGAAGGAAAGCATCTTTCACAGTGTCACACAGCATAGAACCAGGAACACTGTTACAGGCTGAATGTTTGTGTGCCCCCTAAAGAAATTTGTATGTTGAAATCTAATTTCCAGTGTGAGGGCATCTGGACATAATCAGGTCAAGAGGAGAGAAGCCCTTCTGCAAGAGATTAGCTCTTTATAAGAAGAGACTAGAGAGCTAGCTCCTCTTTCCATTACATAAAAATACAATGAGAAGTCTGTAGTCCGTAACCCAGAGGATGATCTCACCAGAACACAACCATACGGGCACCTGATCCCGAACCTCTAGCCTCCAGAACTATAAGAAATGATTTTCTATTGTTATAAGCCCCCCAGTTTATGTTACTTCGTTACAACAGCCCAAACTGACTAAGACAAACACCCACTTCTCTCCCTGGAAGACATTCCTATGCTATTTTTTTATGTTTTTTATTTATTTTTGAGAGACAGAGAGAGGCAGCATGAGCAGGGTAGGGTCAGAGAGAGAGGGAGACACAGAATCCAAAGCAGGCTCCAGGCTCTGAGCTAGCTGCCAGCACAGAGCTCAACGTGGGGCTTGAACCCACGAACCGTGAGATCATGACCTAAGCTGAAGCTGGATGCTTAACCGACTGAGCCACCCAGGCGCCCCATTCCTATGCTATTTAATATGGCAGTGACCAGGCCATGTGGCTGTTGAGTACCTGAAATAAAGCTCGTCCAAAGTGAGATGGGTCATACGTGTAAAAGACACAAACAGATGCCAAAGACTTGCAGCAAAAACAAGAACGTAAAATGTCTTACGAATAATTCACTTGGATTCATTATACATTGAAATGATAACACTCTGCCTATCTAGGATTCATGACAATAGAGGCTTAAAGTTAATTTCATGTTTTACCTTCCTATGACAATGAGACAGAAAATCAGCCACACGCTCAACGGAATAGCTACTAAAAAATATAGAATTACATATGTGACGTTTCTACTGGGTAGCACGACATCACGTTATGAAACTCACTCAATCAAGAAGCCTTTATTAAGGATCTAACTTGTAGGCTGCACCATAGCAAGGCCATGCGATGAGGAAGGGAACAGAAATAGTTCTAATCGATGTGCTCCACTTCCTAACCGGACTCATCACCCGTAGAAATGGCATCCATCCAAGCATGAAAGGAAAAAAGCTCACGGCCCAGCCCCGGGTCCAGCTGGAGAGCTCTATGGCAGTTAGAGAGAGCAGCACCGGTGTCCAAATCTACAGATCACTTGGACCAAGCTTCCTGTCCTCTCACAAGTAAATCAACCGGCTGGGATCCAGAGAGGTTCAGGCACCTACCCAAGACCACACAGCAGGTGCAGGACAGGTGAAGGCCCACAGCATGGGCTTCACAGCTCCTTCCGTGCATGTTTGCACCCGTGGCCTCACATCCTAGGCTTCCCCCTTCCCTTACGAAGAACGCTCCACCAACTTAGACCTCACCATAGCACACAGGACCCTCGAGAACAAGCCTTGGAAAGTCCAAGCATCTGTGTCAGAGAAGACCCCCATGGATTTGAGCAGCCCGCCACCCCCCCCCACCTTCCAGCCAAAAGGAAAACCACAGGAACATCCCCATACATCCACTTTCCTAGTGGGACCTCCCGACGCTATGAAGGAGACATGGACAACACCCCCCCCCCCAGGAAATAGAGGGTGAGACAGAACAGGGAAAGCCCTAGTCCTGCCTCCCACCTCCAGTGCCACGCTCAGCCTGGACAGCTGTGATCATGTTCTGTTGTTCGACCAGAATCTGTACAGACCTCATGGGGACAAGGACCCTTCTTAACAAGTGCCAGGAGACAATGAGCCACGTAGATGTGGGTATCAAAACTGATGCCAGCCAGTCTCTCCAACGCACCACCTTCCCCTCCACACAGAAGCAGGGGAGGGCAAACATTGGCTGGGCGCCCTCTCAGTGCCCAGGAGGGAGGCAAGAGCCCTAGCAGCTGGGTTCCCAGAACTGCCCGTCCTTCCTCAGGACCCCGAGGGGCTGAGGGCAGCTGTAGAAAGAAGGGTGGTCATGCCAGCTTTCAGACGAGCAGACCTCACAAAAACTTAGAGAAACTTAATAATTATGAACCTCCCATTTAATGTGAACTTAGTGCAATAGGACCTTGGTTCCCACTCAGCATTTGACATCTGTCATCATTTTAGGAGAAACTGAGGCTCAGGGGTGACCACAAACCTCACAATGGGAAAAGGCCAAGCAGCTCTTTCTGGGTCCTAAGCCTCAGTTTCCCCACCTAAAAAGACCATTTAATTCATTCCTCCTGCTTGCTGAGGGTGGCCAGGGTGGGGGATGGTGGGGAAAAGGGGTGGTGCGGGAGTGAGGAGGGGGGTTGACAGGAGCGGTACGGGGGTGGGAATGGGGAACAAGGGCAGTGCAGGGAGTAGTGGGGGTACACGGGTGGTGCGTGCCGGCACCTCTCTTATCATTAACAAAAACGCCAGATAGAAATTGAGAGATTATTCTGCTCCGGGCGCCATTCAAAGTGCTTGCGAGCTCCTGTCACTAATCTTCACGGAGTCCCCAGGGATGGGGACGTTCATTATCCCCGTTTTGGAGACCTGGAAATTGAGGTTCAGGGAGGAGAAGCGAGTCGCCGCCGGGAGAGCAGGCGCTGGGAAGCCGCGCTCCTCCCGGGTCCGGGGCGCACAGCTGGGCGCGGAGACTCTCACAAAGAGCACGAAGTCGCGTTTCTGGTTTCTTCCGGCCGCGCTTCAGGTCCATTTATCAACTCCACTTCTCCGGGCGGCGCGGAGCCGGGAGGGACCCTCGGCCACCCCTCCCCGCGCACGCCCCCTTCCGCGCGGGCCCCCTCCTTTAATATCCCCCTCCCCGGCGCCCCCTCCCGGAGCGCCTCACCTCCCCGCCTTCCAGCACGCGGCGCCCCCCGGCGCCCCTTTCCCCGCGTGCGCCCCCTCCCGGAGCGCCCCTCCCCGCCGTCCCGCACGCGCCCCCCTCCCCAGGGGCCCCGTCTCGGCGCGCTCTCGCCCTCACCTCGCGTACTTCGTCTTCTGGAAATCCAGGAGCCGGGGAGCGAACATCGCGGCGATTCCATGAGCGCCCAGCCCGGGGCTCTGACAACCGGCGCTGGGAAGGAGCGCTGGAGGGAGGGACGGAGGCACGGGGCGCGGGAGCAGTAGGTAGGCGGGCGCAGGGTGGAGGCGGGGGCGGGGGAGGGCTGGGGGGCGCCCGGAGCCCGAGCTGGAGCCGAGCCGAGCCGGGGCCCGAGAAGCCGACGCCAAATCGAGAGCAGATGGGGCGGGGGCGGGGCGGGGGGGGCTCCGGGCCAATCGCTTTAGTCCCCGCGGCCTTGGCCCCCTCCCCGTGCCCGACCGACCCCTCCGGCCTCCGCAGCGGGGAGGAGGAGCGATTGGGAAGGATGGGGGCTTCCGATTGCAGCCCCTTCTCTCTCTCCCCTCAACCTTCCACCCCCGTGTCCCCTCCGCCGGTAGTTTTCAGAGCGAGGTGACGGCCTGCTAGACGGATCCCCGCTGTCTCCCGCGGCCGGGGCTGGGCTGGAAAGGGAGCGGACGAGCCTGCCGCGCCAGCCGTCCTGGCCCCTGGCGTGGCTGGCGCCGGGGTACACTTGGAGCTCCGGATTCTCCCAGGGCAGGCCCGACGGTCCCAAGGGATCCGCCCGGGAATGGCCTCGGTCTTTGGGGAACCTCTCCACTCCCAGACACTGTGATTCTGGGGAAGTTAACGACCCCCCAGACAGGAGGACATGCATGGTTGTCGGATTTCAGCGTACCCAGAATCTGCCCACCCGCCTTTATCTGCAAAATCCAGTTGTCCCCTTCAGGAGACCTTGGCCCGGTTATGGGCTATGGGGAACCATCTACGGGAAGGAGCTGCTGGAGGCAGAACCCTGAAAAGACAGGTGCCCAGATTGAAGAGCAGGCACCTCCTTCTCCTCCTCCTCTCCCTACTCTTATGTTCCTGAACCCCAGCTCCCTGCTACTTTTTATGAAGCTCTATTTGAGATCCTGTTACACATCCAGAAAAACAATACCACCCTACGAATTCACTTCTGCCCTCCAAATGGTGGGCTCAGGATGGGCTCAGATACCCAGTGTCGGTGAGGACAAAAAGGGTTGCACGTAATGCATTCACAGGGCACAGCAGGGCTGGGAGAGGGGTGTGAGTGTGGCGGAGCAGGCAGGGCTGCTGGTGGGGACCAGAGAAGGGGTCTAGGGATGTTTAGGAGATAATACCCACCAGACTCTGATGATGGATTAGAAGTGGAAGGTGACTACTCGGCTCTGGCTGGCCCTGCTGGGTAGGGACTGAGGACAGCAAGGGCGTGGGGACGGGAAGAGACCAGAGGAGAAGCAGCAGGAAGGTGAGGAAGATGCGACTTGTGTTTTGGCCTGGTGAGCTCGAGGTCAAGGTGGGCATGAGTGGAAGGCCGAGGGCTAGACTGGTGGGCCAGGGGGTCCCATAGGGCAGCAAGCCCACCCTTCAAGGAGGGCTGGAAGGTCCCTGGGACCTGCAGGTTTCAAATTGCTCATCTGGACCCATCAGCCACCAGCCCCCGCGTCTGTTTATTTCTACCTTAAATACAGTGAAATGCAATTTGAAATGCAGCTCTTCACTCACAGGAGCCGCATTTCCAGTGCTCAACAGCTACATGTGACCAGTGGCTGCCATATCCGTCCATTTCCAGTATTGCAGCAAGTCCCATGGGGCAGCGTGGCTATAGAAGACCAGGAAGTCACCCCAGGTGGGCAGTGAGCACCCCTGGAAATGAAATAGGAGATATCTGGTCCAGAGTGCATTGTGCTGGGGAGGGGGTGGGGAGAATAAGTCACGTTCGGGAAACTTTTGTTTCAGTTGTTTGCATACATGTTGTGGCCTGGTTGGCATGGAAAATGTATTCTTACTGGGAGTCGTGGTTAAGAATGGGCAAGGCTCGTGGCTATAGTGACCAGCCCCTCCTGTCCCCTCTACAGAAGAAGGAAAGAAGCTTAGAGGGACCAAGGGACCCACCCAAGGTCACACAGCCAGAGGAGCTGTCCTGGAGCCCAGCTTCCCAGACTCTGAGCTCTGAGCCTGCATTTCACTGCTTCTTCCCTGACCTTGACCTCCATCACCATTGTTATGACCCCACATACACACACAAATGCAATAAAGGACTGCCTTGTTGTCAGCCTCACCAGGACACACCTGTCCCCAGGTGTCAGCCACACCTCCTCCTCAGTCCTCAACCTCAATTCCCAAAAAGGTCCCTCTGTCTTTATAAATGAGAAAGGTCCCAGAGTCCTCACCTCCCAGTGGCCCCCTCTTCCAGGAAGTGCAGGGCAGGCCTGGGGCATCTGCTGTTGACCACAGCTGCCCGGAGGGTGAGGGGAGCCACAGGTGTGGGACCAGACCTCCCCAGGCTACCAGGCCCTAGCCCTCCGTTGACCTTCAGCAGGTCTTGGCAATGTGTTCAGCAAGGCCCCAGAGGGGACCCCCGAAGGGAAACACAAGCCCAGAAATGGATTTTCTTTTTCTCCACAGGCAAAAAGAGTTGAATGAGAAACAAGTTACTATTTTTACTGCTGGGGTCTGGTCGTTATGGCAACTGAGGGCCTGACTCCCTGGAGAGATCAGGCTGGAGCAGCCAGGGAGGGAGGCGGGGTGGACAGCCCCTGGACGAGCCTCGGATTCCCAACCGACCGTGGGCCCTTCTGGGACCCCTGCCCCTGACTCTGCCTGCACCACCCCTCAACGGAAGGCCACTTGTGCCCGACGTTATTACTGGAAATGTGTCTCCCCTCCAGTCCCCCAGTAGCACTCCACGGTAGGAGACACCGTTCCTAATTCTTGGACAAGAAGCCAGGCTTAGGCGGCCAAGTCCCACAGCAAGCCACACGGCACATCTGTCTGTCCCTGAAGTGCCCTGCACTATTGCATGAGCACTGATTAAACACCTACTGTGTTCCAGCTCTTCAGAGGTGCAGAGTGGCAAGCAGGTAGAGCGATCACACCTCCACCACCACATGCCCACCAACTGCCAATGCTTTTCATCCCTTCCCTGGAGCCCTGACCGTGTCACCAATCTCCTCCCATGGGGCCAACCTCTGCCATCTGTCCTCAGGACCCCACGGCACCCTCTGACATGATTCTTCTCCTCCCTCCTATTGACTTACGTCCCCGATCAGTAGGTATGACATGGGCCTCTACTGTGTACCTAGCACTGTCTGGCAGCAAAGTCCCCATTGTCTCTGCCTGGCCAGGCCACGAACCTTCCGTACCTGCGCAACTTTCTGAAACTCAAGTCTGATGAAGCCCCTCTCCCTAAAACTCTTCGGTGGCTCCCACTGCCTTCAGGACGGAGTCAGGATAAAAAAACAGCCTCACCCACCACTCACGTGCAATAAGTAAATCCAAACTCCCCAAATATGCCTGGCTTTCTCGTGCTCCGTGACTACACAGATCTCTATTTGTTCTTCCAGACCCAGTTCAAAGTTCTATTTTGCAAGAGTTTTGGGGGAAATGGCTTCTCCTTTCTTTTATGCCACCTTCAAACCAGCACCCCGGCCCCATGGGATCATCTTGTAGATATCCACCCGCCAAAGACTGCCCAGACCAGTGCCTGCAGTGAGATTTCTCAACTGGCTTCGGTTAGGGGGAGGGCCCACTGTGGGGAGCCGGAGGGGTCTCCATGAGGGGCGTTAGGAAGGACATTAGGCAGAATTTGTACTTGCCTTGGGTACTTAGGGAGAGTCAAGTTACTGGGGCTTGAACTTTTATTGGGCACTGTCAGGGGGCGCCTGGGCGGCTCAATCAGTTAAGCATCCGACTTCAGCTCAGGTCATGATCTTAGAGTTTGTGGGTTCCAGCCCGCGTCAGGCTCTGTGCTGACGCTCAGAGCCTGGAGCCTGCTTCGGATTTTTAATATAAAAAATAAAATAAAACTTTAAAAAAGGAAAAAGACCATAGGGGTCAATACGAAAGTGTACTCTGCAGACAGGCAGGAACGATTTTGAAATCCTCCATCAGCCCCTTGCGTCAGGAGGGATGGGCAACTATCTCAAATGTGAACATGATGAACGCTCGGATATCCACATCGAAGCCATCCTCCAGCCCAAGCTACCAACCTGCAAACGTCACTCTTTTCAAGGCGCCTTCCAGGTTCTTTGTGCTCTTGGCCACTCCCTGTACCTTCAAATGGTACCTGCATTCGTAACTTAGGTATGATCTCTCTATAGGTATATGTGTATGTGTATATGCACATGTATATATCCACGTGTATATGTGTACTTGTGTATAGTTTATACATGTGTATATATCTCAGATTTTATAATATAGATTCCAGATGATATTTGAGGTATGGTGTTAAATAACAAAACTCCAACTTAGTAAAATTTAAAGATATGATTGGTTTCACTAATCAATCTATGGAACAGGCAGCATCCTATCCAGTAAGCTGAGGCGGGGGTGGGGGGGTGGGGGGAGCTCCACTGGGCTGCGGGAAAGGTTTCTACAGGCAGAGCGAGAATGGAAAAAAGGACATTATTAGCAAAGAATGCATTATTTCAGACAAGTTTGGCCTCCTAAGGGGAATGGAAAATGTCTATTATTTCCAGTGCTGACCAGGAAATTCCCAGTTGATGGGTTCAAGGTTACTCTGCTGGGGGAGGGGTGCAGTTGAGGGAATGAAACTGCAGTTGGGTTAGGTATTAAGTCCAGGTGTGCGACGTGGGGCTCTCGACCTACATGACTGCATGGGGGGGGGCCTACAGTTTTTGGTTGAACAAGGTATGTATAGCTGCTGGAGACTGTCCAGCCAGGGTCCCCTGTCATCGCTCAGAGCTGGGACTCCAACCATCCATTCAGCCTATATGGTGTGCCAGGTCCTGGGCCTCGGGGACAACTTGGCCTGGTCAGGGCTCAGTCAGGGAAGCTCCTTTGCAGCTTTGCTGCCCCCGGGCCAGCCTCATATCTTCCCAGGAAGGAAACAGGAACGAGCCAGCTGGAGTTCTTGGGAAGCAGGCTGGAAAAGAGATTAAGCACAAGGAGATCGATTAGGGGACTATTCTTGGGGTGGACAGCAGGGGCAAGGAGGGAGGAGGGAGGGAGGGGCTTCAGCAGGTGCAGAGGGGAGTCCCATCCACCAGTCACTGGGCACAGCTGCAGGAAAGGAGTGTGGCGTGGGCAAGGCCGGCATCTCCTCTGCCTGGGAACCTCACTGCTCTGAACTGTCCAGGCTCTTCCTGGGTCCCCCAGACTCTTGTCCCAACCTCTCGCCTCCTCCAAACGAGCCCTTCATTCGTCTGCTCATCTGCTCCGCTCCCAACTTAGCCAGGAGTCCAAACCCTAAGCTTCCAAAGCAGCAGAGATGAGAGCAGGAAGCTGGCTGCAGAAGGTGTATGGGGGCCAGATCACGGGTCATCTGGCCTGAGTTCTGGACCCCTCCCCTCAGTCCTGCACGTCCAGGAGTGACTGTCCCGCTCCTGGAGGGGGAAAGGCTCCCAGTTACACCTGCATTCGCAGGAAGCCCGAGGGCATCCATCATTAGGGCTGGAAAGAATCCCTTAATGGATGAAGCCAAATTCAAATCCAGGCCCCCCACTGAGTTGGAGGGCCCTGATTTAAAACCAAAATGCACAAAATAAACAACCAGGCAGGTAATTTCAGTAATGATAACCTAAATCAGCAGAAGAATCAGCGGAATACCAAACATTTTCCCAGAGGATGAGCTGACTCCCCCATGGTAGGTTACCGTCCGCAGGCTTGTCATTTAAGTGTTTTCCCCGGGGCACCAAGATGAAAAATCATCTTCAAAATATTCACGAAAACTGGTGTGATGCGGTAAGTAGATTTTAAAACTCTGTCTTTTGGGGGCACATGGGCAGCTCGGTCGGTTAAGCATCCTACTTCGGCTCAGGTCATGATCGCACAGTTTCTGAGTTCAAGCCCCACATCTGGCTCTGTGCTGACAGTTCTGAGTTTAGAGCCTGCTTCAGATTCTGTGTCTCCCTCTTTCTATCTCTGCCCCTCCCCTGTTCATACTCTGTCTCTCAAAAATAAATAAATGTTAAAAAAAAATTTAATGAATAAACGTTAAATTTTTTTAAAGAAATAAGTAAATAAGCTTAAAGAATATATATATATGTGTGTGTCACAACACCAAAAGAACAAAGTTGGAGGAATCACACGACATGATTTCAATATTGACTATAAAACTACCGTAATCAAGACATTACGGACATTGGGAAAGAACCAACGCATAGATTCGTTGCAGAAAATGTAGAAAATCTAAAAACAGCTCTTTGACTTTCAGCAAAGACGTCAAGGTCATTTAATGGAGAAAAAGACAGTCTCTTCAACAAATGGTGCTGGAGAAATTTGACATTCATATGCAAAAGCAAGTCTTCGTTCCTTTTCTTCACACTGTGTACAGGTTTAAGTGGGTTCCAGCCAGGGGCTGGGGGCAGGGGTGAGCGGAAGCCGGCGACAAAGGGACACAAGGAATTGGGGGAGATGAAGAAACGTCTATATCCTGCTTGCGAGGGAAGCTCCATGGCTGTAAAATTCTGTTAAAGCTCATACAACTGGGGTGCTGGACCAGCTCAGTCGGTTAAGCGTCCAACTCTTGATCTCAGCCCAGGCCATGATCTCACAGTTTGTGAGTTCTAGCCCCGTGTCAGGCTCTGTGCTGACAGTGTGGAAACTGCTTAGGATTCTCTCTCTCCCTCTTTCTCTGCCCCTCCCCTGCTCATGCCTCCACGGCAAAATAAATAAATAAACATTTAAAAAACAACTCATACAACTGTACACTCAGGAAGAATGAAATTTTACTGTATTTAAATTATACTTTGGGGCTCTTGGGTGGCTCAGTCGGCTAAAGTGTCTGACTTCAGCTCAGCTCAGCTCATGATCTCACAGCTCATGAGTTCAAGCCCCACATCAGGCTCTGTGCTGACAGTTCAGAGCCTGAGCCTGCTTCAGATTCTGTGTCTCTCTCTTTCTCTGCCCCTTCCCCACTCCCATTCTGTCTCTCAAAAATAAACAAACATTGTTTTAAATTTTCAAATAATAAATATATTACATTTCAATAGAATTGAAAAGACCTACATAACAATTTTTTAAAAGGGCTAAATCTTTGTACCTGCTGTGTGTGTATATGGAGGAGAGATAAAGAACACATGCGTGGTTCGCACAGGCCCAGTTATTGCTAGAATTGATGATTATAAGCTTTAACATTAGTCACAGAAATGTTCAGTGTTCAAATTTCTTTCTTTTTTAAAAAATTTTTAATGTTTATTCATTTTTGAAAGACAGAGACAGAGCATGAGTGCTGGAGGGGCAGAGAGAAAGGGAGACAGAATCCAAAGCAGGCTCCAGGCTCTGAGCTGTGAACATAACAGCCCGACGCGGGGCCTGAACCCACCAACCAGGAGATCACGACCTGAGGCGAAGTCCAATGCTTAACCGCCCGAGCCACCCAGGTGCTCCCAGTGCTCAGGTTTCTAGAAGCTGATGCCCAGCTCTGACGTTCAGCCCCTCTCTAACATGCCCAGGCTCTCGTCCATCCCTGTCCCACTTACCCAGCTCCTGATTACCCCTGATCCCAGGCCTCCCAAGAGGATTTGAAGCCCAGGATCCAGCCTTGGAGGGTCCCCTCGGGTCTATTGTCTGGGCCTTGCTGGCCTCTTGTGGCCAGAAGCAGAATTATCACAGTATTACACATTAAAAATGACAAATCTGGGAGCTGGCTCAGTCTGGAAGTGACTGGGGGCAGAAAACGGACCTGCTCATCCACCATCCTGGGGGTATCAATTAGAGTGACCTTTCCAACAATACATGTCAACATTTAGAATGCACGGACCTTTGGCCCATTGACCCCAGCTCTGGAAGCCACAGATGATACCTTCTTGCCAAAATGTATTCCCTCTAGTTCTAAATACGAAAGATAAGAGGAAAATTCTCATCCTTGTGTTAGAGGAAACCACAGGAAGGTAATCGGCCAAATCCAAAATGCGGGGCCATCTGCAGGACAACAGATCCTGTCCCTTCAACAAATGGCCTGGCATAAAAACTGGGAGTGGGGAGACTCTTCTGATAAAAAAGAGACTTCCAAGCCCATCAACCAATATAATGTAGAGCTGTAGTTTGGATCCCAGTGCAAAGGAACCCATGGCAAAAAGACATCTATGAGCTAATCATGGGAAACGGATTCCCGACAGTGTAGTAGATGATACAGAGGGATGACTGTTCATTTTGTGAGGTGGCATAATGGCATTAGGGCCACTTGGCTGCCGGGACAGTCAGGGATGCTAGTCAGCATTGGTCTCAAGGAGTTCCGTTCAGGTGGAGACCTGAGAGATGGGAGGCAGGTGTGGGTGCAGGTTGGAAACAAAGGGCAAGTCTTCAAGGTGGGAAAGGGGGAAGAGAGAGATTGGAAGAAGTGTGGCGGGGCTGGTAGAGGGAAGATGGTCCTGGGTGAGAAGGAAGAGGCAAGCAGAGATTGCACAGAGCAGGTGCTGGTAGATTGTGGTGAGGAAATTGGATTTGATTGGAAATTAGGGTGAAGAGGGCGTCTATGACCCCATTGACTCAGGATTCCTCTGAGCAAATGCTTCCCATAAGTTGAAAGGGAGCAAGGGTGGAAACCAGAAGGAAGCCTTTTCTCACGGCAAGGTCAGAGGCGATGGTACTAGAATAGGACATTGATGGGGGTGGGGCAGGGGAATGGTTGGTTTCTAACCGTATTTTGGAGGGAGAATCTACACTTTATTGAGGGTGTGGGAGATGGAATATACAAACGGGCAGTGGCCAGTCCACACATGAGGATCAATCTCTGACCTACCACCTGCGTCAAGCCATCCAGGATGCCAGGCAATCTCCCCAGTAGCCATTGGCCCCAAATGCCAGACTCGATAACGGACAACTTCATTCATTTTTGTCCCCACTTCCAACTTGGGACCAATCAGAGAAAACCAGATATGCTCCCCTCACCAATCACAAAGTGAGCCAGGTGTTTTAACTTAACGACATACATACCCTGCGGACGTTTTCTGGTCCTGGGATCGAACACATTCTTTGCTACTGGATTCCACTGTATGGGTGTCTTAGCATCTCGAAAACAGCATTGCCCAGTTGATGGGTTTCAGGCAATGTTGTGGCTTCTCTCTTACTGTCACATTTTTTTACTCTCGGATTTAGTCCTTCTGTCTAGAGCTCTTCTCTGAGTTCCAGAATGTTAGGGTCAACTCTTCCTTTGACAGAAAGCTCCACACAGAGTGCTCCCAGCTTTACCTTAAAAATCTGAAGCAGGGTCCCTCAGAGAACTGGTCCCTTCCAAGACCTCTCCACCTCTGTCGGCGGCCCTTTGTCTCTCTCACACCCCTGGGAAGGAGCAAAACCACCCAGACAAGGGCAGACAGAGGCCATTCAGCGCTTCTGTAACAAGACTGGCCACCGTCACTTGTGTTTGATGGACTTGAAGGCAGCCAGGAGGGTGGGAGAGCTGGACAGTGACCAAAGGGAAGTCTCCAGTGGCCTGATTGGAGGCTGTCGCCCTGGAGAAGTTGGACATGTTCCCAGGGTATGTTGCAGAACTCCATAATGCTGGCGGAAGGGGCAGACCCTTCCCCCAGCAAAACAGCAATTCAACTGATGACAATATTCAGAAACACTCATTCAAAGCCTCTCAAGGGGCGCCTGGGTGGCTCAGTTGGTTGAGCGTCCGACTTCAGCTCAGGTCGTGATTTCACAGTTCATGGGTTCGAGCCCCGCGTCGGGCTCTGTGCTGACAGCTCAGAGCCTGGAGCCTGCTTCAGATTCTGGGTCTCCCTCTCTCTCTCTGCCCCTCCCCTGCTCATGATCTGTCTCTCTCTGTCTCTCAAAAATAAATAAAAATGTTTAAAAAATAAAAAAATTAATGAAATAGTGTGAAATGGTGGTGGTGAGTGCTTCTATCCTCTTACTGTAGGTACTTGGACTGGTGCAAACTTGATTCCTTTTCATGCCCCTATTTAGGAGCTGTTAAAATATTACTGTTAAAAAATCCAATACCATTCTTTGTTTCTTGTAATAAGAACATAGCCAAATTCATTTTAGGGCTTCTCAGCTATTTATGA
>NC_043707.1:34653092-34665657 GCF_006229205.1 Suricata suricatta | reverse complement strand
AAAAAAAAAAAATTAAAAAAAAACAAAGCCTCTAGAAATGTAAGGGCACATGGCAAATAGAGAAACTTTCATTCAGGAAAATCTTTTAAATCTCTGTAAAAGCCACACCCCCTGGCTTACCCACCCTTGAGCCACAGAGTTCCAGAAGCCCCTCCCAGGGCTGGTGCAGCCAAAGGGGTCCCTCTCCCCCCAGTTCAGTCCCAGGGCTCCAGAGTCACTGTCCAACCCAACAGCAATGCAGAAACTCTGGTCCGGGCCATGTGACTGGCCTGGAGTCTCCATCCCCTGCCTCACCCAGCCCTCACTCTGGGGCACAGACGAGAATCCTGGGGCCCCAGTCGCCCCCGTCTCAGCCCACTCTGCACTCCCAGGGGTGCCAGCCATGGAGATGAGGTCCACCCCCCCCCCGCCCCCGCTCCACCCCACTGCCCACTTATAGAGCATGAGCATCGCTCCCACACCCCAGCTCAGGGGAAGTGGCCAGGGTCCTGCCCAGAGGAAGTGGCAGGCTCCGGGGCTAGTTGCTGGGCAGCTGTGCTGTAGAAGACTGGCTTCATGCAGAATCCGGACTTGAAAACTCCAAGCCTGAAGGAAGATCTGGAAGATTCCCCCCCCCCCCCCCCCCCCCGCCATGGTGGACAGCTCTGGGAGTCAGGAGGGCTGCACTCACTCCAAGGAATTTAGAACAGCACCCGGGGTAAACTTGTCCCCAGGCCATACCCAGCTTCCGGTGAGGCAGGTGGAAAGCTCGTTGGCACAAGGTACTTAGCAGAACTTCAGACTCACATATACTGAACAGTAGCTACTCTTCCTCAGTGGGAGCTCCTAGCCAGCCACAGGGTTTAAAATGCCATCCAAGGGGCGCCTGGGTGGCTCAGTCGATTAAGCGTCCAACTTCAGCTCAGGTCATGATGTCACGGTTCATGAGTTCAAGCCCCTGGAGCCAGCTTCAGATTCTGTGTCTTCCTCTCTCTCTCTCTCTCTACCCCTCCCCTGATCACACTGTCTCTCAAAAATAAATAAATGCTTAAAAATTTTTTTTTAATAAAATGCCATCCGAGTCAACCGTGGCCATCTGGAGGATGGTGTGCACGCCCAGGGCTCCACCCCATTGGGAGAGACCAGAGAGAGAACTCTGAGCTACTAGTTTCCAGCTGAACAGAAGGCAGAAACAAATAAACTCTCTGAACTGTGATAGTGACTTCTACGCCACACGTACAACAGTAGCAGGTAAAAAATCTAACTGGCCTAGGGTCTTACACAGAGCCTTTGACCCAGGGCCGTCCCTAGGTAGGTAAGTTAAAAAGCAAAAATAAGGGGTGCCTGGGTGGCTCAGTGGGTTAAGCATCTGACTTCAGCTCAGGTCATGATCTCACGGTTTGTGGGTTCGGACCCCACATCGGGCTCTGTGCTGACAGCTCAGAGCCTGGAGCCTGCTTTGGATTCTGTGTCTCCCTCTCTCTCTGCCCCTTTTCTGGTTGCACTCGGTCTCTCTCTGTCTCTGAAAAATGAATAAATGCTTAAAAAAATTTTTATGGCAAAAATAAGAGGAACAAAATTGGAGTGGTGATATCAGAAATTGCATACTGAGGGGTTGAGGGATGGAGGGGTGGGACTGACTCCTCAGAATTGGTTCAACCAAGTCACTGCACAAATAAACAAATTACCAAGCCAACAACAATGATAACAACCCCTCAGGCAGGAGCAGAGGACCAGTATCCAAAGTTACTACAGTATATTATTTAAAATGTCTAGTTTTCAAGAAAAATTATGAGACATGAAAAGAAACAGGATAGCATGACCTATACACAGGCTTCACTGGAAACTTCTACCAAACATTGACCGACAGATTAACAATTCTTCTCAAACTCTTTGAAAATAGAAAAGGAGGGAACATATACTAACTCATTTTATGAGGCCAGCATTATCTTATAGCAAAGCCAGAGAAAAATACCAAAAGAAGAGAAAACCCTACAGAAAAATATTCCTGATATAAAATTCTCAGAAGAAAGAGAACAATACTAGCAAAGTGCATCTGACAGCAGATTAAAAGAATTATATACCATGACCAAATGGAACTTAAAATAATTTTTTTATTTTGGAGAGAGAGAGAGTGCGAGAGAGAGTTCAAATAGGAGAGGGAGAGAGGGTGAGAGAGAGAGAGAGAGAGAGAGAGAGAGAGAATCTCAAGCAGGCTACACACCCAGCTCTGAGCCCAACTCATGAAATCATGACCTGAGCTCAAATCAAGAGTCAAGTGCTTAACTGACTGAGCTACCCATGTGTCCCTGATTAGTTTTCTTATGTTGCATTCCAGGGATAAATTCCATTTGGTCAGGACTCCTGGGTGGCTTTACGAGGAGTCTGCTTAAGATTCTCTCTCTCTCCCTCTGCCCCCTCCTCCTCTTGTGCACACATGCTCTCTTTCTCTTTCTCTCTCTCTCTCAGAAAGAAAGAGAGAGGACAGAAGGAAGGAAGGAAGAAGGGAGAAAGGAAGAAAGGAAAAAGATCACTGATCAATGTAATATACCATGTTAATAGAATAAAGAAGACAAACCACATAATCATCCTAAAGCTGCAGAAATGCTTTTGACAAAATTCAACCACCTTTCATGATAAACTCAACCGCTAGGAATTGAAGGAAATTTCGTCCACACGATAAAGAGCATCTACAAAAAAACTCATGAACTAACCTCAATTTTAGTGGTAGAAGATGTAACGCTTTCTCTCCAGGATCAGGAATATACAAAGATGCCCGCTCTTGTCACGGTTCTTCAGCGCTCTGCTACAGGTTTTGGCTAGGACAACTGGCCAGGTGAAAGAAATAAAAGGCCTCCGTATCAGAAAGAAAAACGTTCTCGGATAATATGCTACAGTATACAGAAAGTTGTAAGGAATCTGCTGAAACAAAACTATTGAGGTAATACAAGAACAATATGTGAAAAATCCAGAGTTTTTATATGCTAGCAATGAGCAATCTGAAATGAAACAAAAAAATTCCATTTATGCTTGCATCAAAAAGAATAAACTGGGGGCGCCTGGGTGGCTCAGTCAGTTAAGCGTCCGGCTTCGGCTCGGGTCATGATCTCACGGTTCGTGGGTTCGAGCCCCGCGTCGGGCTCTGTGCTGACAGCTAGCTCAGAGCCTGGAGCCTGTTTCAGATTCTGTATCTCCCTCTCTCTCTGACCCTCCCCTGCTCCAGCTGTCTCTCTCTGTCTCTCAAAAATAAATAAAAAGCATTAAAAAAAATTTAAAAAAAAAAGAATAAACTAAGGAATGAATTTAACCAATGAACTGCAAAATCTATATATGGGAAACTATAGAACATTGATAAAAGAAATTGAAGACCTTTGTACTATAATTGTCATCTTCAGGCATCTTTATTCAGTTGAAGTCCATCAACACAGGTTTATAATTCTTCTTGTGCCATTGTTTTTCAAGTCAAATAGAAGAAAAGAGTTACTGGAACAATGCATTTAGATTATCTCTGTATTTACCTACATTGTAGCTTTATGTGGGCTCTTTATTTCTTCATGTGGTTTTGAGTTACTGTCCTCCATGGCTTTATTTCAGCCCAATAGCCTCTGGTATTTTCTGAACAGATCGGCTATTAGATTATTTCTATGATTTCTGTCTCTTTATTGAGATTCTCTCTTTGGTGAGACAGTGTCATCAGACCCATCTCATAATTCTTTAACTATGGTTTCTTTTGGTTTTTTAAATTTATTGTAATAGATGCTTTCAAATCTTTGTCCAGTAAATCTACCCTCTGAGTCCCTTCAGAGGCAATAACTTTTCTCTGTTTGGGGCCCATCCTTTCCCTATGTGTGTCTCATCGTTTTTTGTGGATTCTCAGGAATATCCCAGGAGCATTTCAAAGCTTCCTAAGGACATCTCATTCCCCAGATAGTCCTTTCAAGGATTTGTTTTTTGGGTGTTTTCGTTTTGGTTTTAGTTAGCCTCTTGTTAGCCTTAACTGGTAACCTCAGGCAGTTGTAGTACTGAACAATTGCCAATGATTGTTTTGGACAAATGGCTTGGGGATGAGGCTGGCAAACTCTTGGGCTGAATAAAGTTTTGAAAGGGAGTTTTTCAGCAAACTACCAGGCAGTTCAAATAGTGACCGTTCTCTGGAGATGGGCTTTTTGGGGAGTTCCAAGCCCTTTCTGGCCCCCTCCAGTGACTGCTTGGCTGTTGTGTTTACACCCACAGTCGTAAGGCTGCTGATTTTCAAGGCTATCCTGGCTCTTGGATAGAGAGAGGAGATGAGGGAAAATCAAAAAGCCACACATCTCACTGCTTTTACTGAGACCTGGCTGTTTTGATTGAACAGATGATTCTTAGATGGTTGCAAGCCTTTTGCTGTCAATTTCCAGAGTTCTGAGAAGGTTGATTTTGATCATCTTTGTCAGTGTCCTCCTCACTTTTACGGAGGAATGATTTTCAGAGAGTCTTGCTCCACACTTCTGGAAAGGCTTCCTTCTCATCCATTCAGTCCCCACAGCCTTCTTGAGGGGTGGATTATTCCAGCTTTTGTTAGTGTTGAGGAAACAGATGCTCAGAGCGGTTCTGTGGCTCACCTGATGAGGCACACTTCATGAGGACCTGAATCAAGGTCTGTGCTCAGTACGCCTGTGTGATTTCAGCATGATGCACATCCTGACCTCTCTCCCGCTGCCTCACCTCACGAGAGGTGTGCTCCATCACCCTTTCACTCAGCCCTTCCCTCCCTCCCCCATGCCAGCCGTTTAACCCACGGGTTTATTTAGGAACTCGCCTGTGGGAGGATTGCTCATCTCTGAATGTCGCACATAAGAACCATACTTGAGGAGTTTTTTGAGCACTGGCAGGTGATGGTTCTGTTCTAAGATGGAGAGGAGGCAGAGAAGCTCTCCTTTAAGGGCTTGGCATCAGGCCAGTTAGCTGGAGGCCCCTGAAGGGATGATGGAAGCGCAGGAGAGCATCCCTCCTGCTCTATCTGCCCTCAGAACTTCAGCTCATGACGTCCCCAGGTGAGCTGGGACACGAGGGTGCATTTCTGAGTCACACGCAGGTCAAGCTCTTCTGCCCAACCCCAGCCTCCCCCCAGCACATGTTTGTGGTTCCCAGTACCTCCCAGATCGTAGAGCAGATCAAAAATCTGAAGGGTGGGGAGCAGCAGCCCTGAGCGCCAGCCCATTCTGGTCCCCCAGGAATGGAAGCCCGCAGTTGAGTTGTTCAGGGACTAAGTTCTAGCATTCAAGGTGATGGGAACAGAGTGAACAAGATGGACAAAAACCCTCCCTTTGTGGGGACTATGTCCTGGTCATGAGGGGTCACTCTGTGGTCCATTGGAAAGTGATAAGTACTAGAGAGCAACAGAGCAAGGAAAGGGACGGGGAATATGAGAAAGTATGGAGATGGCCGTTTTTACTAGGGTTATCCAGGTGTTTGTGCCACATCTCTTCTGACCAAGAAATTTACATTGAGGTGAAGGAAGCTTTGACAATGGGCTCATGCTCTTGGAATTCACCATCCTTATCATGTGCCCTATTACCCAGAGAGATGGCAGAACGGCCTACTGAGGATTTAGTTGTGATGCCAGCTGAGGCCACACCTTGTGTGTGAGGTTGGCGTGCCGCTCTACAATATGCAATATAGGCCTGCAGGCTGAGAGCAGAGGTGGCCGTGCCTCCTTGCATCTTACAAAGAATAATCCACTTAAGATGCTTTTGTTTCCATCCGCACACCCTTGGGTCCACTGGATTTCAAGGTTCTAGTACCAAGAGGACCCCTATTACCCCAGGGAAGTGACTGTGGTTCAGATAGATCAGAAACTGAATCTATACCCTGGCCATTTGAAAATCTTCATTTGCTGGAACCAACAGAGAGAAGACCTTACTATCCTGGATGGAATAATAGATTGTGATGAATGAGGGGGAATTGGATGGGTTTTCCAATTGAAGCCAAGAACTGTGTCTAGAACCCAGTTCTCCTCTTTCTGTGCCTTTGTTCAAAAATAATGGTTCACAGGAAACTGTGCTGCCCGCTGATGGATACATCACTAAAGGCATTGCCCCTGTGTTGCATCTTGACTTCTGGTGATTGTGATTGGCGATGCAGGCATTCACATACATATGTTTATATGTTTACATACGTATATGCCCATGTGGCCAACCACTGAAATCGAGACATGGGGCAGCTCCAGCATTCCACCTGGTTCTCCTCATGTCCCCTCCCAGCCAATCCCCCACAAGAGGTAACTACTATTCTGCCTATTTTTGACTTCATATAAAGGGACTTATAAATATCTTTTTAAATGTTTATTTTTGAGAGAGAATGCAAGTGGGGGAGGGGCAAAGAGAAGAGGGAGACACAGAATCCGAAGCTGGCACCAGGCTCTGAGCTGTCAGCATTGAGCCTGACGTGGGACTCGAACACACAAACCGTGAGATCATGACTTGAACTGAAGTGGGACACTTAATCAACTGAGCCACCCAGGTGCCCCCCCTCCTTTTTTTTTTAAGTTTATTTATTTACTCTGAGAGATACAGCACATGCAGGGGAGGGGAAGAGACAGAGAGAGAGAAGGAGAGAGACTCCCAAGCAGGCTCTATGCTGTCAGCGTGAAGCCTGATGTGGGCTCAATCCTAAGAACGTGAGATCAAGGCCGAAGGCGATATTAAGAGTCAGATGCTTAACTGACTGAGCCACTAAGATGCCTCATATATTCTTTTGTATCTGGCTTTTTTCACTCATTATTGTATCTGTGAGATTCACTCGTGTGTGTCTGGCCTTTTAATTGCTCTGTAGTATTCTTCTGTATGAATGTACAATGTACTTATTCATTCTGCTGTAGATGAACTTTTGGGTTACTTCCAGTTGGGGATTATTACGAGTAAAGCAGCTCTCAGCATTCCTATATCCCCTGTCTTTTGGGGAAAATATGCACCAGTTACCCCTGAGTATATATATCTAGAAGTACACTAGCTGAGTCATAGCAAATATGTATGTTTAACTTTAGTAAATGCTGTCAGTTTTCCCAAGTGATTCTAAATTTATTTTTTTTTATTTTTTTTTAGTGTTTTATTTATTTTTGATACAGAGAGAGACAGAGCATGAGAGGGGGAGGGGCAGAGAGAGAAGGAGACACAGGATCCGAAACAGGCTCCAGGCTTTGAGCTAGGTGTCAGCACAGAGCCTGATGCGGGGCTTGAACCCACGAACGTGAGATCTGACCTGAGCCGAAGTCGGAGGCTTAACCGACTGAGCCACCCAGGCGCCCCTAAATTTATTTTTTAAAAAGATCTTAGAATTAAGTGGTCTCTATAGTCAACGTGGGGCTCGAACTTACAGCCCCAAGATCAACAGTCACCTGCTCTGCCCCCTGAGCCAGCCAGGAGCCCTGAGTCTAGCAGTTTAGACTTCTACTCACCGTGTATGGAGTTCCAGTTTCTCTGTGGTTATACATTTCGCATTGTCAATTGCTTTAACGTGAGCCAACGTGGTATGTCAAAGGTTCAGAACAAAAAAATTAATTCGAGGCACCTGGGGGGGCTCAGTCGGTGAAGCATCTGACTTCTGCTCAGGTCCATGATCTTGCAGTCTGTGAGTTCCAGCCCTGCTTTGGGCTCTGTGCTGACAGCTCGGAGCCGGGAGCCTGCTTCGGATTCTGTGTCTCCCTCTCTCTCATCCCCTCCCCTGCTTGCACTCTGTCTCTCTCTCCCTCTCAAAAACAAATACACTTAAAACATAAAAGGAAATCAACAAATCACTGAAGTAGTAATTAGAAGTTTATTGCACACCCAACAAAAAGACCGTTTGCAAACAAGGAACACTCAAAACAGAAAGCGAAATGAGGCTTGCAGGTATACTGTCATCCAGCACCTTCTGGAGTGTGGAAGAAGTGAGTATTTACTCTTTACAGAGATTGGTTATGCCATGAGAATTTTCTGAAATGAAAGGAAATTGGTTAAACGGTGACCTCACATCAATTTTGGGGAAGTACGTTGGTTTTGTTTATGATTTTCAGAGGCACCAGCAAGATCAAGTTAGCCTTTGCTTGTCTTGCAAAATAAGCTAACTTAAGCTTTGCATGTAGGACAAAACCAGTTTTGTCTACTCAGGGAATTTTCAAGTCCGGTCTCCATTTGTATTTGATTTTAACAGGTGGATGCTTGTAGAATCTCCTTTGCTCATAATTTGCATTTTATTGATGAGTATTAATGATGATCACCCTTCTTGGGTGCTCATTAGCCATTGTGATATCTTGTAAAGTGCCCGTGTTCAAGTACCCAAAAACGAGTTGGTATTTTCCTTACTGATTTGTAGAAATTCTTTTAACATTCTGGAAAGAAGTCCTTTGCCAAAAATATGTATGGCAGGGCTGGCTTCGCTGCTGCCCTTGGCCTTGGGGTCGTTTTTGGCACCAAGGCCGCCGCATTCATGCTGAACGTAATTGATCATTCGTGACCACTGGGTACATACGTGTACCTGTGGGATTTGTCCTGGGATGTTATCTAGGCCAAAAGAAGGATGAAAAGCCAACTGCCTTCTGGAACAAGAGTTCACTATTTAACAGGGAACTGGTCCCCAATGAAGAAGTCACCTGCGAGTAAAGGCTGTGACTGAAATACAGAATGGTCTCATTTTATTTTTTTTTAATTTTTTTAATGTTTTATTTATTTTTGATACAGAGACAGAGCATGAGAGGGGGAGGGGCAGAGAGAGAAGGAGACACAGAACCGGAAGCAGGCTCCAGGCTCTGAGCTAGCTGTCAGCACAGAGCCCGACGCGAGGCTGGAACCCACGAACGTGAGATCTGACCTGAGCTGAAGTCGAGGCTTAACCGACTGAGCCACCCAGGCGCCCCAGAATGGTCCCATTTTAAAAATTAGGAAATAAAAAAGCACATTCATTCCTTTAAAAATTATGTATTGCAAGCCCATTCTGAGGCTTACCTTCTTGATGAGTTCTTTTTTTTTTAAGTTTGTTTATTTTTGAGAGAGACAGGGAGAGAGCTGGAGGGAAAATGGGGGGAGAACCTCAAGCAGGGCTTACGATCTCACTAACGTCACCTGAGCTGAAACCAAGAGGGGGCACTTAACCGACAGCCACCCAGGCGCTCTGAGCAGTTGTTCTTAATTTCGATGCAGATGAATGTTTTATGTTGTGGTTAGTATTTTTTTAAAGTACTTGCTTATGAGACTCGATTTACTCCAAAGTCATGATGGCATTCTCCTATGTTTTCTTCTAGAAGCTTTATTGTTTTGCCTTTCCTAGGTATGTCTACAAATCCTCCTCAAATGAGTTTTTGAGTTTGGTGTGAGGTAGGAGAGCCAGCACCTTTAATGGAAAAGACCATTCTTTTCTCAATGATTTTCAACGCATTCTTGACTCTGGGCTAAAATTAACTTCCCTGCCACAAATTTAATTGTGCCATTCTCCTGCCTAAGTATTTTCAAAGGCAGCCCCTTGTTCTGATAATATTCAGGCTCTTGCTTAATGTATTTTAACAACACTCGGCTTAATTTGGCCACTTCCAATTTCACAAGCCCCATCTGTCTTGTGTCCATCACCCCACTCTAAGCTCAGCCGCACTGAGCAGAGCGTTCCCCGACACACTCTCACCTTTGCCATACAGAATGCTTCCATAGATTACTACTATTCAAACTTCAGGCCTTACCTCCTCCAGGAAGCCTTCTCTGACTGCACAGTCCCTGTCCCTTGAGTCTAGGTTGAATGACCTCATTAGGTGCTCTCTTGTACTCCGGCTTGTAATCGTGTTTCAGTGTCTCCCTCACTGTAACTTCTCTGTGGGGAGAGAGGCCTATTGCGCTTACATGGAAGGTGTTTTGTAAATAGTATTAAATCTGTGAACAAATGTAAGGTGGAATCCTCCGCCATGGACCCAGAAAGCGTGGGCCTTAGGGAAAGAATGGGGTCACAGTTCTTAGACTGAACACTTGGCAAACAGACTAATATTTGTAAACCTCAGTCTTCAAATCTGTAAAACGGGAACGCAATAATCTCTAGGTAGGCCTGCTATAAGCATCAAATAGGATGCTGTACATACATACTTAGCACAAGGACAGGCACACAGCGGATGCTTAAATCGTTAGAATGATGGGGGTGTACCCAGCGCTTACTTTCCCATTGCGCATGCGCCGTCCTCGGGCGCCAGCGTGCCCTGCCCGGCGCGCCCCCGCGCGTCCCTACGCGTGCGCGTGTTCGACCGGAACCCCAGCCGCCACCAGAGGGGAAGGGGCGGGACCTCCGCAATACGCCTGCTCCCTGAGAGGCCGTGCGCCGAGGAGGCGGGGCCGCGCAGGCGCGCAGGGCGTCCCGGCTCCGGAGCATAAACAAGAGCGGGCACGGGATGAGGCGACGGTTGATCCCCGGGCAGCCAGCTGCAGCCAGCGAGGCGGTGAGCGGGGCCGGGCGCCGACCCTGAGCGCACCCGACTCGCCCTCCCGCGCGCGAGCCCTCGGCCGGGGCCACCCTCCCGCCCGCCCGCCGCGCGCCCACCATGAACCTGGCGAGTCAGAGTGGCGAGGCCGGCGCCGGCCAGCTGCTCTTCGCCAACTTCAACCAAGACAACACGTAAGGCCGGGCGGGGGTCGGGGCCCGGAGCCGGGGCGGGCGGGAGCCCGTGGCCGGGCCCGGAGATTCGGCCTGGAGGTTAGGGGTGGAGGCCGGGGCGGGCGGGGGCGTCCCCGAGGGGCGGGCCTGGAGCGTGGAGGGAGGGGCGTTGTCCTCGGGGACCCTCCGGGCGCTGCGCTGGAGCCGCAGTCCCTGGGCGGGGAGAGTGATGGAGATAAGGAGGCTTTTCACCCACCGACGGATAGGTTACTTTACCTTTTGGGACTTCCCTTCTCACAAAGTTGGAGCAGAACTTTGTGACTTGACCTGTTGTCTCAGCCGCTTCTGGAGCGGGGAGTGGGGGTTTCTTCCTCAATCCCGCCTGTCCTTCTTCCTTGGCCCTCCCCAACTCTTACCCCTCTTCGGGCCCTTCTCCTTGTCTCATCATCCAAGGGTACCTTTCCTTCCTTTTTCTTTCTTCTTGTCTCGCTGGTCTTTTTTCTAGGTAACTTTGATGTCCTGCCCGAGCAAGAAACAGATTTAGCGATAATCCTGGCCTCTGATCCGGGGAGAAACTGAGTCAGAGGGGGATATGAAGAGAAACACCTGAGGAATCTTGGTGGTTCAGGGAATGGGGCCATCCTTAGGGGATGGAAGGCCCATTGATGCCGGCCCATAGAATGGAACGCCGTTTGTCCCAACGCCTGAGGGTGTGAAGCTGATTCCTCAGAGTCTGTCTCGGTGACCTGTGAGGATAGTTACTAGATGAAGTTTCTGGAGAAGGAAGGAGCTGTGGAAGGGAGGAGAGCCATCTTGGGAAGTGAGTAAGAGGAAGTGATGTAAGTGAGGAGGAATGGGTCAATGGCTTCTTCCTAAGTAGTTGGTCGGGTTGTAACTGGCTGAGGGGAGTCAGCAAAGTCAGAAGATGAGATTTTTTGTTTCTAATGAAAAGTTAATTGTGGAACGGCAAGCATCAAGTCGGCACGCAGCGGGTACTCAGCACCCTCCCAGAATTGGGAGGTCAGTGCAGTGGCCCAGCAGTGGGACTGCAGTGGGGTTGGAAGGAAGTGGATCACCTTTTCCCAAGCGCAGATGAGGAAACTGAGGTTAACAAAGGTTCAGAGCTGTGCGTGGGTCTTAGAGTTGGTTACTGGTGGAGTGGGGGCAGGACGGAGTCTCCGCCACTGCCCTTCCCACACTGCCCTTGCCTTTTCTGCCTACGAGGTAGGATTTGGGGGACCATGAATTTAGAAATCATACCATAGGTGTCTTTGAAGATTAAAAGTACCAGATACATAGTCTTACATGTGATTAAAAAACAGTCCAACAAAAGATTGTGGGTAACCTTTTCCCAGTCTTAGTTGTGATTGGGGTAGACTCTATTACGTGAATCCAGGAAGCACACAGAACATTTCAAACCCTGATTTGGTTTTTTAAGCCCTTAGTATTTTGAGATCAGTAAGAAAGATAGCTCTCTGAGTTTTTAGGTCTTGTGTAAGTTAGAGTATTTCCAAAACATTTCCTCCCTGCCCCCTCCCCCCCCAGTTTTTCACTATTCATCATTTATGTTGAAAGGAAATCAAAGGTGAGAATATAGTCTCTTTGACTGTTATTTCAATTACGTATGTAAGAGAAAATGTCAATTTGGCCTGAAGTTACACCTTTCTGCACTTGGATATCATGTGCTTCCCCACTCCTCAGTGAGGCCTGAAGTTCTGGGGACTTCTGTGTCATAATTTGGATTTGCCAGAAACCTGGGTATAGTATGAACGTAAATTGTTCATTCAAATCGTGAGATAGGATTTAATCATTGGTGTAATGCCTGTAATTTGTCTTGAAGAAACGGACAAGTTTATGAGGAAAGGCCTCCTTTACCCGGCTCCAGAATTTATTTTAATAGAGGAACACAGTTTTTCACAAGACAAACGTTGTTGGTCTAGGATCCACATTCACCGTGTTCAGTGAGAAAATCTGGAAGCCATTTCACTTAATAGAATACGTGTGT
>NC_043707.1:34638980-34652992 GCF_006229205.1 Suricata suricatta | reverse complement strand
GTCAAGCACTAAACTCCAGTGGTGCCCCTCAGCTGGTGGCAAATCCGTGATTTGGCAAGCTCTGTTTGAAACTACACTTCAAAACGGGGTAGAATGAAGGAAGGGGCTCAATTCTCCAGGTCTTCTGTTGATAGCATAGAAGTTGTTAGTGTCCAGAAAATTGTGGAGGCTGTTTGTTCTACATTTACAGTTGTTAGTCTGGGAGGGTCACTTCTCTCCACTTTTTTCTCCTCAGTAAATCGAGAGGCTTGATTGTCGATGGTTTTTAAGGATTCTTTGGCCTTAAAGTTTTAGGCCATTCTGCCTACTGGGTAGAGGGAGTGTTGGAAGAGGGCAGGACACTCACCCAGGATGATATTGTCCAACAGCAGTGGCCCATGGAGAGGAGACCAGTCAGCCATCAGGACTTGGTGTGCCCCGGGGGCCAGGCTCGGTGCAGGGAACTTCAGGTGACTCCCAAGTCTCTGGTTTGGGTCCAGGGTGAACAGTGATTCCATTATGGGGGACTCAGTATGGGGCAAAAGATGACTTCTGCTTTAGCTGCTGCGGGTTGACTTTTCAAGGCATCAGGGCTACCCAGGTGGATGCCAGGGTGGAAATGCTGGGAGCTGCGGGGAAGCCGTGGCCGTGGCATAGACTACTCAGCAGGGCCCTAGGGTCCTCGAGGTCTTCTCTTCAGGTTGCTTCCTTTTAATGGGTATGGACTGTTGCCACTTAACTCTAATCAAGGAGGATCATGGAAGTGCAAAGCCTTACAGGACGAATTATTGGTAAGAGTTTATTAAAGAAAAGAAAAAGGAATTAAGAAAAGATCTGATTTACATTTTTTTTAGTGGAAATTCACTGTCTTTTAGAAATTGAACACTCAAGTTTAAATTCAGTGACATAGACTTGTAGTTAAAGATGGCGGATGAAACACAGGCATTTATTTTGGCTCCCCAAAACCCTACTAAAATGTCAGTCAACAATATATCAAAAGATTTTTTTTTTAAAGTTTATTTATTTATCATGAGGGTGTAGGGCAAGGAAGGAGCAGAGAGAGATTCCCAAGCAGGCTGTCAGCTCTGGCCTGACAAGGAGCTCGATCTCATAAACCGTGAGATCATGACCCAAGCCGAGATCAAGAGTTGGCCGGTCGCTTCACCAGCTGAGCCTGACTGAGCCCCCTAGGCACCACTCAGAAGCTACTTTACGAGACTGAAACCCACAGTAGAGGGAGAACGAGGAAGGAGTCACCAGCAGCACTTCGTAGAAGCCAGCGAGTGTACAGGAAAGGGGACCCTGATGGCTGGTGGAGAGAGCAGAGAGCCAGCCTGGCTTAAGCCGCAGACTCTCCAAAAGGCCCGGGACTTGCAGCCTAGGGAAGCGGTAGCAATGGAATGAAGGGCGTGTGACGAAAATCAGGAGGACTGGCCTCCAGCCCGTATGAGAAGCCACGCTCTCCCGTCCTGGCAGAGGATTCCTGCCTGGCCCAGGGTGCATGATAGGGTCTCTGGATTTTGACACCAGGTGCAGTTAAAGGCAGGGGTGTGGTAGTGAAACATGGGATTGAGTAAATATTTCCTTTTATCCTATGATAGTAAGCTGGTTTTTTCCCTTTGGCAATAAAAGATCTCATTATATTATCTTAAAAAAAACCTACAAAAATATTTATTGGGATTTTTTAATAAGACTATTTGATAAGGGAATTTCAAAGTTACCTGTTACTGTGCCTCTCCCATTAATATGTCTGCCATCGTATGGCCAGGCAAATCATGAGAAATTCTTAAAAGCAGGATCAGGGGCGCTGGGTGGCTCCGTCAGCTGAGCGTCCAACTTCGGCTCAGGTCATGATCTCACAGTCCATGGGTTCGAGCCCCGTGTCAGGCTGACAGTGCTGACAGCTCAGAGCCTGGAGCCTGTTTCAGATTCTGTGTGTCCCCCTCTCTCTGCCCCTCCCCTGCTCATGATCGGTCTTTTAAAAACAAATGTTAAAAAATAAAAAAAATTTAGAAAGGTAGGATCAGTCCCAAAGAGTGATGTATGAACCTGATCATACCTCCCTTCAAAAACATCTACTTCTAATGGTAAAGTATATTTTCATAGTGTCTTGTGTCTATAAAGTGAAAAATAATTGAAATATTTTTGCTTGTATTTCTTACTGATGGAGATGCACAGCAGTTTTATAAACCATGCAATTAAAATTGTAGCTAATGTATTTAATATCATAAAGCAGTTTCTGAATATTTTTAAGAACATCACAGTTCTGGTGTTGGATCACCAAAGGCCAGTTTTGGCAGAGTCTTTTGTTTGGAGCATAGCATCAAAATCTAGTTTCTCATTAACTAGTTAAAGCTCGTTAATTCTGCCCATGGAAGAAGCCACCTTTAAGCTCATTTTCTATGTAATGCCAGTAAGCTTGGTGATTTGGTTTCTAAGTCAACAAATTAGAAAGGGAGAGGAGCTGGTCATCCTGAGGAGAGGGCCACTAGGAAGTGACACGTCTCTGCAAAAAAAAAAAAAAAAATAGATGGAAAACATTTTTATCAGCTCAGCACTGCAGTCTGGCCAGTTGCAGTCAGTGCATGACCCCTCACCTCCTTGGTGGGGTCTGAGAGGGGCCCCGCACTGTAAGAGAATAGCAAGTTTAGTGATCGGTCTCATAGGAGTCCAGGAAAATGTGAAGAATTTCCCATCCCCTTGTGATACATGTTTACAGCGTGTAAAACAAGAATAACTTTTTCAGTTTTCAATCAAAAACGGAAAGAACCTATCGGTGTTTAAAATAGCAATCATTAGGTATCTGGAGAACATTTCCCAAATGTTGTAGCTTGCTGAGATTTTTGCCTTAATTTTAGTCGTCCTAGATATTTATATTTTTGTTGGCTCCTTTATTGCTTTCCAAATTATTTACAGGTAACAATACCTAATTATTTCATTGATGCAATTCAATACAGTGAAGTATTTTTGCAAAAAAAAAAAAAGTAAGAGTTTTTCCTTTTTTTTTTTTTTCCTTTTTTAGTTTATTTGTATATTTTGAAAGAGAGAGAGGGAGAGAGAATCCCAAGCAGGCTCCACACCGTCAGTGCCGAGCCCAGCATGGGACTCGATCTCATGCACCATGAGATCATGACCTAAGCCGAAATCAAGAGTCAGACCAACGGAGCCACCGAGGTGCCCCAAAGAGTTTTGCTTTTGTTTATACTTCTAAGATGAACCAATTACAAATTTAAAAATTTCATAATGCTTATAGCAGCTTCGTCCTTGGAATATATTTCCTCTACTTAGGGGCAAAAGAAGGGTTGGAAATCTCAAGATTTTCACAGATGAAATGGCTGTTGAAGTAGCCCTGTTTTTCCCTGGTGTGCAGATACGCTAGGAAGCAGTGGTGTTCACTCTTTCTAGTCTTCTGGTTTGTCTCCTGCCTCGCTTGTCTACACGTTCTCCCCGACAGCAGATTCAAAACCGTTCAGTAGGTGCTTCCTGCTACTGTATTTTTGCTCGTCTTCTGTGTCTCAAAGCTGGGCTGGGCTTCCTTCTGTTCTCCCCACACACCCCACCCGCCCCCTGTGATCAGTCACTTTCCAGAGAGTAGCATTCTGGTGTGTCACTGCTTTACTCAGTGACCCATCATAGCTGTACGGGGTTGGGGGCGGCCTGGGGAGCCTGTGAGCTCCCTTCAGGCCTCTTGGCCAAAACCGTGGTTTTGGCGTTGGGTGTGAGTGGTTTTACCTTTTCCTTGTAGGTCACGTGTGGGGTCTTCTGATGCCAGCTTTTAAGTTAGCTTGTCGGCCTCTTTCACTTCCACCCCCCACTGCCCAGCTGTAGTTTAACATAGGTGGTGATGGGGCTGCTGTGCTGTGACCCCACCAGAAGGCCGTCCTCGGCCACCATCGTGAATGCCCGTTTAAAGCTTGGAGCGTCCGCCTCCTTCGGTTTTGGCCTCCCGCATGTGTTGATCACCTGAGAAGCCCCACTTTGGTTTGAGGGGACCATTAATTAAGGGATGATTATTTCCATTTATTTGTCAGTTATCTTTAAGGTTTTGTAGGTTTTCGGTAAGAATGATGTCTGTGTTTTATTTACCTTCACCTTTTCCTGGCTGCAAGGTTGGGCATTTTGCTCCACCCCTTGCCTCTTTTCCGCCCAGTCCCCACTCACCCGCTGCAAACTGAAATTACTGGTGCTAACTTTCTGTTGATACGATGGTTACTATTTGGCAACCTGGAGCTAGTTGTTACATTATCACTGTCTGCACGTATCAGCTCTTATTTCTGATTTGGCTTTTTTTCAGGTCCCTAGCTGTTGGTAGTAAGTCCGGTTATAAATTTTTCTCCCTTTCTTCTGTGGATAAGCTGGAACAGATCTATGAATGCAGTAAGTGTTTGCTTTATTTTTCCCCCTTCTTCAAAACAAACTGACAAATTATACTTGAATCGGAATGCGTTCTCAAACTCTAACACTGTGGTTAAAGTCCAGACGCCCCTTGAACGGTACTCTTCCTTGACCTTGGTGTTCCCGGGGTGACCACTGTGAACGGGTGGTGTGTGCCCCAAGTCCCTGGGTTTGCGTGTTTACAAGCGAGCCTGTGGGAGCGCTTGCTCTACACGTTGTCTTTTACAGTACAGGATACCATGCCGCGTGCGGTACTCCATAATCTCTCCCCGTTTCAAATGCCATGTAAACCATTTATCTTTCTGTTACACACAGCTTCCAGAAAGAAAACTGAAAACTTCACAGCCCCTGTAGGATATGATTTATTTTTTTCAGGTGGCATTTTATGGCATTCAAGTGGCCCGCATGTCAGAGGAACGTGGCCTTGTGGACGAGTCCTTAGGAGCTTTGACTTCTTGCTCAGTCACTTATTTGTGACTTGAGATAGACTGCTTCATGTTGGATATCAGTGTCTCTGGTTTTTGTGTGTGTGTGTGTGTGTGTGTGTGTGTGTGTATGTGTGCGTGCAAGAGGACTTGCGGAAACAGTAGGTACAGAGCGCTCCTCCCCAGAGAGAATATAGTTGAAAGCTGTGGGCTCTTCCTATGTACGTAACTTGTTTTCTGTGCACGTGTGTAGGGTTTTAAATTGGGGGGATCATAGATACACACGCAGTTGTAAGAAAGAATACAGATCCTGTGTGCCTTTCTCCCAGGCTCCCGCAGTGCTAATGTTTTGCAAAAACCACAGTGGAATTCCACAACCAGGAGAGCAAAGCTGATTGCCCCCGTCAGGTTTCCCCAGTTTTACCTGTGTGGGTCTGTTTTCATAAGTTCCGTACAGGCTTAACACGCTCGCAAGGTCCGGTTTCCGCCATGCACGGCCAAGGTATGGGGCGGTTCCAGCACCGCAGGGCCCTTCCTGCCTCCTAGCCCGGAATCCCTGGTCCCCATTAATCTATCCAAAATGATACATAAATGTAAGTATGTAACTTTTGGGACTGGTTTTGTTTTTTTGCTTTTTGCACATCATTCCTTGGAAATTCATCTGAGCTGATGGGTGTGTCAGTGGTTCCTTTTTATTTAAAAAAATTTTTTTTTAATGTTTTATTTATTTTTGATACAGAGACAGAGCATGAGAGGGGGAGGGGCAGAGAGAGAAGGAGACACAGAACCGAAAGCAGGCTCCAGGCTCTGAGCTAGCTGTCCACACAGAGCCTGATGTGGGGCTCGAACCCACGAATGTGAGATCTGACCCGAGCCGAAGCCGGAGGCTTAACCAGCTGAGCCACCCAGGCGCCCCAGTGGTTCCTTTTTATTACTGAGAAGCATTCCGATGTGTGGACGGAGCACAACACGTCGCCGGTCACCTGTTAGAGGGCATCTGGGCTGACTCCCGGTTTGGGCGATTATTACAGATAAAACTGCTGTGGGGAGCCGCGTACGGAGGTTTCTACGGACAGAAGCCGTCTCCCTGGGATAAATGTCAGAGAATGCAAGTGTTGGTCATATGGTAACCCAATTTTTTTTTAAAGACGCTGCCAGAGTATTTTCCGGGGGGCTGTGCCACCTTACATTCCCACCAGGGAGGTCAGGAATCCAGTTCCTCTGTAGCTTTGCCGGCATGTGGTGTCACCGCTGTTTTCCATCGAACCGCCTTGGTCGATGAGAACAGTGTTGTCTCACTGTGGTTCTGATTGGCGTTTCCGTAATGGCCTATGAAGAGCATCTTTCCGTGGGCGGCCTCGCCATGTGTATATTCTCTTTGGTGAAACATCCACGTTTTTGCCCATGTTCTAATGGGTAGGTTTGGGAGTTTTTAATGTTACGTTTTCAGAGTTCTTTAAATATTCCGCATACTCGTCCCTCGTCAGGTATCTGGTTTGTCAATATTTTCTCTGTACGTAATGAGCAGCCCTGACGCCTGCCCATGGCCTGACCTCAGTTCAGAATCTTTGTTGAGAATTAGGGGTTCTGTACTCCCGACATACATGTAATGAGTCTCACTGGGGCTCGGATTCGGGGAGAGATTGAATACACACGAGTTCAGTGGATGAGTTCACCTACCCAAGTGAGTAGGCACTCGGGAGGAATCCACTCCCCCCTGAACAGCGCCAGCATCTCCTTTCTGAGTGACCGGCCCCGTGGCGTCGGCCCTGCTCCCTCCGGAGTGTGCATTCTGCTTTGCAGTTCTGCTTCACCATCGGGACCTTGGAAAGGTGGGTCAGTGAGTTTGGGAACAGGCGTGTCCTTCATTCCCGGTCCGTCCACTCCCAGAGCGTTTGCGGAGGGCCTGCTCTGTGCCCGCCTGCCCTGCCCGTCGCTGCACACTAGCGGTCCCTGCTCTCCTGTCTCTTGCCCTGAAATGAAGGAAGACCGAGAACAAGTCAGTATATTTGGGTTCAGCATTAGGCCAGGGACACAGCAACCAGCACAGACACAGATTACCTGCCCCCACACACACTAACTTGAGATGAAGACCTCCGGGGGCAGGGGGGATATCATTTCTTCTGCCGGTTCCTTGGTCTGCCAAGAGGTTGGGCTTCTGTGGCCCCTCCTGGCTGCGGCCTCCTCTGGTAGGTGTGCCTTCGGGTGCCCCCTCCTCTCCATCAGGAAGGTTGCCCCACCTCCCCCCAGCAAGTCCCTTGTTCATCACTGCTCCTGAGCAGCCAGCTCCTTCCTGGGGAGGCAGCCAGCGTCCCTGACTCCGTGCTTCCTGCGGGCTGCCTCGCTCGGGTTTTCCTCCTCCTTTGTCCCAGCCTTGGCCTGCTGATGCTAAATCTGCCTTCCAGAGAGCTTTCCTTCCTAGTACGGAGCTTGAAGATTCGATGTGGGTGATAAGATAGCAGTGAGCTAGTGTGCTTGCTTATCTCGAGTGGGGCCAGGAGTTCCCAGGTCTCCACACTGGCCACCTCCTCGTGCCCCACACAGGATTCTTCTGATAGGAGATTCTTCAGAGAAGGGTGGCCAATCTCTGGATTCCATTGGGCCTTTATGAATGAATGACTGAAACTGAAACCTTTACCAGCTCTGTATCCACGGAGCCCGGTTGTGGTATGCCATGGTTGCTCTAATGAGTAGGGTCATCTGCTTTGAAATCCGAAAAATCCACCCCCCCTCATATCCCCCACCATTTGGAGACCCAGTGCAAAAGTGGGTATTTACTGACCAACACGGGAAGGTGGAACATAGGCTCCTTTGTTGTTCTTCGTGAACTTGGACCTTTAGAAATGGATGATGAAATGGACCAAGAATTTTTTGAGGGTTAATAGTTGAAACTGGGAGTGATTGAATTCTTTTGCTCCTGGCGCCTTCTCCACCTTTCCCCTCTCACACACACTTTTATGGAGTAGGTAAGAGAATGTCCCTTCAAAAACAGGTTAACAACTGAACCAAGATTCTTTTCTCGAGTTTTTCTATAAATAGACCCAGAGCAAAGCATGCACTTGATGCCTCGCCCCAATATGGGCCTTTCCCTCATGATCTCAAGCTCAGATCTTTGCTCTTGGTCACTGTTGCTGTTACAGAAAGAATGAGCCAGAACTGGTCTTGGGAAGAACGAGATGGACAGCTGCTTGGTGTTTATTTAAACAAAAACAGAAAACCTTTTGCCCAGAATCAGTGGAAGAGTTTTTCCTCCCTGTATTGTCGTTTCCAGAGTTGCAGGAACTCCCGTGTGTGCTTTGCCCGCTATCTGTGCATGCCTGTTTGGTCCTTCCCTTTCTCTCTGCGCCCTTTGTGTGAAGATATGTGATGTGCAAATATGTGGTCTCTCTTCCCTGAAATAATATTTTTCCTGAAATGCTATTGCAACAGAATCCTCCCCTGTTAGGCGAAATAAATGAAGGACATGTACTTGTTATTTGTAAAATATCGCTTGGGTTGGAAGGAAATGTGGGCTCTTTTACGTTCTACGTTGTGCGTGTTTGCATTTTTAAGTTTCTGCACCAGGAAAGCATACGTCAGGAAGCACTCGGGTGTGAAGTCAACGTAAGCCGACTTCTGCACAAGGGACCAGTGCCCGTTTCTACCACCGCAGTGCCTTCTCAGACCTCGAGCTCCTTTCACCAGGAACCCAGCCCCCTTGACATCACAGGCATCATCTGTGTCCTGTAGATTGAGAAATGGCGCTTTCTGAGATTGTTCTGAGTTGATGGACTCCCCTGGTTCAAGAATCGATTTCAGTGAGCTGAATAGTTTTGGATTTTTCTTTTTAATTTTTTTTTAATGTTCATCCATTTTCACAAGAGAGATCACAAGTCGGGGAGGGGCAGAGACAGAGGGAGACACAGAATCTGAAACAGGCTCCAGGCTCTGAGCCATCAGCACAGAACCTGATATGGAGCTTGAACTCTGGAACCATGAGATCATGACCTGAGCCGAAGTTGGACACTTAACCTACTGAGCCCCCCAGGCACCCCTAGTTTTGGATCTTAAGGGGAGAAGTCCAGTAGCCTCTCTGCCTAAATCTGCTCTGGTGAAGATTGGGCCCTTTCCTCTCCTCCTAGCCAAAGGCATCTGACAGACATGTTTCATTTAGACGTGTCATGTCACTTGTTTCATGGTTGTTTCTTCCCTTCTTAGTGCTTTAGAGGTTTCTTCATTGTTGGCTCTAAGAAGGGCCAGCAGAAGCAAAGCGCATCCTTTCAGAGAGAGTGCGCGTGCGCCAACAGGAGAGGCCCAGAGAGAGAGTCTCAGGCAGGCTCCCTGCCCAGCACGGAGCCCGACAGGGTGCTCCATCTCATGACCTTGAGATTATGACCTGAATGGAAGTAGGTCCAACACTTAACCAACTGAGCCACCCAGGCACCCCTAGTGTTCTTTTTAATCAAGTAATTCGTGGGGCGCCTGGGTGGCTCAGTCACTTAATCCAACTTCGGCTCAGGTCATGATCTCATGGTTTGTGGGTTTGAGCCCTTCGTCGGGCTCTGTGCTGACAGCTTGGAGCCTGGAGCCTGCTTTGGATTCTGTGTCTCCCTCTCTCTCTGACCCTTCCCCACTCACACTCTGTCTCTCAAAAAATAAACATTAAGGAAAAAAAATCAAGTAATTCATTTCTTAAATTTTGGACAGCCATCACTAGGAAGAATGTTTGTCAGAAACTGTGGCCAAGGCCACCTAGGATGGTCCTCGAGAGCAAAGCTTTCTGTGACAGTTGAGGTCACTGGGGTTTCCTTTCACCCTTTCTTAGTGGTGGCTTAAGGGCTCATTGCTGCCATTGTCTCCTTAACGGGCCACCTCCAATAATTACAGATGTTCAGCCGTGTTTGGCCTTGTTTCTCTTGCTTTTTGTCGGGCTGCTGTGTCCTGTAACAGGCGTGACGCGCATGCGCCGTGCTCTCATGGAGGGACGGGCTGGTGGCCTTGAGTTTGCCGGGAGGTGTCCACGCTGGGCATGGGTACCCTGAGCATCTTTCCGTGTCTAGATGTGCTCTCGGGAGTGCGGCGTCTCTGGAAATGGAAAAGAACTTGAAACTGCACAGCAGAAAATTAACAGACCTGAACCACCCGATGGCCCGTGGAGACAGGTGGCTATGCTGCTGGCAAGTCGCAGGCGCTGGGCGCCGCGGACAGAGAGGAGCTCCAAAGGGGATCCTTTGGGGGTTGTTGCCACTGTGTGGTGCCAGAAATGTGTCAGCTGCAGGGTGGCCCGCGCGTGCTTGGCCGTTTCCTACTTCCTGGCTCCTTCAGACGTTGCAGCGGTTTCCCCCAGAAAACCCAGTAGTTCATATAGGATTTGGTGCTTAGAGAGCCCCTAGGCCCACACGAGGGCTTCAGGATCCAGGGTGTCGGGGTGTCCCAGAAGACCCGCCCATCCCCCCACAGAGGCTCCAGCTGACAACTGGTGTCCACCCTCCGTGCCTGTGGCCCTACACGTCTTCCATGTTAGCCAGAATTCTAAGGTGCCAGTGGTCTGCGTGGTGTCTGTCACAGCTTTTTTGAGATGTAATTTCTATGCCATAAAAATCACTGGTTTAAAGTATACAAGTCAGCAGGTTTGAGTATATTTGCTAAGTTGTACAACCTACTGTAATCGAATTGTAAGACATTTTTATCCCCAAAAGAAACCCTGAGTCCATTATCAGTCACTGCCCATCCCCCAGCCCCGGGCAACCGCTAATCTACTCTCTGCCTCTGCACGGTGGCGGCTCTGGACATCTCAGATAAATGGCATCAGATGCCACTGGCTTCTGTCACTTCGCATGTTTTCACAGTTCTTCTGGGCAGCAGCATGTTACTTCTTGTTCGGCTGCGTTCCCTTACGCAGACACAGCGTGTTTTGTTGATGGATGCCTGGGTCGTTCCCTACTTTTTGGCTCCTGTAAATAGTGCTGCTGTGGGCTTGGTGTGCAGGTTGTCCTGTGGACACGTTCCATCTCTTGAGTAGGTCCTGGCCTGCAGGAGTAGAGCCGCTGAGAGAGTGAGCACTTTGGTCACATCTGTGAATTAGGTTATGTTAGTTCCTGGAATCGGGAAGGTAGACTCAACAGGAAAACATTTTAAGTGGGTAGATAGTGCCAAGTTGCCCTTTAAAAAGGTGGTACTGGGGTGCCTGGGTGGTTCAGTCCACTAAGTGACCAGCGTTGGCTCAGGTCATGATCTTGCTGTTCATGAGTTTGAGCTCCGCATCAGGTTCTGGCCTGACTGCACAGAGCCTGCTTGGGATTCTCTGTCTCCCTCTCTGTTTATCCCAACCCCTCTCAAAAATAAATAAATAAATTTGTTTTTCCTTTAAGATAGCTTTACGGCCTCCCACCACAACCTCGTTTAAAAAAATTCTAAAATCATACCTGTGGTTTTTTTTTTCCCCTAAAATTCCCCCCAAAATTCCAAGCTTGTAGTGGGTGGGAGAAATCAGCGAACAGCCTGGCGCACTGGCCACTCACTTTCCTACTCGTGCATTCGGACCAAGGCACGAGGTGCCCTGTCTGTCTCCCAGCGTTTTGTAAATGGGAATTTTCACACACGGGCACTGGGACAGTATTTTATGGCTGCACGTGTGTGGCCGACACATGGGAGTGTGTTAACACCGCTGTGTCCGTGCTGTCACACGTCTGGCCCTCCGTCCATCTTGTGTGCCTTTCGAGGCACATTTCAAGCATCAGTATGTACTTCCTTACATACGTAAGCGTGGATGTTACCAACTAGAGTTCACTGTTCTTTGCCCTTTTATTTTGAAAAGTATTTACACACAGTGGAATGTGTAAATCTAAAGTAAACCTTCCATGTGTTGAGAAATCCTACATCTTCTATCAAGCTTTATCATCACTCCAGGAAGATCTGTCTTACTCTGCCTCCCCTTCCAGTCCGTTCTGGCTCCCTTCCACCCTCTGAGAGGCGAGCAGTGTTCTGGGGTTTTCTACTGCATGTTAGACTTACTTGTAATAGACTGTGGTGTGAATGCAGCGTGTGCTTTCGCTGAAGTTTCTGGTCCTCAGCATCACGTTCCTAAGGTTTATCCCTACGGTTACCCATCTCTGTTCCCCAATGTGTAAATATGTGAATTTCTCCGTTCTTTTATTGATGAACATCCACATTTTCCCCAGTTTTTCGCTACTATGAATATAGTTGTTACTGATTTTTTGTACAGATCCTTTTGTGAACATACATTTTCATTTATCTTAAGGAAATAGGGGTGGAAAGTGTGTTTTGTTTTATGAGAAACTACCAGATTCTCCTACGAGGTTGTTCCATCTCCCCCCCCCCCCCCCCCGTGCTGTGAGAGTCTGGTCGCCCCACATCCTCACCACTATTTGGTGTTAACTAGTCTTTTCATTTTCACCATGCTGATGTGACCTGAGATCTCATTGTGGTTTTCATCTGAATTTTCCTGAGAACTAATGATGTTGGGCACTTGTATGCCCTTGTTGGCCGTTTGCCTCTTTTTTTTTTTTTAAAGTTTATTTTATTATTTGAGAGAGACAGTGCAAACGGGGAAGGGGCAGTGAGAGAGGGAGAGAGAATCCCTAGCAGGCTACACACTGCTAGCGCAGAACCCGACGCAGGACTCGAAGTCATGAAGCCGTGAGACCATGACCTGAGCCAAATCAAGAATCCCGATGCTTACCCCAGTGGGCCACCCTGGTGCCCTGACTGAGACCAACTGCTGCTCTGCCCATTTGCTTATCTTTTGTGAAATGTCTGTCCAGGTATTTTGTCCCTTTGCAAATTGTCTTTTCATTATTGTGTTGTCAGAGTTCTTAAATATTCTGGATACCCGTCCTTTGTCAGATATGTTTTATGAATTCTTTTTTCTCAGTCTATGGCTTGTCTTTTGAGCAAATATTTTGAATTTTGGTAAGATCTGATTTATTTGGGGTTTTTTTTCACTTATGATTTTTGTTTTCTATGTCCTTTCTGAACAAATTTTGGCTACCATCAGGTCATGAAGATGTTTTTTCATACTCTTTGAAAGCTTTATAGCTTCATATTTTATGTTTAAGTTTATTGGTCCATCTCCTTAATTTTGGTGTGTGGTGTGAAGTATGAGTCAAGGCTCTTTTTTTTCCCCCTGATGGATTCCTGTTGCTTCTACCATTTGTCAGAAAGATTTTTCTTCCCTCATTGGATTGCTTTGGTGCCTAAAAACAACCCTGTAAGTGCGGATCTATTTCTGCTCTTTATTCTCTCCCATCGATCTATTTGTGACTTTTTATATCATAACACTGCCTGGTTACTATACCTTGGTATACAGAGTTTTGAAGTAACGTGGTGTAAGCCTTCAACCTGTGGTCTTTTTCAGGGTAGCCTTGCGTGTTCTAGATACTTTGCCTTTCTGGTTTTAACAGCTTGTCATTGTCTACAAGATGTGTCCTGGGATTATGCTCAGGATTGCATTGGACCTAGAGGTTAATTTGAAGATATTTGGTATCTTAACAGTATTGAGTATTCTAATTCATAAACATGGTATATCTCTCCATTTATGTAGATCTTTATTTTTAATTTTCTTAATTTTCTTTCATTTATCTTTTAGTGACCTGTGGGTTTTAGTATAGAAGTCATGTATCTTTTTAAAATTTATGACTAATATTTTCGGTTTTGACAATGTTGTAAATGTATTTTTTTCATTTTCCATTTGTTTGCTACTAGTCTATAAAAATACAATTGATTTTTGTAGTTTAGCCTTGTATCCTGTGACTTTGCTAACTTACCCATTAGTTCTAGTGGTTGCATTAGTTCTAGTGGATGCCTTAGGATTGCAGTGAGGATAGTTTGACGTCCTTCTTTCTTGTCCTTTTGCCTTTTTTTTTTCATTTTCTTGCCTTATTGCAATGGGTAAAATCTCTAGTACAAAGTGAGGAGAATTGGCATTCCTGCCTTGTTTCCAGGTTTAAAAGGAAAAATTCAGTATTTTCACCACTAAGTATGGTGTTAGCTGTAGATTTTTCATAAATGTCCTTTATTGATTGAAGAAGTTTCTTCCTATTCTCAAGTTTCTAAGTTTTTACCACGAATAAGCATTGGATTTTGTCACACTCTTCCTGTGTCTGTTGAGTTATACACCTCTCCTCTGCCTGGTGGAACTTTGATTAATTACCACGGCCTCAGGTGGAGACCCCCCCCCCCCCCCCCCCCCCCCCCCCCCCCCCCCCCCCCCCC
>NC_043707.1:34584518-34638880 GCF_006229205.1 Suricata suricatta | reverse complement strand
TCGTCCGTCCCCCCTGCAGGGCTACTGTCTTCTCCGCTCCTGCCTGGTCATACGGGAAAGCAGGGAGCCCTGTCTTACTACAACCAGCCCTCTTAGTGGGTCTCACCGCCTTCCAAGTTTTTTTAGTGTTTATTTACTTCTGAGAGAGAGAGTGTGTGAGCGGGTAAGGTGCCAGAGGGCTGTGGGGAACAGCGGTCGGACGTGAGCTCTGCGCTGACTGAGTGGGGACAGAGCCAGAGTCGGACCCTTGGCTGACTGAGCCCCCCCGGGCACCCCTGCCAGGTTTCTTTACCAAAGTACAGTTGACATACAACATTGCTGACTTCCGGTGCACGTCTTGGTGGTGCGGTGTTTGTACACGGTACGAGGCGATGCCTGCAGCCCTGCGTCTCGTTCCCGTCTGTCACCGTGCAGAGTTCTCACAGTGTCACCCGCTGTATTCCCCGGGCTCTGCCTTACATCCCCACGATGTACTTGGTTTGTACCCGAAAGTTTGTACCTCTTCATCCCTCTCACCTATTTTGCCCGCCCACTCCTTCCCCTTCTGGTGACTATCAATTTGTTCCCTGTACTTTTGAGTTTGTTTCTGTTTTGTTTCTTCTGTTTTTGTTTTTCAGATTCCTCATATAAGTGAAATCATAATGTATTTGTCTTTCTCTGACTTCTCGCATTGAGCCTAATATTCTCTAGGTCCATCCACGTCACAGATGGTAAGATTTCACTCGTTGTTATGGCTCATACTCCCGTGTCTGTGTGCACACGTCTTCTCTCTCCACTCCTCCGTCGATGGACACTTAGGCTGTGTTTGTATCTTGGCTGTTGTAACCGATGCTGCCACGAATGTGGGAGTGCGGGTATCTCTGTGAACTGCTGGTTTTGGTGTGTTTGGTCGTTTTCTGTTTGTTTTAAGATAACCGTCCAGATGTGGAATTGCTGGGTCATATGGTAGTTTTGAGGAACCTCCATACTTTCCATGGTGGCTGCACTGATTTATGTTCCCACCAACAGCGTAGGAAGATTCTTGTTTTTCCACATCCTGGTCAACGCTTTATTTTTTGTATTTTTGATAATAGTAAATCTGACAGATACCTCCCTGTGTTTTTGATTTGGATTGCCCTAGTGATGGGTAACGGTGGCACCCCCACGTGCCTGTTGGCCATCTGTATGTCTTTGGGAAAATGTCTATTCTCGTCTTCTGCCTGTGTTTTAAATGTGGTATTTGGTTTCTTAGTGTTGAGTTATGTAAGGTTTTTAAATAGATTTTGGATATTACCCCATTATCTGATACATGATTTACAAATCTCTTCTCCCATTTAGTAAGTAGCCTTTTCATTTTGTCGATAGTTTCCTTTGCTGTGCAAAAGCAAAAGCACGTTAGTTAGACATAATACCGTGTGTTCATTTTGGCTTTTGTTCCCCTCGCTTGAGGACTGGTTCAGAAAAACTGCCAAAACTGAGGTCACCGTGCTTACTGCCTACGGTGTCTTCTAGGCGTTTCATGGTTCCCACTGTTACTTTCAAGTCTTTAACCCATTTTTAACTTTGTGTGTAAGGTGTGAGAAAGCGATCCAGTTCCTTCCCTCTGCACGTAGCTGTCCGGGTTTCCCGGCACCCTTTCCCCACCACCTGTTCTTGGTCTCACCTCCGTCGCCGCGGAGCAGCGGGCCCGTGACGTGCGGGATTTCTCCCGGGCTCTCTGCTGCGAATCTGTTTGCGTCTGCCTCCGTGCCACTGGCCTGCTGTTCGGCTTACTGTGGTTTTGTGGTGTCCTTTGAAATCAGAGAGCATAATTCTAGCCTACTTGTCTTTTCTGGAGATCGCTCTGGCCATTCAGACTCTTCTGTGGCTCCATACAAATTTTAAGATGCTTTTTTCTAGTTTTGTGAAGAATGCCATTGGTATTTTGAGAGGGATTGTGTTGAATCTCTAGACTGCGTTAAGTAATATGGACATTTTAACAATGTTAATTTTTCCAGTCTGTGAGCATGGAATATCTTTCCATTTATTTGTGTCTTTTCCAGTTTCCTTCATCCTTGTATTCTGTTTTCAGAGTACAGATCTTTTCATCATGTTGGATAAATTTAGAAATTTATTCCTAGTTAATTCATGACCCCAAGGCTGTGGGATCAAGCTCTACGTCAGGCGCACGCTCCGCTTCATACTCTCTCCCCCCCCCCCCGCCCCTCCCCTGCTCGCACTCTTAATCTCTCTTTAAAAAAATTATTTCTAGGTATTTTGAAAGTCTTTGATGCAATTGTAAAGGGGATTGTTTTCTTAATTTCCTTTTCTGATAGTTCATTATTAGTGTATAAAAACACAACTGAAATCTGTATGTTGATTGTTGTCTTCTGTGGTCACTGAATTCACTTCTGAGTTCTAATTGTTTTTGGTGGAGTCTTCAGGGTTTCCCATGTTGCAGTGTCATGTCACCTGCAGGGAGTGGTCATTTCACGTCATCATTTCCAGTTGGGATGTGTGTCCTCCTCCCCTTTTTTAAGGCCTTCAAGAAAACACTTGGGCACAGGGAGAGGCCCGAGGACCCCTTGTGTCAGAATCCCATGACCACCACTGCTCTGCGCAGGCCCACCGAGCTCGTAACAGATTCGGGGCGACTCCCTCCGTCCCCTGGAAAACCATGCTGCCAGCAGGGCAGGTAGACCGTGATTTATACCAACGTGTCTCTGTTTTTATCTACCTACCTACCTTTTTTTTCCCTAATTGAAGTATAATTGACACAGCATTACATTCATTTCTGGCATAAAACCGAGGGATTCAGCACCTCTGTGCATGATGCTGTGTTCGGCCCAAGTGTGGCTACCCTCTCCCCACACAACGCCTCGACAGCACCGCGGACTGTACTCCCTGTGCTGTCCCCTCGTCCTCAGGACCTGTCCCCTCCACATCTAGAAGCCAGGACCGCCTCCTCCCGTCCTGGCTTTGCCCGTCCTCCCGCCTCTCTTCTCTCTGTCAGCCACCTCTTTGGTCTCTGTATTCATGAGTCTGTTTCTACGTGTGTTTCTTCTACATTCCACATCTAAACTGAAACCTATGGTATTCGTCTTTAGTTCACTTAGTATCGTAGCCTCTAGGTGCATCCATTTGTTGCACATGGCAAGATCTCATTCTTTTCTTCACGGCTGTATAATATTCCTCTGTGTGTGTGTGTGTGTGTGTGTGTGTGTGTGTGTGTGTGTGTGTGCATTAGTGGACACTTGGGTTGCTTCTGTGTCTTGGCTTCGGTAAGCAGTGCTGCAGTAAGCATGGGGACACGGAACTCTTTTCAAAGTAGTGTCTTTACTTCCTGTGGGGAAATACCCAGTAGCAGGATTCCTGGATTGCATGGCATTTCCATTTTTAATTTTGCGAGGTGCCTCCATACTGTTTTCCACAATGTCTGTCCTGATTTCCACTGCCGCCAGCAGTGTGCACCGAGGTTCCCTTTTCTCCGCATCCTGGCCAACGTTTGTTATTTCTTTTTGATACTAGCCATTCTGACTCGTGTGAGATGATCGTTCCTTGTGGTTTCAATTTGCATTTCCCTGATGATGAGTGATGCTGAGCATCTTTTCGTGTGTCGGCCATCTGTCTGCCTTCTTTGGAAATATGTTTATTCAGATCCTTTCCCATTTAAAACTAAGATTATTGGGGGGGGTTATATTTACGTTTTTTTACTTATATATATTTTGGATATTAACTTGTTATCAGATATCTCATTTGCAAATGTCTTCTCCCATTCTTAGGTTGCCAAATTCATTTTGTTGATGATTTCCTTCACCGTGCAGAAGCTTTTCATTTTGGTGTAGTCCCAATAGTTTGTTTTTGCTTTTGTTTTGCTTCCCTGAGGAGACATACATGGAAAATGTTACCAAAGTTGAGGTCAAAGAGCTTACTACTTGTGTTTTCTTTAAGGAGTTTTATGGTTTCAGGTCTTACTTTTAAAATTTATTTATCTTTAAATGTTTTATTTATTTTTGATAGACAGAGCATGAGAGGGGGAGGAGCAGAGAGAGAAGGAGACACAGAATCTGAAGCAGGCTCCAGGCTCTGAGCTAGCTGTCAGCACAGAGCCTGACGCGGGGCTCGAACCCACGAACGTGGATCTGACCTGAGCTGAAGTCGGAGGCTTAGCCAACTGAGCCACCCAGGTGCCCCCAGGTCTTACTTTTGATCTTTGATGCATTTTGAGTGTACTTTTGTGTATGGTGTGAGAAAGTGGTCCAGCCTCATTCTTTTGCGTGTTTCTGCCCTGGATCCTGGCACCATGTAGTGAAGAGGCTTTTTCCCCACCGGATGGTCTTGCCTCCCCTTATTTTTTTCTCTCCTGCGGCTTTCATTGCGACTTCCAACACTGCGTTGAAGAAAAATGGCGACAAAGGGCGTCCCTGTCTTGTTCCTGGTCATGGAGGAAAGAGCTTTCAGTTTTTGACCAGTGAGTGTGATGTTAGCTCTGGGTCTGTCGTTTATGACCTTTCTTATGTCACGGTCCACCCTCCAGTTCTCAAGTAGTTCTTTCCTCCATCTGTCCTGGCTTACTGCGTTCTCAGTCTCTCCATTAATAGATCCTGTGGCTCATTCATTTCAAAGCAGAGGCATCCTAAGCTTGAAAAGATATGCGATCTTTGTGTGCAATCTTTCATTTATGCATGTGAGAGGGTTTTCTTTTTTTTAATATTTTTACATTGTAGTACTTGTTTTGCTTGTTGGGGGTGTTTGCTTATTTAATACATTCCATCAAGGACAGAAATTACATGCTGGTTTTTTTTCCCCTAGGAAGTGTGTCTTGGGTTTTCCCCTTATTATTTTCTTTACTTTTTCTTTTCCTCTTCTTTTTTTGGTGGTGGGGGTGGTTATGTTTAAATGAAGTTGCTTTTACAACACCAAAGACTTAATCATCCATTTCCTATATAAAAGGTAGCTACTTTTTTGCATGGACCTCAAGTATATTGTAGTATAGAGGCGGAATTTAAGGAAAGGTATTAAGCAGGCCGTGTTGTAGCTTATGGGCAAGTAATAAATTGTATCATGTATCTTGAATGTATCATAGATAAGCTGCTATATAATGATTGCCACTTCAGATAGCTGTGAAATTAGGTGATTAACTAGTTGTTACTTAACCTTCTAATTTCTGTATAAGTCTAATTACATGAAACAGAAGTTGGGGTTTTGATTTTTTACTTTGCTTTTCTGTTTGGAGTGTCATTGTAACTACTGTATTGTAAATGACGGAAAATAATTGCATATGTTTAAAAAAATAAACTGTGTTATATCCAAAAAATAAAAATAAAAATAAATAAATAAATAAATAAATAAATAAAAACAAAAAAAAAAAAAACAAAGCAGAGGCATCCCTGACCATGCAGCTGCACGCCTGAGCCTGCCCATCCTCCCTGTGCTCCTCCACCTCTTTGCCCCCCGACTTGCGCTGCTTTCTAGGGTTCTTCTCTGCCTCATCTTTCCCATTCACATTTCCTGCTGCCTCCACCTCCCCATCAAAATGGGTCAAGGTCACCAGGTAACATCCATGCCCCCAGAGCCAGAGACTGCTTCTCATCTCACTCTTAGCTGCCCCCACCCCCACCCCGCGGTGCCGCAATTGCCCATTTCCTGTACGCCTCGTCCCCCCGCTCGTGCGGCTGTGGTCACCGTCTCTTACTCAGTCTCCTTCACTGGCTCTCCCCCTATGCCTGACCACTAACGTCTCTGTGCTGTCCAGGGCTCTGGGCCTGCTCCTAGGCCTCCGCTCCCCGCTCTGTCCTCGGAGCCTGGGCCAGCTCATGGCCCACATCCAGTCATGTGTGTGGCATGGGGCATGTGGCATGGGTGAGGTCAGTAAGGTTGTGTTGGACCCAGGAGTGAAAATTCATTCTTTGAAGGGAAGTACAATCAGTTCCCATTGTGGTGATCATGTTCTAGAAATTTGCTGTGAACAGCGAGTTAGTGAATACCAAACGATTGGCTCCTGGGGTCAGGCTCTGGTGAGTCTCTGGTCATCGTGTTTTTGTCAACGGGTGCATACGTGGTCTTGTTTTACAGGAGGTTCAGTTTAAAGGCATCTTACTTGATAGATATAGTCGATTTGTCAACAGTGAACTCACGGCAGCACCGTAACTCTGGCTGAACCTGACCCATGTGATTCCTCAGGGGGCACGTCATGGCCTCCTTGCCCTTGGGAGCACCAGCCGGCACTGTGGTTGGGGACCTTTGTAAACAGTGACCTCCCCAACCAAAAGCCCAATATGCGAGAACATAGACCATGGGAAAGACAGTGGTTCACGGTACGAGCTGAAGGCAAGAAAGGCGAGCGTCGCCTCGTTCAGCCTCGGCGGGGCGCCTCTACATTTTTTTGGCCCCTTTGTGCACGTCCAGGCTGACTGTGAAAAGACCATGAGTACTCATCTGGGGTGGGGGCCGGTGACAGAGAAACTTGAGCAGCCAGGCAAATTTACAAACATAGGTTCTGGATAATGAGGATTGACTGGAAATACGTTTTGTGGGGATTTTTTGTTTGTTTTATTTTAAAGAGAAAGCACAAGCAGGGGGAGGGGCAGAGGGAGAGGGAGAATCCCAAGCAGGCTCCATCCATGCCCAGCGCTTGGCCCAGTGCAGAGCTCCATCCCACGACCCTGGGGTCATGACCTGAGCTGACATCGAGAATCAGACTCTTAACCAACTGAGCCACCGAGGCACCCCTGGAAATATGTTTTTTCCACCACTGATTTAAGGAGATAGTAAATTTAAGTGATGTGTACATATAAATATATATTTTTTTTCGCGCACAGGTACGTGTGGGAGGGGCAGAGAGAGGGAGCGAGAATCTCAAGCAGGCTCCACACTGTCAGCACAGAGCCTGACACGGGGCTCAAACTCACAAACCGTGAGACCATGACCTGAGCCGACACCAGGAGTTGGACATTTAACAGACTAAGCGCCCCCAGGCCCCCCAGCATGTACTTGTTTATGGCATACACTGTCTACTCTGTACTGCTTCCCAGCCCTGAGTTAATAGAGCTGAGGCTCCAACTCTTACTCCATCCTGGAGGAGATAGGCACCAGGTCTTGTAACTAGCCAACAGTAGAGTCAAGGCTAAGTCTGATTTTCAGGAGGGGCCTGCCTCCGGGCCCCAGCATCTGCTGCTAGTACGTACTGAGGGGGAGCGCCTCGCCCGTGCTTATGTTAGAGTGAGTGTACTTGGACTTCGCCAAGAACAGTTTGGCCCCTTAGATATAGCTCCTGGGGGTGGTGTGACTTCACCACCGAAGCAAATGTCATGGGTAAGATTAGCCCATTTTTTAGATCCTACCCAATTCAAGAGATTATTATGTTTTGTTGAATGGTATTTTAAAAGGTTTGGAAAACAACCCAAAACCTAATCATAGGTCTATTTTCAATCCCCCAACAAACCTGTAACCAGCTGCGCTGTGCCAGTGATGCCAGGCCTTAGGGTAGCGCCTGCACTGGCGGGGAACACCACCAAGTGGCCAGTGGTAATGGGATTCCTGCCAAAGCGAGAGAGGCAGGGAGCGTGATGAGAGGTGCCCGGAACAGTCCCTGGATCGTGAAGAAGGAGCAAGGTGATGATGAGGGGGCCCTGGAGAGGGAGATGTGGACAGGGCTGGAGGGCCTCAACACCCAGCCACCCTGCACAGCAAGGCCAGGCACCCTCCCAGCTCCACCTGGCACAGCGGGGCCGCTGCTCCTGCTTGTGGTCCTACTGTGGCGTCCCCGCCAATTTGCAGAGGTCAGGGGCCGGCCTAAGAACGCAGGTGCTGGGCCCTGTGGGAGGTCCTCGCACATGCGCTCAGCATTCTGGCTTTGGCTGGCCTCGTCAGTCTGGTCGGCCTGGTGATGGGGGTCTGCTGTGTGCCAGGTGGCGTCTGTCGGTACAGACAGACCCCACGGCCTCTGGATTCTGCCCTCCCTGGAGAGCTGGGTCCCAGAAAGGACGGGCGGCTGCTCTGAGACGCTGCCAGGCGGGGCTGCAGACGGGCACCTGCTCTGTGCACAGAAGGATAGCCCGCTGCCACATGGAAGAGGTGATGTTTTCTGTGCACAGGGCTGCAAATCGGGCACTTGATTGCTATGCCTATTCTGTTCTAAGTGATAAACTCCTACGGTTTCCCCCACAGGCACGTACTGCGGCACTTTGCACGCGCAGGGCTCTGGCTTCCACGTGGTATGTCAGTACCCAGTCGTGCTGAGCACGTTAGGCCATCACATCTGCTTGGAAACCATTGATATCAGGCGTTTTCCTGGAAATAGTTTGTCTTCATAAAAGGGCCTTTCATTTTCGCTCCTAGAAGTGTGTCTTTGTTATACCATTAAATCCAGCAGAGCTACTAGAGAGGAGTCCTTTTGGGTCACTTTGTGTTTTGTGTTTTGTGTGAGTTTTCACCTAAGGGCATCTTAGTTACAGTGGAAACGGGGCTGAGGCTTCAGATAGTCAGAACTCGCAGGTCCCCTGGACTGCATCTGTCAGATTGTCTCTGGAGAGGTGAAGCGTGGCCTTGGGCCGCCGCCAGATAGATGGACAGTCTGAGCTTGGAGTGGCCGCCTGGCCGCATACCGGCAGCACAGACAGGCTGCATGTGGAAGTCATGGGCATTGCTGCCTCTGTGATTTCTCTACACCAGCATCCTCTTTGCTCCTAGATCTGAACTGACCGGGGGTTTTCTAAGAAAACAAGGGCAGAACTAGAGACTGGGGTACATATGGGCAGTTAGTGGAGGCAGAGGGTCTGGTGCATCTGCTACTTCCTGTACAGGATGTTGTGTGCTTTCACTATTAACTCCTCATCTTGTGTGGGGGGGTCCCCACCTGAAGCAGGAGCCGGCAGATAACGGGTGTGGAGCGCTGGCCACAGCCCCCCGTAACCATAACGGAGGAGCGGTGGGCCCCGGCGTATGGATGAGGAAGACGAGACTCCGCTTGGGTCCCTCGGAGGTTATTCGAGGCCTGTCCCTATGTCAGGAACTGGAGGGGAAGGTCCGGGGCTGCAGCCGTGAGCAGGGCATCAAAGCCTCTGTCCTCATGGAGCTCCTATCCCGTGTGTGGACCGGGAGCCACCCTGGGCAGCCGTGAGAGGGGCCTCCCTGGGAGTGCGGGGGCAGGGAGGCCAGAGTTTGTCCCTGAGCTCGTCTTCCCACTCTGCTGTTCTGGTACCGTCCCCACAGCCCCGTCCCGCCACCAGACAGCCCCCGTTGTGAGCCTGCAGCACTTTGCCACTCGCGCATGTGCACTTAGACATGCGTCTGTGTGTGAGCAGCCTGCACCCAGCGACACGAATACATACACGTGTGCTTCTTGTGCTTTCAGCTGACACTGAAGATGTGTGCATCGTAGAAAGATTGTTTTCAAGCAGCTTGGTGGCCATCGTTAGCCTCAAAGCCCCACGGAAGCTGAAGGTCTGCCACTTTAAGAAAGGCACGGAGATCTGCAACTACAGCTACTCCAACACCATCCTGGCCGTGAAGCTCAACAGACAGGTGAGCAGCCCTGGGCCTCCGCCGGGTCCTGCTGCTCTTCCATGCGGACTCAAGCCTGGCGCCCCGAGTGTCCACGCAGTCGCCCGTGGAGTAGCGTCAGGTCACTTTCATAGATGCTACTTAAAACATGAATCTGTTAGCGTCTTTCCCCTTTTTCTTTCTTTTTTCTCTTTTCAACTGTTATTATCTTTCCCACACTCTCAAGAACATCTGGCCCAGAGTATGAGCTTGGTGGCTGGCTCTGGAGTTTGTCACGAGACCACCTTGTGGCCTTTGTGTCCCCACAAAGTGCAGCACTGTCCTTAGGATGCTTCGGCTTTTCCATGACGACCACATATTCCTTGTGGGGAAAGCTGTTCCCATGCGGGGCGCGGGGCGCACATGCTGGGGTCTGCAGCATGCCGGCTGCACAGAGTGGCCGCACCAGAGGCCCACTGGTGTGATTCAAACTGGGAATTGACCTGTGAGCTGCGGAAGCTTGGAGAATGGGAGATAAGAAGGCGTAACCTGTTGAACATTTTTGAACCTAAAACATACATTACACACCACTTCCTGTGCGTGCCAAGTGCATCGTGCCCTTGGTGCATCGGCTGCAAGCGCACTCATCCTCCTCAAGGTGGGGTGTAAACTAGACACTTGCAAAGTAATGTGAGTGCAGAGGGAGTTTTTATTCTTTTAAAAACTCCTAGGCTTTGGGGGTGCCTGAGTGGCCCAGTCAGGTAAGCCTCCAGCTCTTGATTTCTGCTCAGATTGTGATCTCATGGGATCGAGCCCTGTGTGGGGTTCTGCACTGACAGGGCGGAGCCTGCTTGGGATTCTCTCTGTCTCTCTCTCTCTCTGCACTCCATCCCCTACCCCTCACCCCCTGCACTTACTAGATAGACAAACACCCCCTGCCCTCCAGCCTCTGCACTTACTAGATAGATAGGTGGGTAGATGGATAGACAGGGAACGCTTAGGTGACTCAGTTAAGGAACTCCTGATTTCAGCTCAGGTCATGATCTCACAGTTCGTGACTTTGAGCCCCATGTTGGGCTCTTTGCTGGCAGTGTGGAGCCTGGTTGGGATTCACTGTCTCTTCGCCTCTCTCTGCCCCTCCAACACAAGTGCACACACTCTCTCTCTCTCTCTCTTTCTCAAATAAAAAAAACAAAACCTTAAGCTTTTATTTTCATAAAAATATGAAATTTTTCATGTTTTATTCAGCATGGTTTTTTGTTTCTATTTTTGGGTGGCTTGTTTTGTTTTGTTTTGTTTTTGTGTTTGAGAGAGGGAGAACATGTGCACACGCACGAGCCAGGGAGGAAGCAGAGTGGGGAGAGAGAGGGGATCTCTAGCAGGCTCCTTGCTCAGCACAGAGCCTGACATGGGCTTGATCCCACGACCTGATCTGAAATCAAGTGTTGGATGCTCAACTGAGCCATCCAGGCGCCCCCAGCATGGGTTTTTGAAAGCAAATGACCTTGACCAGACCTGTCCAAGGCACTTGCTCTGCTTTTCATGAGGGGAGGGGTGAGCCAAACAAAAACAATCTAAAAACACAATCCGTACTTTTCTTAGCTGTAGTTTACCAGTTTCTGTAATAGTGAGTTAGAGGCCCTGGTATAGTCGGCAGAAATGGTCATGGGAACAGGCACTGCTGGCTTTGGACATCACGTAAGTGGCCAATGAGGAGCACGGGGCTGCAGGAGAGCTGCCCGGTCATGGTCATTGCCCTCCACGTGGGTGTCCAGTCCGCCTGGCGTTCCTGAAGGAACAGGGAGCTTCTGCCCCCAGGAGTCAGCTAAGTAAAGATTATGAGTGAGGATCGTGTTGTCTCTTTACGTTTGGTTTCCTGTTCCTGTGTCTCTTCCCTAGAGGCTGATCGTGTGCCTGGAGGAGTCTCTCTATATACACAACATCCGGGACATGAAGGTGCTGCACACGATCAGGGAGACCCCTCCAAACCCTGCAGGTAAACGAATTGTGGGAAGAAAGTCTCATTTTCTGATGCTATCTTTTACTTATTTTAATTTTATTTTAGAGAGAGAGAGTGTGCGCATGTGCAGGGGAGGGGCAGAGGAAAAGAGGGAGAGACTCCCAAGCAGGCTCCACACTTAGTGAGGAGCCCAACGCTAGACTCGATCCCACGACCCTGGGGTTGTGACCTGAGCTGAAATGAAGAGTCGGATGCCCAACCAGCTGAGCCACCCAGGCACCCCTGGTTCTGCCTTCTAAAGATTAGTATTTTCTCCATGTACTTTTGAAAGTATTGCCCTGAAACCAAGCTGCTTTCCCTCTGCTGCTGGGCTTGTGGCCGAGTAAACCTAAACCGTTGGTTTCCTCAGCTTCCACCCTGAGGCTACTGGTCAGCTTCAAGCAAAGGCCGCCAGAGGAGGTGGCTGTGTCTGTGGCACTTGAGGCAAGGCACATAGCAGCCGCCAGGGCTGCCTCGGGGCCCCCTTTGCTGTCTGCGTTCTCTGTTACGTAAACACCAACCCGGCCTACCGCTCCTGGGCCTCCGTGTGTCCCCACAGGCTTGTGCGCGCTCTCGATAAACAACGACAACTGTTACTTGGCTTACCCTGGCAGTGCGACCATCGGAGAGGTGCAGGTCTTCGACACCATCAACTTGGTGAGGCTCCTTCTGTGCTGGGCTCACTCTTTCAAATGCCCCTGTTCCCTGAGTGCCGCGGAGCCTGCGGCCGCCTCATTTCCACGATGGCTCGGCAGTGTCACTGCCGCCTTCCTGATGGCCAGGCGGGTCCAGGTGGTGTCTGCCTCCCGGCGGACCCCCGGGCTCGCTCCTGCAGCGCTGAGCTCCTGGCAGACCACCTGATAGAGTGGAGGGAAACGTGAGGACGTCTCGGAGAGCCTGCTATGCTCTCTCTAGGGCTAGAAGCGGCATTTCTTTGGGCCCTGCCCCCAGTAAACAAGTGGATGTGGCATTGGTATTGACTGACGTGGGGTTTTAGGCACAGCCAGTCAGCACGCCGGTCTAATGACGGTGGCAGCATGGGGTGTGGTCTCACCACGCAGCAGCCATGTCCCATCCGTTTTCCCTTTCAGAGGGCTGCGAACATGATCCCGGCTCATGACAGTCCTTTGGCAGCGCTGGCATTCGATGCCAGTGGAACCAAGCTGGCCACCGCCTCAGAGAAGGTACGTGTACCGTGTGGCCCGAGGGGACGCTAGTCTGGGGGCTTTGGCACACTTTCTCGGTTCCACTCACATGGAAGTTACCAGACTAGTTTCTGGGTCGACTGACCCCCAGGCCGGCTGCGGGACATGCCGCCGCAGAGCGTGTGGGCAACATGCGCCCCCAAACTCCTCCATGATGGCACTTGTGTGCGCTCTGCTGGGGACGTGATTCAGAGCAGGTCTGAACTCGTGTCCATGCTCACGGTTTCCTCTCGCGTCTGCTTGTTTAAGGACTGACCACGCGATTGTGTAAGTTACAGCTGCCTGCACTCTGGCTCTTCACTGACCAGTCCAGTGAGCAAATTCTGTGGCTTAAAATGATGTGGTTGTTCTAAGGTTCTCCCCACAGAGGACAGAACCACTTCCTTCCGCTTGGGCCTCTTCCCTCGTGGCCTCCCTGGCACCAGGGCGTGTCACAGTCTTGCCAGCCAGGCTACGTCTCATTCTTTTCCGGCTTCCCTGGTCTCCGATCCAGCTGTCCTCCGTCCAGCTTATGCTCACTGGCAGCCTATGGCGGCCTCCCTCCTGTCGCCTCCACCGACCCCGCCAGCCACGAGCGATTCAAGAAAAGTCCGCTCGCTTGAACCCAGTTTCTGTAACAGTGCTGCTGCCGTCTGTGGCTCCCTGAGTCACCGAGGACACAGGCCCTTTATTTTATATTCACTGCCCCACCCCGTCCCTTAGCAAGGTACACGCATTCTTATTTCATATCGGGGGCTCAGGAAGGCTAATAACCTGGTCCGGGTAACCCAGCTGGGTGGTAGCAGAGACTTGGACTCCACGCCTGGCTTTGCTTTTAAATGCTGCCGGACGAGGATGCCGCCACCACGTTGGTTTCCAGGGCAGTGGCGGCAAGCTTCTGTCACCCCGTGGGTAATAAAGTCTCCTCTCGTAGCTCTCGTGGGGTCGGAGCAGCCCCCTAACACCGTCTGTGGAGCCTCAGGGCCGCTAACAACAGGACTCTGTGTTTCTGGACGATGAAGAGCAATCTTCTGATTTGCTTTTGACCAGAATCCCCTTGGTTCACGGGGTTAGCCCTGGCGGCTGGGTGCTGGGTGCCGGGCGCCCCCAGCTGTGTGCTCAGTCCTGCCTTCAGCGGGCACAGCGAGGCTGCTTAGCAGCTTGTCATTAATTAGCACGCAGTAGGTGCACCATTAAACACCATCTCTAAATCTGACACTTTAGACTACAAAGGACAAAACCTTTGCTGTGGTTATTTTTGTCTGTGAAAGTGTTAGTTTATGCTTTTAAGTCTCAAGAATTGCAAACTCAGGTGGTTTCTTTTTATCCAAAGAGAATCACTGTATTTAAAGAACATTTTGAAAAGGAACAATTCCTGGTGTTCTATAATTAGGTTGCTTATAGCTTGTGTTTATTTTTACTATTTATAAACATGTCAGATATCAGAGAGTGGTTTTCAGACTAAACAGGTGGAACCTTCTGAAACCCACTTGGTGTCAGGTGACAGGCTGAGTGATGCTTCCACCCCCGCACATGTGAAATGCCACCTCTGTGCAGGTTTCCGGTCTAAGAGGCTGATTCTCTCTGTGCTGTTGCGTCACCGTAGCTTGTGGTGCTCTCTCCACACTGAGGGCGAGACAGCCGCTCATGTCCCTGTGCCTCGCTGTTCTGACTTCCTGTCCCAGGTGTCCAAGTCCTGTCTCTGCAGGCACACGTCCCCGCGCTTCGGGGCAGTGGCAGGGAGCCTGGCATCCTGAGAACAGCTCGTCCCCACGAGGGACGTCAGGCTGTTCACGGCTCATTCACACACTCCTTTGTCTGAGTCAGACGTGTTTTCTGAGTGTTAGTAAGTGGGGATTTATCCCTTTTTAGACCGTTAAGTAACATTTCCAGCCAGTGGTTCCCTTGATCAGTAACTCGGCCTAAAGCGGCAAGAGAGGCAGTCCGGGGGGCCGAGGGGTGGGGCACCTCGAACCTCGCAGGTCCGCAGGCAAGGTGGTCCTTCCCGACGTGTGGTAGGGTCGGCTTGTGAGAATTTAAACATCACATCGTGTGGAAGAACCGGAACTATTGCACGCTTGACTCCAAGGCTGTCGGCGTTTAGAATAACCAGTGATTACAGGGCTCGCACTGGGAGAGCGTACACAGAAGTGGGCAGTGTTACTGTGGGCAAAGTGGGGTCTGCTGGCGTGCGGGGGGCGCGCGGAACCGCATGCAGGTGAGCAGTGCCCCTCATGTTACAGAGTGTGACGTGAAGGAGGCAGAAGTCTGGGTTTACTTGGTTAAAATCCTTTTTTTTTTTTTTTTTTCCCCTCTTTCACCTGTCGCAGGGGACCGTGATTAGGGTGTTCTCCATTCCAGAGGGACAAAAACTCTTTGAGTTCCGGAGAGGAGTTAAGAGGTAAGATACTGAAGTCTCCAGACTGGTTTTAGAGCTGACATTTGATTTCAGGAGTATGTTCTCTGCATCCTGGGAGCCCCATTTCAATGCACAAGTGATATTCACCCCAGCCGGACGGTCAGGGGAGGCTTGGAAGTCAGCCTGGTGGGTGAAGGAACAGGTTTACAAAGCCAGCTGCCTTTCTGCCGTCTGTGAGCCCCCCAAATGGAGGGTGGTGGCCAGGCAGCCCAAGAATGAGGAGGCAGGGGCCTAACCGGGCCCCCTGGGGCCATATGGCCTCCTTGGCCTGCTCTGAGGCAGCAGGCCCATGGTTTCCGGACCTCGTCAGCATGCTCCTGGCTGCTCCTCTCCTCAGACAGCCCCTCGGCGCTCAGTGCTCCCTCCGCTAACCTCCCTGTCCATCTACACAGCGAGGCGAGTCTGAACTTCGCACGCCCTGGACCCTCTCCCACAGGACTGGCTCTGGGGCTCTGGTCCCTGTCCCGAAGGGGCCACTGATGGTGCCCACCTCAGGGCAGGAACTGGGCTGGAGATTTTCCCAGGACCTGCTGCTGTTGGCCACGCCCTTTTCTGGGAACTTTTCAGAGTGCATCGCCGCTCCCTCTGGTTCATGGGGTCCTTCCCAGAGATGACACCCGCATGCTTTAGGGTCCTGTCTCCAAAGCCAGGGGCCTTGGCCCCTTCCCATTACTGCTTCTTAGGTTTCTTCCCTTTTTTCCCTTGGTTTTCCTTACACTACACCTTTCCAGAATTTGCTCCTGCTGCTGCTGCTGCTTCTGCTCCTGCTCCATTTCCTCTGTGTCTCACTTCTGCCCTGGAGCCTCTCCTCCTGTTCTGTGCAGTCCCACAGGCTCCTAAACCGTGTCGTCTGTGTGCTGCTGGGTCCACTTGCACCCGTATTTCCCTGCCTGCTGGATGCTGGCCCCCCTCCCCCCCAGTGACCTGCCACAAGGTACCCCCCATCTGCCTGTCCTCACTCAGGTGCCTGATCTCGGTGAACACCGCCATGGTCACTGACCTGGTGCCTGGGTCACAGGGCCTCCACGCTGGCTCCTGTCTCACATTTGGTTAGGTAGCAGGGGTGTTGGCACCCCAAGTCAGTCCCACCACTCCCCCGCCCCTGCACTCCTTTGGCCCTTTGGGTCCATTTTCAGACAGCAGCCCAGATTGCTGAGGGTGTCAGTGTCAGTAAAGCACACCCCTGTCAGGGAGTTCAGGGCTCACCTCTGCGGGCAGGGCTGACCACAGACCCCCAGCCCTGCTGCATGAGGCCTGCTGCTCCCTGCTTTTCCAGCCCAGTCCCCCGTCCCCGTCGCCCCCGGCCAGCCACACTCAACGCTCATTCTCAGAATGATCTCTCTGCGTGGGGTCTTGCTTGTGCTATCCCCTGTGCCAGATGCCACATCTGTGACCTGGCCAGCCGCTGGCCCTCACGCGGGAGTGCCCCTTTCCTCTGTGCTTCTCCAGCGCCACCCGTTTTTACTCTCAGGCTCTGCTTTCTGGCGGCACATGCTCTGTGCTCCTGGCTCAGCGTGAGGCTCCATTAAAGCAAGAGCTGTTGTTGATTTGTCCCTGGAGTGCTGGGCACGCCGCTGGCCCTTTATAAACATGCGCCGAATTGACAGGGCAAGCGTGCCTGGTACCTCTGAGGTTATTACGAGGAACTGCTGATCCATTTGAGGCTTTGGGGTTTTTACAGCGGTTTTTTAAGATAAATGATAGGGTCTTAGCATGTTGAAAGTTCTGCTTCATTTTTAAATATTATAAAGGTTGCCTGTTTGCCTTATTGCATGTCGCTATGAATTATTGGACTTTTTTTGATTAACCTGAGTGCTGAAAATCCAGCCTAATTCAGCTAAAAACGGTTTAGTGAAGCCATGAATCACTTTGTTATTTGGGTTCAAAGAAAATTATCTAACAGGATGTTAAAGTATTGCTCTTAACTTGTTAGTATCTTTAAAACGTTTTCTTTTCTTAAGAAAAACTTTTGAAAAGTGTCTGGAGGGAAATGAGAAAGATGTCAGTAGACTCGCATATGCCGGTTCTGGGAACTTTGCTTCTCAGACTTGAAAGCCCCAGGAGAAAGGTTGCTACTCGCCCCCTGGAGGGTTTGTGGGGGACCGTGTCGCTCAGGCCCCCTCCGCTTGCCCGCAGGTGTGTGAGCATCTGCTCCCTGGCCTTCAGCATGGATAGCATGTTCCTGTCTGCGTCCAGCAACACGGAGACTGTGCACATCTTCAAACTCGAGACTGTGAAAGAAAAGTGAGTTGCAAAGATGCATTTGTTTCAAAACACACACACACACACACACACACACAGCACTTTCTCTACCGACTGGGTGAAGCACCCACACAGGCAGTGTCCTGCCTGTGGATGTTTTTACCAGTTGAGCCCCTGGAGCTGGCTCTAGAGTAAGTGTCAACAGATCTGGGCTCCGCAGGGAGATGACTTCCCCGAAGGATGAAGCAGCAGGGCAGAAGTGGAGGTTGGGAAGGGGGGCGTGAAGAGGGATGTCCTGGGGTCTGTGCACAGGTCCCCTCTTTCCACTGCCTTTACCCACAGAAGCTTGTAAGAGTGGGTGCTGGCTCTGGCCTGCCCGAGGGTCATTTCCGCTGTTCAAGCCGTGGGTTTAAATTATGTGTGGATCTGATGGGTGTGCATGGCACAGGGCAGGTTCTTCAGTTGTAGAAAGCCAGCCACTAGAATGAGTGTTAGTTTACGTGCTGTCTTACTCAGAGGAATATTTATGATACGTTACAGACGACGAACAACGGCAAAAACAGCCTCTGGGAAAATAATGATGTGTGCTCATAAGGTTTCTGGAGACTTCCTGGTAAAACGTTTGTTCTAGGGCGGAGGGCAGGTCGTGGGTGTGGCCCCATGCATCCTCACTTGTGCTGCAGAGTGGACGCGCCTCATGTCTGCCACGGTCTCACGTGGCCACCGGGGGGAGCACAGCTCCTCCAGGTTCTGCAGCCTGACGGGCCGCCTCTGACCCTTCCTGGGTGACGCACCTGGAATGTCCCCAGGTTCTTGAGGCGTCATCATTCTCTGCATGCACCCCTTTTTCCCAGGGTGTAGGGACCTGCTTTTCAGGTGTCAGGGCTGATACTTGCTTCTGTAAGTAGAAGCGACCTGGTCCTTGTCCTAGTGAGAAATCTGCCTCCGTGTATCTGATGACGTTCCTCCTTCCAGACCTCAAGAGGAGCCTACCACCTGGACTGGCTACTTTGGCAAAGTGCTCATGGCGTCCACCAGCTACCTGCCCTCCCAAGTAACTGAAATGTTCAACCAGGGCAGAGCCTTTGCCACAGTGCGCCTGCCTTTCTGTGGCCACAAGAACATCTGCTCGCTGGCCACGTGAGTAGTGACAGGGGGCCCCTCTCTCTCTTGCGGTGTGCACGAGGTGGGGGGGCCTGGTCTCCGGTCACTGGAGATGGTGGAGGTGCGGCCCAGTCAGGTGGCTCCTGGCCCAGAACAGCCCCTGAACTCAGGCCTTCTCGGAGCTTGTCCCAGAGTTAGGTGGCAGCGGAGGGAGCCCCGAAGTGCCTCTTCGCCGCTGCCGGACCTAAAGCTTCGTCTGCATTGTTCTCATCCAAAAATTCCTCCTCTTTCTGTTTCTGCTGGGAATATTGGTTAATGTCACTAGAGAAACAGAGGAAGTCTAGAGCAGAGGAGCCCCGCGAGGCTGCAGGATACATGAGGCACTGCGTGAGGTGTGCCGGGGCGGCCGGAGTGCCACCGTGCAGGCAGATGCTGTCTTGAAAATTCAGTGACAGCCCATCTTCATGATTCCATGAGTCTCGTAAACATTACTTGACCTCCTTTTTGTCCAGCTAACATAGTTGAGAAAGTTGATGAAAATATCCCCCCTTAGGCATCAGAGAAGGCGGAGAAATGAGTTTGTTCCCAGCTCTTCTGGGGGCTTGGGGCTCACTCACTCAGGACCCCGCAGCCCCCGTGCCGTGGCCTCCGACAGCGGGTGGGCGTGCTCTCTGTATCTATCTATACCTGTCTAGCGCACGAATCTCACTCTGCTCATTTGGGGGTGAGATTGCGGGGGGGGGGGGGTCTTCCCTGGCCATGCCAAAGCCAAGGCTGCAGGTTCACCAAGGATGTTGTGGGAAAGTGGGCATCCTCGAGTCAGGCTCCTTGTTCTTCCTAGAATTCAGAAGATCCCTCGGCTGCTGGTGGGAGCATCCGACGGGTACTTGTACATGTACAACCTGGACCCTCAGGAGGGAGGCGAGTGCACCCTGATGAAGCAGCACAAGTAAGCGGGCCTCTGCTGGCAGGCACACCCACCCCTGGATCTTTGCCTGTGTCCCCAAAAGACAATGACCCAGAGGGGCGCATGCCAGTGGGGCTGGCCTCTGCCACCAAAGAGATGCCCTTGCACAGACAGAACCAGATGCGGGCCTCCCGCTCTCCCGCGCTGTCCACCAGTGGCCCAGTGCAGTGACTGGGCAGACATCCAACAGGCAGCCGATGTCCACCATCATCCACGGTGCAGTGTGCATTCCGGGAGAGCCTGCTGCCTCCCCGTGAGACACAGGTGTTCTCTGAAAAGAAGCAATTCATATTTCATTGGGAAGGGTGCAGTTTGCTTTTGCTTTTGCTTTTCTTGAACTAACCAGGAATTCTGTTAACGATGATCCTGTAATACTAGAATGCTATCATTGGGGTCTGTTTTTATAGTGAATTCAGTGAATGCTCCTCAGTCTTAAAGGTGGGAGATTGTCTCAGTGGGTGTAGCTGGTTCGCCAGACTTCCCAGGTGGAAATCTTGGTGAGAAATCCGAGGGCACTCAGGGCATCAGCTTCCAGTCAGCACAGCAGGAGGAGCACACGCATGTCCATGTCGGGTGTGCCTGGTGCCTTTTCTGGGGCGTGTCTGGCCCCAGGGACCCCTGAGGACCCCTGACGGACCCCTGCCAGTCTCACTGTTTTCCTCCCTCCCTCCAGGCTGGACGGCAGCATGGAGACAACCAATGAAATCTTAGACTCGGCCTCTCACGACTGCCCCCTAGTGGCGCAGACCTACGGCACGGCTGTTGCCACTGGTACTCACTTGCCTTCGTCCCCGAGCAGACTTGGTAAGGGCTGGCCACAGACCCCGAGGGACCTGTCAGAGATGCCCACCCGCCCTGGCCCCTGGGCGGGGCGGGCCAGGCCCTGAGGCAAGCTCTTGGCAACTGGGGGGGTTCGAGGCTGGATGAATTCTCTTCATTTTTGAAGGGAAAATAGCCATGATTGGCCAGGCTGCTCTGGGTGCACATGCATTATCCCTGGCTTGCTGCTAAAACAGTGCCCTCGACTTCAATGTTGCCAAGTGGGCGTCCTTGGTCCTGTGTGATCATTCACCAGAGGGGACGAGACACCCCTTCAGCACTGGCGCCCTGGGAGGATGGGATTGTGGGCCTGTATTCGGGGCCCCCCCTGCCACAGGACAGACAGGAAAGCTGTCTACCCTCCCCCCACCCCCACAACCAACTTGACCTGGGGTCAGTCCTACGACTCTGCCCTGCCTTGGGAGACCGGAGGTGCACACCACTACTACAAGGGGAAGTGGCTTTTTCCGTTGGGTGAGGCCCCTGGGTGTCTGGTGCCAAGCATCCCGCATCACCGGTTCAGGAACGGTGTCCGTTCTCCCTGTTTGCTGAGGAAAGTCAGTGGCCTGTCTGTTGGGAAGCCCCCATGGTACTACGTAGTCACCTTTTTTGACCTTTAGGAATTTTGGAAAATACACAGCTCCACCTTGGGCTGCCCAAGGCCACACAGGCTTGTAGTCAGAGAGGACGGTGAGACGTAGAGTGTGCCGCGGCCCACTCAGGCTCGGACGTGTCCCGGAGGCCGCTGGCTGCCGCCGTCCTGCCTCCCAGGCCCTGAGTGCGGCCCGCTGTCTCTTTGCAGCCTATGCCGACGAGCTGGGGGCCGTGGGCGGCGCGGGGCTGGAGGACGAGGCCGGCGCACTGCGGCTGGAGGAGGACAGCGAGCACCCTCCTATGATTCTTCGGACAGACTGAACTTGACCTATGAACTCTGACCCCAGAAGCAGAGAACACTGGCTGACAGAGGACTTTGTGTTATGCTGCTATATGAACTTTGACCTGAGTTGGAGAGAGGACGCCAGAGACTTCAAAAGAAAAAAAAAACAAAAGACCGTAGCTCTAGTGTCATTCCGTACTGTCGAGAAATACATTGTTTTCACTTCGGTGGCTTTTAATCTCCTGCTTAGGAATCCTAGCTTTTTGTTTGTTTTCTCTTTTTGCCAAAATTAACTGTCTGGTGAAGCCCTTGAAACCTCCTTGCTTTGCATGCAGTCCTGTGCCAAGCCAGCAGAGGAGAGGGGAGCTAGAAGCCACTTGACCACAGCCGCGCTTGCCCGGATTTTGTGTGCACAGTGAGGCGCGTTCTTGGGAGCCGGCGGCGCCTCGCGGAGCAGTCGCGGGGGGTGCAGGTGGAGTCTGCGTGGGTGGGTCCCAGAGCCCTCCCGGGGCTCGGCAGGCTGGGGGCGGCAGTGCTCACTCCCCAGAGCCCCTCCTGGGCCCTTTTCCCCGTTTTATTTTGTTAATTAAATTCTTTCCAGATTGGCTTACTCTGGGATTTCTTGCTGGCTGGACTTGTATTTTGTTTCTGGCCTTGTTTTCCACGTGGGTATTAGAGGAGAGCGGTTCTCTCTGGCATTAAAAACCTTGCGTTCGGACAGCACGTGACCTTGACAGAGCACCCGGGAAGGCCAGCGCTGAGGAAGGTGGTCTGGTTTGTGTAATTCAGTCACCCGGTCTTTAATTTTCCTTTCGAAGAACTGTGTCGGGGTCTTGTCTGTTTTTAGGGAACTTAGTAGTTGTTCCCCAGACCAAGAATGGTGGGGACACGAGCTGTCCTCTGACCTTGAGCCCCACTGCCTGTCAGGGGCTCTCCTCACCTGTGTCAGAAGCGGTAGAGAGTGCTAGAAACAGGGAGGTTGGCTCTGAGCGCCTGCCTTTCGGCGTGATACGTGCCTTTTCCACTTAGTCATATGGAATTGTTCAGCAGAGTGACGCAAGGCTGTGGTCACGGGGGCCAGCGTTTGCCCAGCTTCCCCTTTTTGTTCTCGCAGATTGAAACAACCGCAGATACCTCAGACTCTGCATTCCAGACCAAGGCACCTCGCAGGTAACGTTCAGAGGCCGTTTAGATGGAGGTGGCAGCATAAAGGATCGCGTAGATTTTTTTGGAATGGTGACAGTTAAGGGTAGAAATGAAAAGGTGGAACTGTTTGCCCCTCCCTCTTCCCTTTGTCGAGCTTTTGAACCAAGGAGGGAGGAAGGGCAGAGGTGTCTGCTGTGGGTTGTGTGTGTCTGGTCTCAGCAGCCGCGTAACCCGGAGAAGCGGGGGAGGGTGCCAGCTCTGAGTGCCTGACCTTAAGGTCCACCCACAGGCCTGTGGCTGCGCGTCCAGCGGGTCAGGTGAAAGCCTGGGTGCCAGGGGCGCCCAGAGTAAGCTCTGGCTGGCAGAAATCTCTAGAAATGCCAGTTGGGACGGCAGGTGCAGGTGCTGTATTAGTCGGAGCTGAAGGTAGAATATGCTTTCCCCTGGAGGCTGGAGGCTGGAAGCTGGCCTGCAGTCAGGTGTGACGGGTGTGGGTCTGCTGGGCCCCACGCAGGACACGCCTGCCACGTCAGGCCCTCGCTGTTCCCCCTGGAACAAGGCGTTGTGCTCCAGGCCTCCTTTGGTGACGCATTCGGCAAATGTTCAAGGGGAAGCCAGTGTCAGACGCCCGTGTGGCGGACGAGGGGCCCTGCTTCCCAGAGAGAGCTGCCTTCCCTGCCGTGTATGCAGTGCTGCCTGGCTGGGTGCCTGCTCGCTGGCTCCCATGCCAGGGGCTGCGTGAGGAGTCCAATGGGTTCTGCGGTTCCTCCTGGCCAGGAGTGCACGGCTCCATCTATCTGTGTGATTGGTGGTCCTGTCAGCAGCCGTCTCCTCAGTGGTGGGACAGACACTGGGGAAAGGTGGCCTGAGTGGCTGTGACCATCGCCGCCTGCCCAGCCTAAAGGGGCACCCACAGGGCTGGCCAGGTGCTGCTTTGTGCCCAGGCATCAACAGGCCGGAGGCGCGCAGGGGACACTGGGGAGGAGAGACCCAGAAGAAGCCGCTGAGAGGCGTGGTAGCAGGACTTGCCGCCGCGCCAGAAGCTCAGCTGGGACTGGACCCTGGCTGTACCCGACACGGCACTGACTGCTGAACTCCAGGCCATAATGCCAGTGGTAACTTTTTATCGAGTCCTAGCTTTCCAAGCTTCCCAAGGAATCACGGGGTAGGAACCAACACCTGGAAACCTACGTCACGGCCCTGTGTGGACTGGGACCAAACGCTTTGTGCTTTCTAGAACAGTAAGAGCCACAGGCAGGTTGAAGCTAGAGCCCAAGACTCCCATGGCAGCCCCTGATTTAGCCCCTTCCTGTCGGCGTGGCCCGGGTGTGCCCGGGGCCTCAGGCTCCCGTACCAGACTGCAGGAGCGTCCCTGCCTTGCGGGGCCACTGCCTACACGGGCCATGTGTGCCGCAGACACCCGGTTAACTTTGAAATAGAGCCTGGTCTGACCGAATGGAACCAACGGTTCTTCCTCGGTTCTTGTTGGTGAACGCCGAGCTGGCAGGAAAGGCAAAGTAACACTGTGACTATAAGGCCCAGTCAAGGTCACATGGCTCCATCCCCCGCCTTTCCCACTCCCAGATCCCAGGACCCCAAGCCTAAGTGGGTCTTGGGTTGGAGGGTAGCTGGGAGAGACTGTCCATGGTCACCCTGCTCCACCAGCGCGGGCCACCAACTCCTGCCTGTCCCGCTCCCTGCCTGCCAAGGAGGGGGTTCCCGGGCTTTGGGGGGGGCGGGATGGTGGGTCACATACAGAAAGGACTAGATGTGCTCAGGTCACAGCGTAACAGAGGGAAACAGGCCAGTCGGTGGCGGGAGTGGAGTCTGTGCGGCCGCCTGCCAGGGTGTGTTTGGGCCATGCTGGTTCAGTTCTGTGTGTTGCCTGTCCCATGTGTGTGTGGGTCCTGTCTTGTGCATGCAGGGAATGACAGGAGCCCTCATCTAAAATGTGTCCGTGACACGGTAGCTAGCGCAGCTGAAAACCCAAATACGCTCTTTTACAAGTGTACTTAGTTTTCAAGCTAACGGCTGACAGGTGGGGGAGTTGGTGCCTGGGTTCTGTGGTGTCAGGGACGTACGAAGAGGGGGTTCAAGCCGCTGTATTCTGTGGGGGAGGAGTGCTTCCTATAGAATTCTTAAGTGAATAACTGCTTTCTTACTGGAAATAACGACAACAGCGCTCATTGCCAGGCAGGTCTCACGGATGTATATTTGGGCTCCTACCAGGGCCTAACCCTTGGCCCATATTGTACCTTTTCATTCTGTGGATTTTGTGAAGCACAAAAAAAATTGGATTTTGAGGCGTGGCCAGCCCTTCTTATCCTTCCCTGATATCTGAACAGGAAAGTCTTGAATTTGGAAAAATTAAATCTTTTTAAAGCTCAGAATTTAAAGGAACTGTTTTGATTGCTCACCCCTATAACGTATCATTCTTTGCTGAGTTGTAATTTAATTCTGTTCCTTCTTACATTTCCTTTTTAGGTGAAGCCATTGTGTGTGCTGCCAGTGCATGTGGGTGTGGGGGTGAGGAGTGTCTGTGTGTACGTACGTGTATGGTGCGTGTGCACTTGTGGGGTGTGTGTGTACATGTATGGTGCGCGTGCACTTGTGGGGGTGAGGAGGGAGTGTGTGCGGACAGTGTACCTGGTGGGGCAAGGAGGGAGGGAGTGTGCGCAGCGCATGTTCGCGTGGTGGGAGAGTGGGAGGTGGTGTGTGCACACGTCACGGGGAAATGTGCTTGCTGATTCCACGTCACACGGGAGGCCCCTTGCTGTTGGCATTTTACGACTGCATTAAGGAATTAAAACCGTGGGGTCCTTTTCTCCTTTGTGGCCTCGTCGCTGCTCGCAGGCCATACGTCTTGTTGGCGCCATGTTGAGAGGCACTGTCCCCCTACCTGTGCTCTCAGGATCGAATGCCAGGCCCGAAGCCAGACTAAAGTCACATAACGGACTTCCCCCGGAACAGATTTCTGCCCTTTGTGAAACAGATGACATGCTTCTGTCCAGTGGTGTTCTCGGCCTCATCTGAGACACGTCGCAGGGTCGAGCCGGTGCGGCCACTTCTGGGTGGCAGGCTTGGCCTGCACCCCTGCCTGGGTCCCGCTTTCACCATGGGCTCAGTGCTGGGCTGGCGGCCTCTGTTGGCAGCGCCTTCTTCCGGGCACCGGTTTGCTGGGTCACAGACCTCCCTCCCCCCAGGCTGGACAGGCTGTCCTTTGACATCAGAGGTGGAGACACGTCTGTGTGGTGTAGTCCTTCTGCAGAGCCATTCGGGGACACCAGCAGGTGAGTGTCTGAGGGGACCGCGCCCCTGCTGGGACCACACACCGACATCCAGCCCCTGGTGTCCTGTGTGGGCGCTGTTGGGAGACCCCCCGAGACCCTATGACTCCTTCCACGTGCCCATTTTTGGTCCCGTATTTTCACAGGGAACATTTGTAATTTTTTTTCCCTTTTGTGCTTATTTCAGTGGATTGACATAAAGACGTATCTGAGTTCCTTTAGAAGCAGCCAGGCCTTTTCCCTCAAGGGAGGGAGGCGGGGTGGCTGGGGTGGAGCAGTGGGGCCCCTTCCTTCCCATTTTCTCCCTGGAGGAGACCCCTTGGCCTTGCCCAGTCTAGTCGGAGTGTGCGGGGGCCTGGGACACGAGTGGGGTCTGGACGAGCCCGTGGGGTGGTGTCCGCAAGGGGGCCAGTCCTGTAGGGATTGAGGTGCTTGAAACAGGCAGAGAGCATATTGGGTGGAGAACGTTATAAACTCCAGCCGCCTTTTAAAATGATACCTTTGGGATGTCCTGTTCAGTTTTTCTGAGAGCCAGCCCTAGAGCAAGCCCGCATGTAAGAAACGGAGTTTCTAACAAGATGCCGTTAGAATCTTTCCCGGCCTGCCCGGGCCCCACCGCAATGCCCGCAGTCATGGGGACAGCGAGGTTAGGTGGCTCTTAAATGGGGCACTCGCTTCCATTTATGTGACGTCCCAGCTGCAGCCGGTCACCGGCCACCCCCGGGGCTGGTTTTGCTTCTCGAGTAGCCTCTGGGGGAAGGGGACGCCAGGGCACATTGACTGTGGCACCGGCTAGGCTCTTCACGGGAAGCCAGGATTAGGTGGTCATGGGGACAGACCACATGGGGCTCTGCTGCTGCTGGCTGTGCATTCCAAGGGCACCTGCCTTCTCCCTTCTGTCTGCACAGTTGTGACAGGCAGGAACACGCCATCGTTAACTTGCTGGGTTTGAACCTAAATGTCGCTGCCCTCTTGTGCCTCCCGCTCACTCTGTTTAACGCTCACGGGACCTTGAGGGGGGTGGTCCACGGTTGCTGGGCTCTCCTCTAAATAAAAAGTGTATGCAAAACCTCGTGTTCCAGTTTGCAATTGCGCTCCAGTGACAGACTTCTTGGAATCCCTCGAGATAAAGTTTTCCTAATGGGGCAGACAGCTGTCCTGCCTCAGCCGGAGATGCCACTTTGCTGATGCTCTGGGTCCCTTTCCATAGTCCTTGAGTGAGATTGGGCCACTGTCCCGCCTGCCCCACAGCCTGGGATGCAGGGGAGCAGGCCCACGGAGGGGGCCCTCAGCCATCTTCCCCTTTCAGCTGCTGGGTTGTGCAGGCCTCTGTGCGGTGCCGGCCTAGAGGCCCCGTTTCCTGGGCCCAGGACCCAGGAGGCCTGCTGGCCAGTGAGGGAAGGGGAGGCCCTCCACCTCCTGCCTGGAAAGGGGGGGTTGGTCCCTGGCTGAGAGGGGTGGAGTCCTCCTGGTGGAGGCACCTCCTGGCTGCTCTGCGTGCAAACATAAACATGGGTAACAGTTTTCTGATCATATAAACACAAGAGGCTCCGTGTGGACGAATGTGAAAAAAACAGGGCTGGATAAAGAGGACCGAGGTCACCTACGCCCCCACCCTGAGCTGATGCAGGGCTGACATTCTGGCGTGTCTCCCTTCAGCTTTTCTAATTGGCATTTATGAGTTGATTTCTTTAGGTTACACAGTTCTGTCGTGACCTTGTGTTCTCCATGAACGATCAGCCAGGGTCTTAACCCGCCCAGTCCCCATACCAGAATCTGTTCCCTGACGCGATTTCTGTGTTGGGCACAGAGGCCGTCTGAGTGAACGTTTAAGGAAGGTCGCTGCTGGAAGCCAGACAGGAAGTGTCGGACGGCAGGGCTGTGACGTTCGTACATGCATGCTTGTCTCGCAGCTCAGGAGGCGAGGTTTCCCAGACCGAGGGCCTGGCAGATTCCAGGTCTGGAGAGAGCCAGCTGCTTCCTGGCTGCTAGGCCACGGCCACTCACTGTGGCCTCCCAAGGTGGGAAGGGTGAGGGATCTCTGCGGGTCTCTGTTTTGTAAGAACGCTGATCCCATTCACGAGGGCTGCACCCCGAAGTTAGGATCTGACCTATGGATTTGGGGCACATTCAGCCCGTAGCAGCAGGAAGATCACCTCTGACGCCCCAGCCACCAGGACTCTCCCTGGGCCTGGCCACACGTCTCCCCGCTCTGGGCACCCCTGCCGCACACCCACGGCCCCCTCCTCCGGGGTGACCTCCCTTGCAGCCTGCAACTTCCTCGAATCCCGAGCGTTTCATTTATGGCCCGTGAGCACTCAGCAGACCCGTGAGAGGAGGAGGAAACGAGAAGGCTTTTTGTTGGTTTTGCAGACAGCCCCACTGTCCCAGAGGATATATTTAGAACAGGGCCTCCACATGCGTTTCTCTCAGGTTTTTAGGGAGCTCCCGCGTGGTTTCTCCGGTGCATGGAAGCCACATCCTTTTTATACTTTGTTCTCTCATCGGAGGCGTGGGGCGTCTCCAGGTTGGGGATGTACGAACGGCGTCGACATGAACATCCTCATGAACGTATTTTGGGGCATTCGTGTGGGGTTCTCCCCGAGGAGTGGGGCTGCCGGACACGAGGTGTGCGATGCTCCGCCTTAGATTGCACCAGACCTCCAAGGTGGGCATGGCGTAAGAGGTGCCCTGCTGCGTACCCAGATCACCCACAACTCGGCCTGAATGATGATGGATCGACCGTCACGACTCTGCAGTCTGGACCCAGCGCTCTGTTGGCCAGAACACCCGAAGGGCCTCCGTTCTCGCGCCTGGAATTGGTCCGAGCTGTGCAGACGTCTACGTCCCCACATGGCTGCCTGGGCTTCCTCTCGGCGTGGCGGCTTGCTGCCGGTCAGACCTCGGACGCGTGCAGGGTGGCCGACTTCCAAAGAGTGAAAGCGGAGGCTGCCGGGTTTCTTTTAAAGGTTGACTCCATTCCTGTGGTCCAGACGAGTCAGAAGAGCAGGGCAGAGCGGGTCTGCGGGAGGAAGACCAGCTCTATGGCCCTCCACACGTGGAGCAGCGGGAAGAGGGGGGCGGCCATCCTTGGGGACTGCCCGAGATCGTTTTGGTTTTCACTCCCACTGGCAGCCTGTGAGAGTTTTGGTCCCAGCCCCACGGGACACTACATCTTGTTTTTCAACTTCTGGCTTTAAAGTTTTGTCAGTTTTGAGAGGTGGGCGGGGAGGCAGGGAGAGGAAGAGCGAGGATGCCCGATGTCGGACTTGAACCCACGAACCACAAGATGACCTGAGCCGAAATCAAGAGTTAGACACTCAACCGATGGAGCCACCCAGGTGCCCCTGCATCTGTGTCTTTAAAACCGAGGGAAGGAGCGTGCCCGGCACCCCCTGTCCAAAGGGATGCACCAGATCCGTGGCCAGAGAGCTGAACTGGGGGCCCTGTGGGCGACTGAGAGGCTGCCGGCCTCGTCTCTCCGCTGCCTGAGAAGCCCAGAGCTCTGTGCCGTGTGCGTGGGGGGCTGCCTTCTGGGGGGTTCTATTTGCATAAGCCGGGGGAGAGCTTGGCTGCCAGAGAGTTCTGCGCAGGGGTTTGCAATAGCCACACAAATGCTCAGAGGCGCTTAAAATAAAACCCAGTAAAGAAACAGGCCAGTTAAGATGTGATAACCCAGCTGTCATTTCAGACTCCAGTTCAGCTCTCAAATCTCTGCAGTGTGTGCCCGACTTTAGGTTTCAACCGATCGTTGAATAGATACGGAGCTCACTTGTCAAAGGAAACGCCTAGGAGCCCATGGGGGAGGCAGGCACCGGGCTTTCTGCTCCGTAAATGGCAGGATTGCCACGGGAGTCTGTGTGGGTTGGTAGGGAATCATGGAGGGTTTTAGCAACAGGAGCGAACCTGCTGGACCCAGAAGCACCCCCACTCCGGCTGTAAATGCAAATGTAGAACCAGGCTCAGAGGAAGACAAACGAGTGAGCTCAGGCTCACAGCCCAGGTGCCCGGGGTGGGGACTCCAGATCCATACGGCAGCTTGGGCTGGGACCCTGAATCTGGGATGGTAGCAGGAACAGAGACTTCCAAACATAAATTACAGAAGAGTTGCCCGGTGAAAAAGGGCAGGACAGCCCTCGCCACCAGCCCTGAAGAAGACCCAAGACACTTTGCATGCAGGGCCCAGGAGGGGCGTGGAGAGGGCTGGGGTGGGGGGTGGGGACAGAGTTTCTGTTTGGAAATAGGTAGTGGTGAAGGTTGCACAACATCGGAAGTGTACCTAATGCCCCTGAACTCTGATCTCAAAAACTGTTAACATCCATACACCATAAAATTTCCTGTTTTATCACAAAGGCAACATTAAAAAAAATCCTGGAAAGGAGGAGGCGGGTTTTCGGTATCTGCAAATAATCTGATCGTCTCCCTGGTAAACCCAAGAAAATCCACATGGCTGTGTCGGATTGGAAAAGAATGTTCAGTTCGGTGCGTGGTTGTGAAGGCAACACGAATCACTAGTCCTCTGTGCCAGCAATGCTTAGTAGAAAATACAGAGGTGAAGGTCACTCAGGGCCATCTCGAAGACCTAAGACCTGAGTAGTGCACTTGGCCAAACATCCAGGCTCTGTGAAGAGCTCCAGTGTCCAAGCTGCCCAAGTAACACTTGTCCAATGAATGAATAATCAATTACCCATTCCCCCAGAGGGATGTAAAAGGAACGAATAAAAGAAACTATACATCCTGTTTGGGGGTTGGAGCGGGGGTGAGGGGGAGCAATGATGAGCAGACCTACGGGCTATTACCAAAAAATAGGGCGGTAATAAGGACCAGTTTGGGATGTTAAAGTGATGGATACTAGATAGGAAAATGCAGGGCAGCAGTAAGGAAGGAGGGCAGTCCTGCTGCGTGAATCCAGAAGGATCAGTTTCTACCGATCTTTGAACCACTTTTTTTAATGCCTTTATTTTATTTTGAGAGAATGTGTGTGTGTGTGTGTGTGTGTGTGTGATCGAGAGAGAGCAGAGGAGGGGCAGAGACAGAATCCAAAGCAGGCTCCAGGCTCCAAGCTGTCAGCACAGAGCCTGATGCAGGGCTCGAGCCCACAGACTGTGAGATCGTGCCCTGAGCCAAAGTTGAACGCTCAGCCGACTGAGCCCCCCGTGCACCCCTCTTTTAACCACTTTGTAAGACTGGCCTTTTTCAAAATAAAAAGTTGGAAAATTGATAGAGCAATTTGGGCAAATTCGAGCACTGATGGTCTCTTCCACGCCGCTAAGGAAACGTTAATTTTTTTTTCCATGTGGTAACGGTATTGTGATGGTTTTCCAAAGTGCCCTCTTTGAGAAGCCCGTCCTGAAATGTATTCGGATGGCACAGGACGCTGGGTTTTCCAAGTCTGCCATGGGAGGAAGGGAGAGCTCCCGCCGCTGACTGACCAAGACGCACGCCTGATGAGCAGATCTGGGCTCGGAGGCGTGAGGGGGCCACGGGGTCCTGGGAACCTGTTGCCAGCGCGTCCTGGGGCAGAGCCCAGCCCTCCCACCACACCCCTACCTTCCACGGCTCCTGCACATCCTTTCCCTGTTTTTCACTCTGTTCCCCAGGGCAAGGTGAGCAGAGCAGGGCCCTGACCCAGCACCCGGTTGCGCACGCGTGTGTGTGTGTGTGTGTGTGTGTGTGTGTGTGTGTGTGTGTGTGAGATACCTCTGTCACTGTCCCTGCAAGGGAGTCTGCCCTAGTCAGAACACATTAGAGGCAAAACAGTGTCACTCAGGGACCCTTCGTGGCTGGAGTGACCCAGGAGCAAGGAGCTGTGGAGGGGGCATGCAGGGGTTCCTTCTGGGCTGGCTAGGCCCCAGAACCTGAGAAGAGGATGGCCCTGAGGGGTGACAAGGCTGGAAGCAGGCAGGAGGCAGAGGGGGTGCGGCCACGCCCTCTGGTTTGTTCCCCCCCCCCCCCAACAATTGCCCTCAGAGATAACCAACCCTGGGAGGCTGCAACATAAACTAGAAAGACCAAAAGACTCAGACATGACGGTGGCAGTGGTGGGTTACCCTGCGGGGCCATCCTGAGCCCTGCTGCATCCTCGGACTCTGACCCCCAGGTCCTGGAGAAGGAGCTCCCCATCAAGGCTGGGGTGGCAGCCTCATCCCTCAGACTGTGGTCCTCCAGGACCCTGGCAAGGTGGGACAGGACGGCCCTCGCTGGGCAGCTGGGCCAGCCTGACTTCCCTAGGGGGCGTTGTCAGGGACCCTCTGCACTTCCCAGTGCCCGGCACCCCCCCCAACGAGGGCTTATTCTCAGAGGTGGCTCCACCTAGGGGCGAGGGTCCCAGATTCAGAAGCAGACGGGCCTGGGCTGAGATCCTCTCTCTGTGTGGCCTTGATCATGGTATTCAACCTCCCCGCACCTCACTTGTCCCATCTGTGAAATGGGGTACTAATCCTATCTGCCTCGGAGGGCACCAGGGCCTGGCGGGGAGCCCAGCTGACTCAATGCTTCCTCCCGCTCTGGTTCCAGTTGCACAAACCACATTTGAAACACCTTTTGTTTTGCTCAGGGCTCTGCAGGTCGGTGGGCTCTGTTGGGTGGTCTCCTTTGACCCCTCCCCCATGCTGCAGTCAGATGTCCCAGGTGCTGCCGTGATCTGAGGGCTCCGAGAGGCTGCAGGCAATGGGCTGGGGACAGGGCTGTGACCGAGTGCCTGTGCAGGGCGGTCAGGCGTCTCCCAAGGAGCAAATGTCCCAGTGAGTCACTTAGACAGAAGCACCAGGAGCTTCTGCGACCCAGCGTCTCGTCCCCCCGACTCTCCTGAGTCATGCACCTGCGAGGTGAGGGGACACGGACCTGCCTCTCAGTGGCAGGGGTCGGAGAATTTGAGGCAGTATCACTGCCCGAACCCCTCAATAAATACTTGCTTGGTAATCAGGGCAGCAGAAAGCCTGGCTTGCCAGTTGTTTTTAAGACTTAATTTTTTTTTTTAAGTTTATTTGTTTTTGAGAGAGAGAGAGAGAGCCAGGGGAGGGGCAGAGAGAGAGGAAGAGAGAGAATCCCAAGCAGGCTCCACACTGTCAGTACAGACCCTGACTCAGGGCCCCATCCCACGGACCATGAGGTCATGACCTGAGCTGCAATCAAGAATCAGATGCTGAGGCACCTGGGTGACTCAATGGTTAAGTGTCTGACTTCAGCTCAGGTCATGATTTTGAGGTTCGTGGGTTTGAGCCCCACGTCGGGCTCTGTGCTGACAGCTCAGAGCCTGGAGCCTGCTTCGGATTCTGTGTCTCCCTCCCTCTCTGCCCCTCCCTTACTTGATCTCTCTCTCTCTCTCTCTCTCTCTCTCAAAATAAATCAACATTAAAAAATTTAAAAAACAAAGAGACGCTTAACCAACTGAGCCACCAAGGCGCCCCAAGACTTAAATTTCTTAGAGGAGCTTTATGCTCGCAGCAAGATTGGGAGGAAGACAGAGGTTTCGCACACCCCCTCTCCCAGCTGCACCCCCAGGCACAGCCTCCCCCATCGTGGACATCCCCCTCCAGGGTGGCGCATCTTGTTATAATCCATGACACAACATAATAGCGACACAACATAATCAGCCAAAGTCCCTACTTGACACAAAGGTTCCCTCGTGGGGCACGTTCTGGGGGTGTGGACAGATGTATAGTGAGGCACGGCCATCCTTACAGTGCCATCTGGACCAGGTTCATCCTGCACATCCTCCGAGCCCCACCTCTTCGCCCCTCCTTTCCCCGGCCCCGGGCACCCACGGATCTGGTGCTGCCTCCCTAGGTGCACTTCTGGAGTGTCACATAGTCAGAGCCGTGTGGCAGGCAGCCTTTTCCGAGTGGCTTCTCTCACTTAAACACGCATTTAAAGTTCCTTCGTGTCTTCCCATGCATGGCTTGGTGGCTCATGCCCTTTTAGCGCTGAATAATAGCACACTGTCTGGACGGACCACAGTGCACCCACCGCTGGGCAAAGGATGTACTTCCAAGTTTGGGCAGTTATGGATGAAGCTGGCATGAACATGAATGTCTGTGCACAGATTCTTTTTTTTTTTTAACATTTTTTTAGTGTTTTATTTATTTTTGAGACAGAGTGAAACAGAGCATGAGTAGGGAGGGGAAGAGAGAGAGGGAGACACAGAATCAGAAGCAGGCCCCAGGCTCTGAGCTGTCAGCGCAGAGCCCAACATGGGGCTCAAACCCACAAACATGGGATCATGACCTGAGCTGAAATCAGAGGCTTAACTGACTGAGCCACCCAGGCACCCCATCATTTATTTATTTTTGAGAGAGCCTGAGCAGAGGAGGGGCAGAGAGAGCAGGAGACACAGAACTGGAAGCAGGCTCCAGGCTCTGAGCTGTCAGCACAGAGCCTGACGCGGGGCTCGAACCCACAAACCATGAGATCATGACCTGAGCCGGAGTCGGATGCTTAACCGACGGAGCTTCCCAAGCGCCCCTGTACACAGGTCTTCTTGGGGACATAAGTTCTTTCCCTCCTTTGGTAGCTGAGGGGCATGATTTCTGGATTGTATGGTAGATAGATGTTTAGTTTTCTTAAGAGACAAACTCTCTTCCAAAGTGACCGCATCTTACATCCAGCTTCCTGATTTTTCTTTTTGTTGTCCTGGTCAGAAAATACTGACGTTCTTCATCTGACTCCAGGTTGGTCACTCCCACCCTTAAGGCCTTGTGGCCCGGGGAAGGAGGCTGTGCCGTGGAAGATCCTCAGGCTGGAGGCACAGCCGGAACTCGGCACTGGTGTCTCACAGCGAGCGCCAGAGATGCTCACTAGCTACAAGTCTGGAACATTCGCAGGCCGGGTATAGGGCTCTCCGGAATCCTGGGCGTTCAGCCCACAGAGCACAGTTTGGAGCAAACCACTCCTCTACCTGAGGACCCTTGACTCCTGGGACCCCCCTGTGCCCTCACGTCTGGGCTCAGGGCGTCCGTGACCAGCGGGTGAGGCTTGGCCACTCTTTGTGGCTGGCGGTTTGGAGTCACACGCTGCTGCTGGAAGGCTCACCCTGCAGCTTCTCAGCTCTCGGAGCCTCCGGACCCGTTTGCTCCAACCTGACAACACTGTGATCCTTCCAGGGCTCGGAGATGCGACCGGGGACCAGCCTCTGTCCCCCCAGGCTGGCGCTCCTCGGGGAGACAGACAAAACATGTGAACCTGTGCTCAGGGCCTGCTTTGAGGTTAGCAGGTGACATCAGGGGACACCCCATGAGGAGCTGCAGGTGACAGGACTTTGACGGCCTAGAAGCAGGTGAGCAGGCAGAGGCCAAGGTGCATACGGCTAGAGTGTTGGGGCCACCCGGGGATCGGGAGGAGCTGCAGAGGCTGGCCCTGCTGAACTGTGCCCCTGGGACGGGTAGCCTGAGTCCCACTCAAGAGCAGTGAGACCCACCACATGCCAGGTCCCTGGCCCAGCAGGCAGGGGGTGCCCTGCGGGCCTGCCCAGGGGAGCCCTGGCCTTTACGTCCCCTCTGGATGGTTTCTCCCATTTTGTAAGAAACCCGCGGCTTAGAGAGGTTGACGAATGTGACCAAAGACACACAGCAGAGTAAAGTTTGCATCCAGGCCCACCTTGACACCGGCATGGAGAGACTAGTCAGCACAGAGAGAGTGTGTGTGTGTGTGTCACTGTGTGTACCTCTGGGTTCACCTGTGTCTGTGTCATTGTGTCTGTGTCTGTCTCTGTGTGTGAGCATCACTGTGTGTATCTCTGTGGATTCACCTGTGTGTGTGTCAGTGTGTGTCTGTGTCACTGTGTGTGGTGTGTGTGTGTGGTGTATGTATGTCGCCATGTGCAGCCTCTCAAGCTGAAGATTGTGTTTTCAAGTGAAATGCAGGCCGAGTGAACGGATGACACTCCCCGCTTGTAAATGTCCTTGAGGAGGCAAAGGACACAGGCTACAGGGGAGAGAGGGGAGGGGGCCCGGCCGCTGGAGGAGCCAGACAGGGCCCAGCGGCAGGGATGAAGTCACGCACCCCCCCACCTCCCCGTCCCACCCCATCCCCGTGGGGCCCAAGAGGAGCGTCCCCAGCCCTGCGGCAACCTGACCGCAGCTCTGGAGAAAGCAGCCATTGGGAGGGTTTGTGGTGATAAAAATACAAACTCAGTTGCTTACAAAAATCACTCGCAGCCTGAACACGCTCGTCCCTTGTTGTCATGGAGTTGACAATAGTGATAAGGATCAAAGGGCCCAGAATAGACTCGAGGGGCTGGATCTCACTTCACTCTTAGAATCATCTTTCCTTTAAATTTCTGCCTCTCTCCTCCTAAAGAACATTCTAGATGCTCTAGTGTGCCATGCCCCATCATTTTGAATGCCACGTCCTCTGCTGCCCTGGAACAGCACCCCCTTCCTGGGATGAGCTCCCCTCTCCTGCCATGCAGAGACCCTCCGTGCCCGCAGGTGGCCATGTGACCCATGCCTGGCCAATCAGAATTCTTCCCACGGGGATGGAAAGAGAAGGATCAGGCCCTCTTGGGAGGTGGTAGTGGGGACTGTGAGCTAGGAGCCGGGGGTGACCAGAGACAGAGACCAAAGGCCCCCTCTGCAGCCTGGTGTCTGGCCCCAGCGCCCCTGAGCCCCTGCCTCACCCTGGCTGGGGCCCCAGCGGGGTTTCGTGAACTGCGGCCCCTGCAGTCTCCAAGTCCTCATCTAGCCCCTGGGCTCACCCACCGCACACTCCCCACCCCCACCTGGTGTGGCTGGAGGTGAGGACAGTCCCTTCCACGGACAGGCCACCTGCCTCCCTGCAGCTTGACGTGTCTGAGCTTAAACATCACTTCCTCGGCAGCCTGCCCTGGCCGCCGGCTACCTGAAGCCCTGATATTCTCTATCCGGCCCCTCATGTACCTGCCCCCCCATTACTGCAGGTGACCCATATGTCTGAGTCAGGACCCTTTTCAGAAACCCAGTCCAAACATATGGCCCACATTCCTGGGGCCAGACCAGGGCGGGGCGTCGGAGAAGATGTCACTGGGCCTCTGTGACCCCTCCCTCCACCAGCTCCACCCTTGGAGCTAGGGTTGCGATGGTCACAAATGCAGGGGGCACCACCTTTGTGGCTTCACGGGCCCCCAGCCAGAGAGTCCCCTCCCAGACATGGCCTTCTTGCCAGATCCGCAAGGCGCACGTGGCTGGAACTGATCTCTGCAGAAGGGTGGCCAGTGGCATGGTGGGGGGATCCCTCCGGCAGAAAGAAAGGCCCGGAGCCCTGACTCCTGCCCCCCGGGGCCACCTTCTTATATGGACTCCCAGCCAGGAAGCACCTGGCTCTGCATCCGGGGAGCCAAGAAGAAAGCTGGCCTGGAGCTTTGGTCTGGAGCCGCTGGCACCGAAGGGACACAGGGAGCAGGTGCCTAGAAGAGAATCCCAGGCCAGACCCCAAGGAAGCCTCTGGGACAACGCTCAGGTGAGGCGGGAGGAACGAGAGGGGTCCTGGGAGCAGATCCAGAGGACCCTCCAGGAGGGAGCACAGGGTAGGGTGGGGGCCTGGGGGAGGGGACGGGGGTGGGAGGGTCCTCTGGCACTTGGAAAGCTGAGATGGGGAAGCCGTCAGGCCCCTCACAGTCTTTGGCTAAAAAGGCACAGTTAGGTGTGAGGGGTGCTAACCCGCAGGCCCCAGAGGCCGCGAGCCCCCGTGTTTGAGCCTTCCTGGGACAGGGACAGCTCCTTGGGGACAGGACTTTGCAAACCAGGCAGGCGTCGCCCCTGTGACATCCTGGGGGCTGAGGACGGGGTGGGAGCTCTTGCCTGTATATCAGCAACACCCTCGAATCTTCCCCGTCTCTGGGATCTGCAGGAAAGTCTTGGAGATCCCAGAGGTGAACCTGGGCTGAGGGCCGAGTTCTTTTGTCCCTGTGAGTATCTGTTACACCGTAAAACCCAAACCTGGCCTGTGCGCATTTCATACAGCAACGCACAGCAACGCACATCCTACATGTCCCCCCAAACGTTACATTGTGTGTTTCACTGACTACAGTCTTTACTTCTAGTAACTTCATTTCTCCCTGTTTTCTTTCTCACCACCCCCCTTTCTCCCAGCCGGGTCCCCCCTTGGGGGTCAGAGGCCGTCTGTGAACCCTTAGCTGCTCTGCCCAGGCAGGCCTGTGTGACCACCCCATGGACGGGACGAGGGTGCAGTGAGAGTGTCGGGAAAGGCCGTGGGGTCTCTTGGGAAAACTGCTCCGGGAGCCGTGAGTTGTCGTGTCCCCACGTCCCGTGGCCACTGCAACAAACCCACAGCCAGGTGACTCGAAGCATCATCATGTGGGCTGCATTGTGACCCCAAAATGAACACTATGTTCCGAATCCCCAGTGTCTCAAAATGTGACTGTTTGGAGACAGGGTCTTTAAAGGGGTAATTACAGTACAATGAGGTCATGAGGGTGGGCGCCAATCCAAGAGGCCTGGGGTCCTTGTAAGAGAAGATTTCAGGTCATGGGGACGACCACATGGGGACAGGGTAGAAGACGGCCCTGCCCACACCTTGATCTTGGCTCCCTCTATAGGAGCGGGGTAGCGGGGGTCTGTCCCGGCCGCCCCCCCCACCCTGCCTTCTGATGAATGCTAGCCACTCCAGGCATTCCTTGACTTGTAGACACATGTCCCCTGTCTTGGCCTCCATTGTCACATGGTATGTTCATGTCTAGATCTCCCGCTTCTCAAGACACAGGTCATTGGATTAGGACCCTCTTTAATCCACTTGGACCTCCTCTGAACAAGGCCATGTTCACAGGTATTGGGGCTTCGGCCTTTGGACACGACTGAAGCCACAACCTGTGGCCACGCACAGAGTCCGGCTCCTGTGAGGCCACCACGTGGAGAAGAGGAATGTGCAGGAGAAGCCATGGCTGCTCATCTGCGACACCTTGAGTCTTGTCCCAGACAGCAGGCGGACACGGGAAGAGCCACCATCCGCATGTGACTGTGTTTGAGACGCAGCGTGAGAACCGCCCTGCTGAGCCCAATTCACTTCCAGACCCATAAGCAGAATGAGCGGCTGCCGTTGCTAGAACCATCAGGTTTTTGGGTTTTTTTTAATATTTATTTATTTTTGAGAGGGACAGACAGACTGAGCGTGAGCGCGGGAGGGGCAGAGAACGAGGGAGACGCAGAATCTGAAGCAGGCTCCGGGCCCTGAGCTGTCAGCAGGGTTCAGACCCTCAAACCGTGAGATCATGACCTGAGCCGAAGCTGGACGCTTAACCAGCTGAGCTCCCAGGCGCCTCTCGAACCATCGGTGTTGGGGGCAGCTTGTTACACGGCACTGCGTGAGTGCACGACCACCCCACTTTGCACAAAGGCTACCGTGCATTGCGTTCCCACCCGCCGAGTCTGGGCCCCACTTCCCCTCCTCCTCAGCCTCGACATCGACTGGGTGTTATCACCTTCAACTTTTTTTTTTTTTAGGTTTATTTATTTATTTTGGGAGAGAGCAAGAATGTGCAGGGGACAGGCAGAGAGAGAGAGGGAGAGAGAGAGCCGGGACTTCCATTCACCAAACCCAACCAGGAGCCAGAGGCAGAGACCACACACAGGACCGCCTCCCTGGGCGCAGAGCAGACAGGAGGGGCCCAAAGGGCAAACCCAGGAGGATGTCCCGTGAAGTCTGACGGCAAACCCACCAGGGTTGTCCTGTCAGTGGCAGCTGAGATATCTGGGCATCTAGAGCTGGAAGATACACCCCTTGAGGCTCTTAGTCTTCGGGAGGAAGGGGGGCGGCCCACTGAAGATCTGATAAAGGCCAGGGGTTCCTCCTCCCCGTTCCCCCAGCTCCCACCTCCTCCAGTTCCAAGCAGCACAAACCATTGACAAAGCTTTCTGCCAGGAAGGGAAGTTACCATCTCATAGAGCAGGCGTCAGGTAAGGGTAGATCCAAGGTCACAATGCTGCCAGGGCTTTGCCCCTCTCTCCATCTCTCCATCCTGCTTGTCATCTTGATACATCAGTGCTGGGCTTGGCTATACCAGCTTGATCTTCTCTCCCCAAGTGAGGAGGCCTTGGGGAAGAAACCCACCAGCTACATGCAGCAGACGTTCTGAGGAAGGTTCTGGGGGAGGTGGGGAGGAGGCATGAGCCACACGTCCATCCCTGACCAACCCCTGTGTTCCCGTGGACCCCGTCTCCTGGCTGGCCTCTTGCTTCATGACGGACACTCCCACCTCCCCCGTGGGATGAGGAAGATTTTTCAAACCAACGCGATTTGTGTGACCACGGTCCACCCCCTTGGACACTTGACAGTTCAGGAACCTCTGGCCACTACCAACCGCTTTCCTTTCCAGAACAGAGCCATCGGTCAAGGTCACCCAGTGACTCGAGAACAAAGCTGCTGGGGCTTTCTCTTAGAGAGCCTGAAGCCTATTAAATCCTTAAATGGCATTATCAGGGGACATTCACTGAGTTTCTATAATCCTCTGTGGGGATTAGGAAAACGCAGCCAAGCTAAGCTCCTTCCACGGGGCGGAGCAGCCGCCGCCACCAGCACCGTGCCTCTCGGAGGAGGTGGCAGCAGACCCCGGAGGGCAGACGGCAGCCCCTTGGGCAAAAGCGCTTGGGCCTCAAGTCCCTCCCCCGCCTCATGTCACTGCAGCCCCTGATTATAATGCCCACAAACACTGGTGTCAGCTCACAGCTCAGAAAGGCTTCCAAGGCCGCGGGCGGGGTGTCTGGGCGGACGAAACCACGTGAATGAAGGAGTCGCATGTGGGCTTTGGGGTCAGCCCTACCCCTAAATTTGTGGGGCCTGGGGCAAGGTTCAAATGGCTAGAGGCCCTTTGGGGGGTCAAATGGCCTGGGGACATCAGGAGAGAAGTCCCCAGAAGACCCCCAGAAGGGGGTCAGGGCTGCTCCGACAGAACCAAGCAGGGCTCCAGGCAGCTGTCTGGCTGGCTGGATCTGGGGAGGATCGGTGATGCAGACGGAGCTGGCCAGCCCCGCAGGCCCCTCACAGCCTGGTGCGGTACCTTGAGAGGACTGGGTGCGGCGGGCACGGTGGCAGCTCTGTGCTGGGAGACAGGGCTCTGGGTGCCACGGGTCGAGAGAGGAGGGGGCCCGGACGTGCCGAGCGGCCAAGGATCCATGACACACAGGCGTCCTCAGGCTGGAGTCCAGGGCACGGACTGTCTGGGATTGCCCCCCTCCATGTGCAGCAGGGGTGAGGAGAAGCGGCAGCTTGCAGGGAGTGGCCTTAGCAGCCGGCTCTTGTGCAGGGAAAGGCCTGTTTGAAGTACTGACTGTTTTCCATGGTGTAAATATTCCCACCACAGCCAATGTCAAGACACCGACGGGACAGCAGGGAACAGAGTTGGGAAGAGAAATGCCGTAGCATGTCACCAGGCACCACCTGGATGGAGTAGGCACAGACAACCTGAGAGCAGACGTAACAGGAATCAAGGACCGATGAGTTTTATCTTTTTGTTTTTGGCTTTTTCTTTTTTTTTTTTTCTTTTTAAATTATTTGAATGGTTTAAAAATTTTTTTTAATGTTTTATTTATTTTTGAGAGAGACAGAGACAGCGTGAGCAGGGGAGGGTCAGAGAGAGAGGGAGACACAGAATCTGAAGCAGGCTCTAGGCTCTGAGCTGTCAGCACAGAGCCTGACGCAGGACTCAAACCCACGAACTGCGAGATCATGTCCTGAGCCAAAGCCGGACGCTTAACTGACTGAGCCACCCAAGCGCCCCAAATGTTTATTTTTGAGAAAGAGAGAGCAGGGGAGGGGCAGAAAGAGTGGGAGACACAAAATCCAAAGCAGGCTCCAGGCCTGAGGGGTCAGCACAGAGCCTGACGTGGGGCTTGAACTCACCAACTATGAGATCATGACCTGAGCTGAAGACGTCCGTTTAACTGACAGAGCCACCCTGGCGCCTCATGTAATAAGTTATTTTTTTCTTTATTTTGAGAATGAGAGAGAGAGAGAGAGCACAGAGGAGAGGCAGAGAGAGGGTGAGAGAGAGAGAGAATCCCAAGCAGGCTTGCATGTTCATTTAAGTTTTAATAACACATGTTCATTTAAGCTTTAATAACAGCTGAGTTTCCATCTTGCAGAATTTCCTCAGAATGTAACAATCCATTCCCCAGAGGCAGCTCTGTCCTCTGGCCTAGCACTGAGAAGGCAAAGCTGAGGCATCTAGAACGTTCCCTCGTTAAATCCCACGGGGTGGAGGGAGATGAGGACAGGTCCCAGTGCCCCCCCAAGGGCCACATCCAGCCCCCTTCCCAGCCTGAGGGACAGCCTGCCCCCCAGATGCCGACCGCACCGCAGACGCCCTGGTGGCGGGCATGCCGAGGGTTTGTCCCTTCCACCAGGCAGCCTGCAGGAGGCGGCCTGGACGCTCCAGCCTCACCCAGGAGCCCTGCATACCTGGCGTGGGCCCCGAAGGATCGATTGTCACCAACTGGCAAGACGCCCTGGACACTTGATTGTTGATCCTGCTGATGGCAGCTAATAGTCGCCAGGCACGGATTCAGCGCCCGGGGGCTTGGCAGTCGTCATATGCTATTAATGTAATTAGTGGCGATCCCGTGACACATTGTGACCCCATTTTTATGGATGAGACAAGCCAGCTTATTCGGCAGTCACACAGCCCAGAGGCAGAGGCTCAGGTGCGACTCAGGTTTGCCGTTGGCTCGAATCCCGGCCTTCCTCCTCTCTCAAGTGGAGGAAAGGACCAGGCAAGGTGAGGCGGGGACCTTGAAGGAGGGGACTTGAGGCGGGGACCAAAGGGTGTGGGCTAGGTGTGGCTGTCCTTTGTCCCGTCTCTGAAATCTTCCGCCAGCGATGTCCCCGCGCACGTGGACCCCAGATTGCTCACACAGACATTCTCCTCGATAGATGTGTCCGGCCACGGAGGGGGTGCATCTTGGTTTACCTTCCCATGGCCTACATTTCTGGGCTGGCGGCGCATCATTTTATATCCAGAGGAAACAATAAAGCTATTTTCAGCCTGGGAACAAAACAAATCCAGTGGCAACTAAAACCTCAAAGACGCGTGCTGGCAGCCGTCCTCCTCGGGGAGGGGCCTCGTCCACACCGCAGCGGGGGGGGGTGTAGGAGGAGAAGGGAGGCAGGCAGGGAGCCTTCTGGAGCCGCAGCCTCTCAGCTTTACTGATGCCGACACTGAGGTCCAGAGAGGGTGAGCTCCCTGTCCTGGGACAAACAGCCTGCTGGTACTGGGTAGCTCTCTGCACAGCTCCGCCGGGCGCTCCGGCTCCCAAGACTGTTCCAGTGTTTGCTCAGCACTCGGGAACAGATGGCTCCAGTTCCCACCCACGGAAGCCAAACATTTTCCCTGGTTACCCTGCTAATTTGCTCACAAGCCTCCTCTTGTAAATAGAGAGTACAAAGCCTCCGGTGAACGGTGTGTCTGACCAGCAATTTCTAGCTGCACGGAAAGGCTTTTGACTGAGCGAGGCCGCCCCAGGTAAGGCCCAGGTGTGGCTCAGGTGTGGCCAGCAGCCTTGGCCGCGGGCAGGGTACCGGCTCCCGTCCCGTCCTGTCCCTCCCTCAGAGGCTGGCTGGGGGAGCTGGGGCCAGCCTCTGGGGCTCTCTGGCATCCTCCCATCTGTGAAATGGGCGTGCTGATTCCAGAGCAGGCCGTGAGACATTGTACAGGTGCTCTGGGCACAGGGATGTCGACGAGGCTCTGGTCACCTTCATCTGGTGACCCTGGGCTGGCATCACTCTGCCCCCCACCTGACAGTAGTCCTCCCTTCCCTTACGGAGCCCTCCGCCAGACCCAGCCTCGCCCCGAGACCCGGGGGGAGCTAACTCCTCAAGATGCTTAGCTGTGCGATCCCGGACAAGTGCCTTCACGTCTCTGGGCCTCACCTCCGTCTGTAAATCAGGCTGTGGTCGTGGTAAGGATCCAATGATGCCCAATAACCCAGTGAGTGATCAGGGACAACCCTACCTCGCCAAAGTCAGGGGAGGCTCCCTGGAGGAGGGGACTTGTGGGCCCGGAGCCTTTGGGGACAGAGGAATAGAAGTTGGAAGGCTAGTGGGGCATGTGTGTGGACACTCGGGCCCTGCAGGTGGCAGGAACCACGTGGATGAAAGATCGGGACTGAGTCGACTCACTTTGGGGGAGGGGAAGCCACAGGAGGCTGGGTGCAGCTGGTGTGTCGTGGAGGTTGTGCAGGATCTAGATGACAGGGGACAGAAAGGTCTGGAACCAGTGGGGATGGGGGCGTCAGGGGTGCTCCCAGCAGGTCCTGGGCTCCCTCCCAGCCTTATCCAGAGGCAGTCGTAATAAAGAGCCCTTCTTGCGGAAAGCTCCTGGAGCCCTGCCACGCCGCAGCGGCCCTGGGAGCCTTTGTTCCACCTGCTGGCTGGCCTGGGCGCCCCGAGTGGAGGGGACCCCGTCCGGGAAGCCTGGCCCCGGGCCACTCATCAATCGCGAGGTCTAAGGGTGTGGGGTTCCGGGGCGTGGCATAACCCACAGCAGAGGAGGGTGGCCAAGGAGGGATGCACGTGGGACTGGGCCACGCCCTCCAGCTCCTCTTAGCCTCGGCCGCCCCTCCCCATCACTGTGTGCATTTGGGGGGAGCTGGGGCGCATAGCGTTACCCCAGCTCCGGCCTGCTCAGAACCGTGTGGGCAGCAACGAATGCAGGCTTGGCCTGTTGGTTTGATTTGCCTCCTTTTATTTCCCCAGTCGGGGTGAGGGCGGGCATCTGTCGTCATCTCCGAGTTTGACGTTGATGGCAGTGCTTGGAGGAAGGCAGGCGGGCGGGTGCAGAGACGGGGTTGACCCTGTGTCCGGGGCGGGGGGGGGGGGGGGGGGGGGGGGGGGGGGGGGGGGGGGGGGGGGGGGCAGGCTGCACAAGGGGCTTCTCCTCTCTGCGCCTGGGCCGTTCCAGGGGCCTTTCTGTCCACAGTCAAACAGACTTGGTCTCTGGAACCTGTCCTAAGGTGGCTCAGTAATCGCCGTGTCCCAGGGTGGATGAATGTGACTGTGTGACTATGACCCACCGTCCCCAGGGGATTCCCTGCCCCCACCGCTTACCCGCTGGCTTCTTCATCCCTAAAAAAGGCTGGCCGGTGGGAGTGCCCCAGTCCCTGCAGGAATTAGAGGATGTGATGTAGACGAAGAATGTCCCCTGCACCAGGAAAGATACTGAGGAGTGGGGACCCCCATCTCTTGGTCGTGCCCAGCGTGTCTGGCCAGCTAGCCCTGGACAGCAGCCCACGTGACATCCCTCCCTCTGCCCCCAGAGGCTGCCTCTTCCTCCCTGGCCGCGTGTGCCCCTCCCTCCGCGTGTGCCCCTCCCTCCGCGTGTGTCCCAGGAGGGCCCCAAGCTTCGCTCTCTGTCTGGCTCTTGGCTGCAAGTATCGGTTGATGGGAAGATTCTAATGGGCTTTAAGTTAATAAGTTGGGAATAAATGAGGTCTGAGCTCTGTAGGAAGCAGATGGCGCGGACGCCGTGGCCCAAAACGGTCCCTCTGGAGCAGTGACGGTGGGGAAAGGGGGGCACCACCAGGCTCTCTTTATCTTTCTCTCTCCTCCAACGTTTTCTTAGGAAAATTTTCAGCATGAAGAAGATCCGGAGGAATTGTGCAGTGAACACCCATATGCTCACTGTCTGCATTTGCTCTGTTAGCTTTCTGGGACAGCTGCCCATCCCTTTGTCCCCCTTGCCAGCCACCAACCCATCGTGCTGTTTTTTATGCATTTGAAGTCGGTGGCAGATGTGGTAAACTTCACCCCTAAACATGCAGGTCATTAGCTAGAGGTCAGTGTTTGGTTTGGGTTTGGTTTTTTGTTTGTTTTTTAGGGGATTTTTTTTGTTTTGGGGGGTTTGTTTTGAGGGCGGGTCTTTTGCTTTTGTGTTTAGGCAAAAGTCACAAACAGCGACAAACAAATCTAAAGTGGGCACTTGCGGAGCACAGGTGCGCACACCTGCGGAAGCAGCCAGAGCTCCACCGAGATGGGGTCCTTGCTGCTCGTGCCCTGTGCCCTCGCCCTCCCCGAGCATGGTCCCCGTCTCAGTTACCTTAGGTCCATGCTGCTGAGTCTAGAACTTCGGATGAATGGAGACCAGTCCCTTTGGGGCCGGCCTTTCCTTCTGGGGGCAGCGCCCCCGTGATTCCTCATAGCTATTGGGGTATCAGTCTTGCGTTCCTTTTCATCGCTGTGTATTCTGCTGTGCGTGGAACCTGTCTGCTTACCATCTCCTGCCGTTGGATGGGTGCCCGGTTTTTACTCTTATGAATACAACTCTTAGGGGTCTTTTTGCGGACATTAAGTTAGTTTATGTATTTATTTGTTTTTCTTTTTTTTAATTTTTAAGGTTTATTTATTTATCTTGAGAGTGAGAAAGAGAAGGTGAGCAGGCAAGGCCCAGAGAGAGAATCCCCAGCAGGCTTCATGCTGTCAGCGAGGAGCCCAACACGGGGCTCACACTCATGAACCACGAGATCATGACCTGAGCTGAAGCCAGACACTCAACCGACTGAGCCACTCAGGTGCCCCATGGCTTCTAAGAATCGGGAAATGTACCCTCTCTCTGCCCGACCAGCTGGCCCCTCAAACTCTTACGTGCCTTGTCCCCTCGCCCAAACAGATGCCTCAAACACGTGTGTATATGTGGCTTTTACGCAAAGGAGTATAGTGTAATTGGACAAACGGGAATCCCACAAGGTTTTCAAAGGAATCCCATCAGCTTGGACTGAGCAGAGTGACCCAGACCCTCGCTGGTGGGGCCTGAGTGGCAGCAAGCCCACTGGGGCCCACTGCTCCCCTCAGCCGATCCCCAACTGTGGGCAAGTGGAAGGAAGCAGGTGGAAGAGGTCAGCCAGGTCAGAACACTTCGGGCTTTGGGTTTCGATCCCTGGTGGCACTGAGGAATCATGGGAGAGAGTTCGTAGAAGGATGCCTTTTTGAAAGCTCACTGTGTCCAGGACGGTGACTTCGAGGGCAGAGTGGCAAAAGCCAAGAGGCCAAGGAGGAGGCCCTGGGAGCCATCCTACTGAAAGATGCCTTTTTGGCGGGGGGAGGGAGCATCTGAGGCATTTACAACAGCCCTTGGAACTTGCCAGGCAAGGGCCCTGCTCACTCTGTCCACACAGCAGACCCCGCCACGGTCTCCCCCTGCACCAAACTGGAGGCACTCCCAGAGCCCCGGTGATGGTGATGGAGCAGGAGTGCTGCAAGTCCCTCCACAGCCTGTCACCTGCTCCCCTGATGCGGACTTCATTGGCTGCATTCTTCATCCTGGAAGACAGCTTTCCTCCAAGGGAGGGCTGCGAACAGGGTCGCCTTCCCCAGCCTGGCACTCGGCCCCCCAGCAGAGGCCCCCATGCCACTAAAGGGCGTGACACTTTTCTGGGCCTCACCCTGTCACACATATACCCAGTGAGGATGCTGACGCGTCCCAGGGGAGCTGGGAGACTTATGCCAAGGCATTCACCAGGCATCTGGGCGTCAGGCCCACATGGTGCATGCCATGCCTTTCCTCAAAGTGGGCGTGAGGTCGGCCTCAGGAGGTCTGTGAGGTTCGTGGGCAGGAGACCTGCGGCATGGTGTAAGGCAGGGTGCAGACATTTGTCACAAGGTTGCTGGGCACAGGACAGTGTAGCCCTCAGAGCCACAGCTAAAGTTGAGTCAGTGTATCTGTTATCCACGGCCACAATGGTGCCATGTAACAAACAGGCCGGTGGCACACAACAGGAGTGTCTGTGGCTTCTGCATGGTGGGTGGCTGGCTGGGTGGCTCTGCTGGCCCGGACCGACTTGCCTACAGGCTGTCGGGGGGTTCGGGCTGGCCTTGGCTGCATGCCTGTGCTTCCCATGGCTCCTGTCTCTCAGGAGACTGGCCTGGTGGTGCTGAGGCGTATTATATACAACCAGGGACCCCTCCTGGCCAGCGTGAGTTGCCTACACACGTGCAGAGAACCATGATGGGGACATCTGCTGGCTTTTCAGGGGAGACGGTGCATTGAAGATGGGACAGTGCATGCTGGCCTTTCCCCATGAGCAGGCATTTCAGGGGGCCGGGCTGTGGTGGGCCACAGCGGCGTTCCGTCACATCAGCCTTTACTGGTGTGTATCTGGGCCACCCCGCAGGCCTCAATTCTGGAACCCACTTCATCCCCCCCACCCTGCAGAGCCCACAGCTGGAGAGGCCCCCGAAGAGACTCCCGACCTGTGTGGGGATGGCTGGCCCATCTCAGCTCGGTGACCTCCTCAGATCACCTGTTCCTCCTGCCGCTGCCAACCCCTCGAGCCCCCACCACACAGCCCTGACCCCCCGCCCCAACCACACACACACACAACTACAAATCCGGCTCAGATCCTTTGGAGACTGGGCGACCTCAATCACACGCCCAGACCTTGGCCCTAATCTAAACCACACGGTGTCTCCCGTTATTCCAGACTAGTGGTCCTGCACCCCAAAATCCTCATATCACGTGGTGCTGTCAGGAGCCAGGGCATGGAGCCAGGGCATGCATAGGTGAGGCAGACCAGGTGTCTACCTCTGCACATAAACACGTTTTGTTGCTTTAAATTTTTTTAATGTTTATTTATTTTTGAGAGAGAGAGAGAGACAGAGTGTGTGCAAGGGAGGGTCAGAGAGAGAGGGAGACACAGAATCAGAAGCAGGCTCTGGGCTCTGAGTTGTCAGCACAGAGCCCAGTGCAGGGCTTGAACTCACAAGCCGTGAGATCATGACCTGAGCCGACGGACGATTAACTGACTGAGCCATGCATGCGCCCCTGCACATAAACATGCTGCATTTTCCATGATAAACATGTGTGCAGCAAAAAGCATTACAGATGACCGGGACTTGCTGTAGAAAAGGTGGAGACGCAGAGCGGAATATTCAGTGACGACTGCAGTTCAATGTTTTGCTACATTTCCTTATAATCATTTCTCTCTGTGGAGTGAATATACTGTGTGCATAATTGTGTGTCCTGCATGTGCCTCATAAAAAATTTAACTTTTGCAAAAGGCCACAGTAAAAATGTGTCCCTTCTCTGACCCCAGTCCCACAGACTCCTTTCTCCAGGGCAGTCATTGGTACCTGCCTATGGTGCATCCTTCCAGAACAGTCTATGGGCAGGTGAGCACACCCAGCTGTGCTCTGCCTTTTTTTTTTTTTAAAGTTTATTTATTTTTGAGAGAGAGAGAGACAGACAGACAGACAGAGCATGAGCAAGGGAGGGAGCGCAGAGAGAGAGCCATACACACAGAATCCTAAACAGGCTTCAGGCTCTGAGCCGCCAGCACAGAGCCGAATGCAGGGCTCGAACCTTTGAACCACAAGATCATGACCTGAGCCTAAGTCAGATACAACTGACTGAGACACCCACACTCCCCCTATGCCCTCCCTTTTCAACTTAACGGTTTCATACTCTGTACACTGTATTAGTCAGAGTCTCCTGAGAAACAGAACCAATAGGATGTGTGTGTGTGTGTGTGTGTGTGTGTGTGTGTGTGTGTGTGTGTGTTTGTGTAGGGATTTAGTTTAAGGAATTGACTCACACAATTATGGAGGCTGGCAAGCCCAAAATCTGCAGGGTGGATTGGCTCGCTGGAGACTCAGGAAGAGCTGATGTTGTGGCTGAAGTCCAAAGGCTGTATGCTGGCAGAATTCCCTCCTGCTCAGGGCTGATCAGCTTTCTGCTGTATTCGACTCCTCACCTGATTTGGTGAGGCCCACCTACATTTACAGAGGGCAATCTACTTGACCAAAGTCCACCCATTTAAGTGTAAACGTCATTCAGAAACACTCTCACAGAAATATACAGAATAATGTTTGACCAACACCTGGGCACCATGGGGCAGCCAAGTTGGTGTATACAATTAGCCATCATATCTTTTGGCCTTTTTAAAAAAACATTTATTTATTTTTGAGAGATAGAGTATGAGCAGAGCAGAGGCAGAGAGAGAGGGAGACACAGAATCCAAAGCAGGCTCCAGGCTTGTCAGCACAAGCTGGACACGGGGCTCCACTCATGGACTGTGAGATCATGACCTGAGCTTGAAGTTGGATGCTCAACCGACTGAGCCACCCAGAGCGCCCCCCCTTTTTTAAATAGCCTCTCATTACAGCTTTAATCTGTATTTCTCTTAGTAGGTGTAGATTTGGTCTATTTTTCGTATGTTGAAACCAGGGTCGTTTTGTTTTTTCTTCTGTAAATTGTCAGCTCGTGTACTTTGTTCATCTTTTCTATTGGTTGTTTGATCTCCTCCGCTTTGATTTGCAGGTGCTTTTTCTATGTTAAGGAAGTAAAAGCTGTCATATGTCTTGCAAATATTTTCCCCACTTTGACATTTGCCTTTTCCACTTTTTTATAGTGGGTTTTTCCACACACACTTTTTATATTTTTAATGACTTCATCAAAGGTAGTGGTCTTTTCATGAATGGCTTCTGAGTTTTGGGTCTTACTTAGAACACTCAACACTCTTCCTGTAAGATGATTAAAAACAAAAATCTAGATTTTTTTCTTGTTATGCTGGTGATGGTGGAGGCTTGGTTTTAGTCTGGGTACAAGGCCTGAAGGAGGAATCCAATTTTATTTTTGTTTTATTTTGTTTTCAGATTGCCTCCCCCACCCCCCCCACCCCCGTACGAACAACACTTGTCCAATAATCTGTCTTTCTCTGATCAACATGATAGGCTACCTGCGTCAGTGCATACATTTGGGTGACTTCCGGACCACATGCTGTCCCCACGATTGGTCCATCTCAGCAAAGTCTAGCCCACACCGCTCTCGGTCCAAAAGCTTAGTTTTAGCCTCAGTATCTGGCAAGTCTGTCTCCACCCTTTCCTCTTTCTTGGTCTTTTCCGGGATCATTCTCGCAAACACATTTGCCTGTATGAATTACAGCATCCGTTTATCTAATTCCAAAGGAAGGACATCTTGCTGTTATTTTTACTGGGATGATGTGAGATCAGAGGATTGATTTAGAGAAATGACATCTTGGTCACACTTTTAGTCCCCCTGCCGAGGAACGGGGTGGCCTTTCTGTTTATCTTCCTCTGGGGCCCTTGCAAAGGCTTTCTTTCTTTTCTTTTTTTCTTCTTTTATGTCCCTTTACAAGTTTTTTGTGTAGGTGTTGAACATTTCTACTTAAGATTATACCAAAGGAGCCCCTTGATGGCTCAGTCGGTTAAGCATCTGACTTCAGCTCAGGTCATGATCTCACGCACGGTTCATGGGTTTGAGCCCCGCATTGGGGTCTGTGCTGACAGCTCAGAGCCTGGAGCTACTTCGGATTCTGTGTCTCCCTCTCTCTCTGACCCTCCCCCTGTACGTGCTCTCTCTCAAGAATAAATAAACATTTAAAAACATTTTTTTAAATTAAGAGATGCTGGATGGCTCAATCAGTTAAGCATCCGACTTCAGCTCAGGTCATGATCACGGCTCATGAGTTCAAGCCCCACGTGGGGCCCGGGCCTGACAGCTCAGAACCTAGAGCCTGCCTCTGATTCTCTGTCTCCCTCTCTCTGTCCCTCCTTCGCTTGTGCTCTCTCTCTCTCAAAAAATAAATAATAAACATTAATAATTTAAAAAATAAAGACATGTGCCTTCAACTTGCCATCTACATAAAAATCCACTGATTCCTATTTTACTAAAGTGTGTAAGTAATTGGGAATAGAAGGTGCATTTTACCAAATGCCAACCAAATGTTGTGTAGTACCCATTTTATTTATTTATTTTTAATTTTGTATTTATCTCTTTTAAGCACACAAGCAGGGGAGGGGCAGAGAGAGGGAGGAAGAAAGAATCCCAAGCAGGCTTGAGCCCACAAACCGTGAGATCACGACTTGAGCCAAAATCAAGAGTTGGACACCCAACCAACCGAGCCAACCACGTGCCCCTATTTTACCCATTTTCGTATCTGTATCAATGACCAGGTTTTTTTCTTCAACCTGTTCCTACAACCCATGATACAAGTAACATGATTTCCGTCAGACGGACCCTGCACTTTCCTGCTGATTTCTACGTGCTTCTGGATTTTGTCAGTTACTATTTTATTGAGGATTTTATACTGATATTCAGAGGTGAGACTGATCTTAGAGAAATCTGTCAGGTTTAGGAAGCTCTTTCTTTTTTTCCTGTGCTCTGGAATCGTAAAGTTGATCTGTGGCTCCCTTTTCTTTAAAAGTTCAATAAAATTCTGAAATTCTGTGTAACTGCCCAAGGGAGCCTGGGGTTTTGAGCGCAGGGGATGACATTGCTCTTTAACAGGATCCGTCGGGGCACCTGCGGGGCTCAGTCTGTTATGTGTCCAACTTCAGCTTAGGTCACGATCTCATAATTCATGAGTTCAAGCCACACATCGGGGTCTATGCTGGTAGCCTGGAGTCTGCTTCCGATTCTGTGTTCCCCCGCCCCCATTCCTCCCCCACTCATGTTCTGTCTCTCTCTCTCTCTCTCTCTCTCAAAAATAAATAAACCATTAAAAAAAAAACCCAGGCACCCTCTATTTGCTGTCAAAGGTTTATTCTATTTAGATTCCTTTCTCTTCTGACAGCAGGTCATCTGCTCATTTATAGGTTCCCAGAAAATCACTTTACCCATTTTTGCTTGTGTTTTGTTTCTTTTTTAATTTCGGGGCCTCCATGTGAAGTGTCTTTGGTATTCCTTCCCGTTTCCTGTTTCTGTGTCAGGTACCACCTTGACCCTGGCGGCTCTATGGCATTGGGGACCCCAGAACCATACTGCCTCATAGGGACAGCATCTTTCTGTGTGGTTACGTGGTCCTCCACTGGCTTTCCTGAGCTTTTCAAGTGTGACAGTTGCCCCACGGCGTTGTCTGTCCCCCACCGTGATGAATCTTCCTTCTCCACAGAACTGGGCTCTTTACAATGTTTGGCTGTTACAAGGCACATGTTCCTACACAAAGCCTTTTCTGTATTTAGAATGATTTCCTTGGGCTAGGTTTTCTGAATCGAAGGGTAAGCACGTTTTTTAGGACAATTTACTTTCCGGAAGGGATTGTTCTAGTTTGCACTCCCACCAGCCTGGGAGGATTTTAAAAACCTAGGTCCCCTCCTGCTTTTTCCTCCAACCAGGGCCCCCCCCACCTGCCCACTGCTGACAATAGCCCCCTGCCAGGCTGGTTTCTCCCCGACTTCACCTCCCACCTCCCACCAGAAGGTTCCTCCTCCCCTGTTCCCCCTACACTGACCTTCTTTCTGGCTCCAGGACTTTGCTCTTCCCTCTGTCCAAACACCCTTACCCCAAACCTCCCCACATAGGCTCCTTCCCATCACCCAGTTCAGGCGTCACCTTCTCAAAATGGCTCGCCCTGCCCACCCCATCCCCACGGTGACACACTATTCCATCCTTCTGTCCTATTGTCTCACAGGCATTGGATGCTTCCTGAAGTGACTGCTTGTTTGCTGGGGACTGACACCCCACAGGGACAAGGGACCCCGATGTGTCCTCTGTATCTATAACAGTGTCTCACACACACTGAGTATTCTTTTTTAAGTTTATTTTTTAATTTTGAGAGAGATAGCAGGGGAGGGGCAGAGAGAGAGGGAGAGAGAGAGAATGCCAGGCTGATAGCACAGAGCCTGACACGGGGCTCAAACTCATGAACTGTGAGATCATGATCGGAGCTGAAACCAAGAGCTGGACACTTAGCTGACTGAGCCACCCAGGTGCCCCCCCTAATAATTTTTATTTCCCCCCAGAAGAGCCCGGCCTGGGTTCCTGCACAAGCCATTTCACAGCTCCAGACCCGTGGGAAGCATGAGGCTCATTTACTTTACCATCAGTTTCTTAGAGCAAATGGCCATCTCCCTGGTCCCAGCGGCACCTGGCTAAGGGCAGGGGGTCGCCCCGCCCCGAGTGCACACCAGACGCCTCCCCTGCACCCATTCACTTCACTCAGTGCAACCTTATTCTCCACTCAACTCAGTCCACCCTTCAGACAAATATTTGGCTCATACTGTATGCCATGCACCCTGCTGGGTGCTGAGGATCCAAACAGGGCCTTACTCCCAAGGGGCGGGGGATGGACAAGGCTTTGAGGAGAGGTGCCAACCACAGTAGGGGCTAACCTGTCTCTCTGTTCCTTCCTGTTTGATGGCAGAGCTGGGTCTTGGGGCAGGAAGAGGAGCAGCCTGGCTGGTGGGAAGGGGCAGGAGGCATCCGGGTGGGGGCCTGTCTGGTGTGTCTTCTGATCCCATCCTAGTAGCTGGCTCCTGGGTGGGCAGGGGGCTCACCTAATTCCCAGGGACACGGATTCCAGCCCTGGAGAAACCCGGGATATGTCCACTGCCTACCTGGCAGCAGGGCCCTTTTCCCTGCACGGATCCCACCCCCTCCGCCCCGCCCACCCATCACTGGCTCATTTCCTGTGCCAGAGCCCCAAGGGGCTCCTCTCTGTCAAGTCCCCTGAGGTTCCAGTCTCTCTCAAAACCATGTTACAGAAGAAGAAACCGAGGCTCCGACAGAGGCACAGGAGCTGGGGCCCTCGGCCCTGACAGAGGGTTATAACTCCATCTTACCTAGTCAGGGTCTGATCCCAAGCTGCGGGGAGAGACCCGACAGACGCGGGGGACCCAGCGAGAGGGCAACACCGAGGGCAGCGGCAGTCCTTAGGCCTCACACAGACTCCTACTCATCCCTCAAAACTTTGAGCCCGGCCACCCGCGTGACCTGTCCCACCCTCTGACCTGTGCACCTCAGGCCTGCCCCCCAGCTGATCTAGGGCAGAGGAGAGGGGAAGGGGGTTAGTGAGCCTGGCCAATCACGCGGGGCGGTGGGCATGGAGGTGACGGACTTGAGCAGCCTCAGGTTTCCCCCCTCACCTGGGGTGACCCGGCGCCACAACGCCCCTCCCCGGGGTGTCGGAGGAGAAGATCTCAGCGTCGGCCCCGCCCCCACCTCTGCGGGCGCCAGAGGTTGGGGAGGGCGGGGGCGGGGCTCCG
>NC_043707.1:34567832-34584418 GCF_006229205.1 Suricata suricatta | reverse complement strand
GGACCGCCCTCCCACCCCCCACCCCGCTTCGAGCGCAGGACCCAGACCCGGGAAAGGGACCCATGCAGGTCTGGAGCCACCTCCCTCACCCAGGCAGGCCCAAAGGGCCCCTCCCCCTGAAGTGCCTCCCTGGAACCCCTCCGTCCCGTCACACCTCTTCCCCCAGCCGGTTCCTCCAGAACTGCCTCCTAGTTCCTGGAAAAGCTGCTGTCATGGTCAGGGCCTGTGCCCAGAGGTCACCTGTGGTGGCCTGCAGAGATGCCTTTTCCGGGGGCGGGGAGGGGCACAGGCCTGGAGCCAACTTTGTTGCTGATAGGGCAGGCCAGGCAGAAGGAGCCCGGCAGATGCAGGGTGCCATCCTCCCTGAGACCCGCAGAAGCCAAGGCCGGGGAGAAGACGGTGGGTCTGGGCAGAGAGCCACCAGCCTGCGCCCTGGCCCGTGCCTTCACCTCTCCAACAGTGGTTGCAGGAAGGGGTGGCCGGGTGGGCCTTGAATCCTACTTTTCTGTGGGCAGAGCCAACAGGGAGGAGTTGGGCCAGTCTGGAAGGCTATGCTGAACTCCAGCAGGCCTGGTGGGGGGTGGCGCGTAGGCAGGGTCATCCGAGGGGTCCAGCTAGAGGGGGCTTCAGCTTGCTCTCCACCTAGAATTCAGGCTCCTGGTCGCCTGAGGAGGTGGAGCACAGCCCCTGAGAGGGAGGGGTCAGCCTGGCCCTGGGGTCTGGACTGCTGGGGTCAGGAGCCCTGTCCAGCCTGTGTCCCCATGCGGGAGCTGTGTGACTTCGCAGCAGCCCCTATGTGTGGCCAGGCCTTTGATGATCCAGCCACCCCTCCCTGGTCGTGAAGTTCTTTCTCTCTATCCTCATCCTCAACAAGGAGGTAGAGAAACTGAGGCCCAAGGGTGGCCCATTGAGCAGTGACTAGTGACCTGATGGCCAAAGAAATGAACTGTGTCCTTTCAGCTGCTCTGCAGGGTGGACATCAAGGGCTTCTGACAGAAGGGGAGTTGGGGGAGCAGAGAAGAATGCACGCCATCTCGGATTTTTAAACCCATGTGTGTGTTTTTAAATTTGAATCAAAGAGGGACAGGAGAAGAGGGATGGGCCGGGGACGATCCGAGGCTCCAAGGCTGCGGTGTGGAGTATGAGAGGGCCAAGGAGGGACGTGTTGGAGACCTAGGCCAGGGGAGCTGGAGAGCAGCCACCTCAGTGCACCCCCCACTCTGTCACCCAGTGAGGTCATCCCCAGGGGCACCACAGGGGGAGCCTCCAGGAGGTCCCAGAGGAGCACATGGGGACAGTGACTGAGGCAGGTATTGCTGGTGGTAGCTGTCCGCCTCACCCAGGAGCCAGAGGGAGCAGCGGGGCCGCCTCCCAGCTCGATGCTGAGCACGTCTGCCCTCCCGGGTGGTGTGGCCAGGCGTGGCCTGGGCGCTGCGTCTTGGGAAGCTTTGCAGAACACAGGTCAGGAGTTCAGGGTTCAGATGTCCTCCAAGGATGGCCCCCCGTCCTGGGCATTGCATTATTGTAGACCGCCGTTCTGCCGCTGGCCCCTTCCCTGGTCTCCCCTTCCAGGGAGGCTGGGAGGGCTAGGCCCAGAGTCTCTCAAGCCTCCTGTGCAGAATCCTGCCCAAGGCCACGGAGCAAGGCCGTGGTCACTCCAGCTGCGCCCAGCTGTGTCCTAAATCCTCATGGGTCCCCTCCAGCTCCAGATGTGGCCGGAGGCCCAGATCTGGGGGGCACTCAGGAAAAGCACTGAGCCTGCAGAGTTATGCCTGCTTCCCAGCCTCCAGTCGGAGAAGCCCATGACCCTCTCCTCCATGCTCGTGGGTGCCCATCAGGCTGGGCAGTTTCCTCAGTCCCGCCTGGAAGCAGGACGGCTCAGGGCTCCAAGGCCCCCGTAGAAACTCGATGGAGAGCTGGGAAAGGGGGAGACACACGGGGCTAGCCGGACGCTCTCGGTGAAGGGAGGCTGGGAGCTGGTAAACTAAGGGAGGAGAGCAGGAGGAAGTGAGACCAAACGAGCAGGTGGAGGTGGAGGGTGGTGGCAGGCTGAGGAGCCTGGAGTGACCCCGGCATGTGGGATCCCCCACATGCACCCGGGGGGCCGAGGTGCAGCGCTCCGTGCCGGATGCTGTCACGTCCCGCCTCTGTGTCCCGTCCTCTGAGGGCAGCGTGTGATCAGATACATGAGTTAAAGTTGTTACAAAAATAAACGGGTGAGGTGCTGGCTGGTGCTGTCAGTGGAGCATGAGACTCTTGATCTTAGGGTTGTTGGTTCGGGCCCCATGTTGGGTGTAGAGATTACTTAAAAACTTAATAAAGAAAGAAAATTTGAGAACTCTTTTAGGGAAAGAAAACAGACTCCCTCCCCACCCAGCTGCACACACACACACACACAGCATCACCTACGCAGTGGGGGTGTCTCTCCATCACGGATTAATTAGCCTCTTCCTTTCTTTTACTTTTTTTAAAATTTTAATTTTGATAAAAATTTTAATCATGAGCAGGGGGGGCGCCGAGGATGGGGGAGACACAGAATCTGAAGCAGGCTCCAGGCTCGGACTGTCACCACCGAGCCCGACACGGGGCTCGAACCCATCGACTGTGAGATCATGACCTAAGCCAAAGTGGGATGCTTAACTGAGCCACCCAGGCACCCCAACTTCTTTCTTTCTTTTCAAGATACGGGCAGTAGGGGGGCCTGGGTGGTTCAGTCGGTCAAGCCTCGGACTCTAGATTTCAGTTCAGGTCATGATCTCACGATTCTTGGGTTCAAGCCCCATGTCACGCTCTGCACTGACAGTGTGGACCCTGCTTGAGATTTTCTCTCTTGGTCTCTCTCTGCCCGTTCCCTGCTCACGCTCTCTCTTTCTCTCAAAATAAATAAATAAACTTCAAAAACAGAGGCAAAATCAATTTTTAAAAAGAGGATAAAGGTAATAGACTTGAACTGAAGGAAGACCAGAGGAAGGACTTCCCCGCCACAGAAGGTGGTTGGCCCCAGCATGGAGGCCCGCAGTGGTTCAGCATGTCCCGCTGAGACTGGGGGGCGGGGCAGGCGTCACCTTCACATTCCCGCCCCGTGCTGTACACAAGTGAGGCCAGGCAACCCCCCACCCCCATGGAGGAAAGCGCTGCCTGAGACACAGCGCAGCATTGGGTCGCGTTGGCTGTTCTGACTGGCATTCCACCCCCAGACTGTTGTTTTGCCTGTTGACTCCCCTCCAAGTGCTCTGCTGGCACCCGCACTCGGGTTGCTGCCCTGGGCACCCTGAGACACGTGGGGGCACGCGGTGGCCCGGGGAGCCCCCCTCGCCCGCTCAGCCTGCCTCCCCCCCACTCTCTGCAGCACGGGCTGCCATGGGCTCCGTGGGCAGCCAGCGCCTCAAGGAGCCCAGCGTGGCGGGCACGCCGGACAGGGGCGTGGTGACAAGCTTCAGCTTCGACAGCTGCCAGCTGGAGGAGGAGGTGGCCGCGGGGACGACCAGGGGCCAGGATGGCAGGCCCGGGGGTGGCCCAGTCTTCCCGGACTCTGGTGAGTGAGGGTGTGGCCTGGGTGTGAGCCTGGCCCAGTGGGGATCGGAGCCCCGGGGGAGGGGCGGCTTGGGGGGGTCTCTGAGTGCAGGACCCAGGGTGTGTTGGGAACAGATCACATCTGCTGCGGGGACACACACCCCGACGCTGTGTGTCCAGTGCAGGTCGGGGAGCCAGGCTTGGGAGCCTTCATCTTAACATGGGCTTCCGTGAACCCTGGGCCAGGGGAAAGGCCCACAGTGAGTTATGCACTGCGCCGTGGGGCTTCTGTCCGGGAGTGATATGCCGCTTGGGTCACATTCACTGGTCTCCCTTCCGTGGAGACGGGAAAGAGCCTGGAAGGAGGATTGATGTGAGGTTCAAAGACTTGATTGTCATCCTGGCTGTGTGACCTTGGGCAAGGGCCTAAACCTCTCTGAGCTTATTTCCCCATATTGAGGAGCTAGGCCAGCAATTGCCTAGGAGGCTATACTTGCAGGGTAGAGGGCAGGTTTGGGTTCAGCCCCAGCACCCCTGTCTCTGTGTCAGCTCGGGGACAAAGTTACCATTGTTAGCGCTTGGGTTCTGTCCTGTAGGAAAGGGGGAGGGGACTGGCACCACCCCCAGTGTGGCTGCAGTAGAAGCCGCAGATTGTTGCTTAGGGCTGTCCCCGTGCTCAGGAGGCCCCCCACGCCGGGCTCTGTGCTGAAGCTGGGAGCCTGGAGCCTGCTTTGGATTCTGTGTCTCCCTCTCTCTGCTCCTCCCCTGATCACGCTCTGTCCCTCTCTCTGTCTCTCAAAAATAAACATTAAAGAAATTTTTTTTTCCAAAGTGGATGGTGGCCATGTCAGTTGTGATTTTAACTCTAGTAGCCTTGGGGCGCCTGGTTGGCTCAGTCAGTTAAGCGTCCGACTTTGGCTCAGATCATGACTTCACGGTTGTTGGTTGGAGCCCTGTGTTGGGCTCTGTGCTGACAGCTCAGAGCCTTGAGCCTGTTTTGGATTCTGTGTCTCATCCCTCTATGCGTCTCGCCTGCTCATGCTTTGTCTGTCTGTCTGTCTGTCTCTCTCTCAAAAATAAACATTTAAAAAAATTAACTGTAATAGCCTGGTGACGGTGGCTGGGTCAGTTAGGGTTCAGCCAAGAAACCAGTAGCAGATACGTAGACAGAGAGCAGACAGACACAGAGAGGTATAGATACATACACTCACATATGGACTTATTACAGGAAATAAGCATGTACAGTGGATCCTGGCTATGCAGTCTGAAGTCCATAAGGCAGCTGCTCAGGAAACCCCAGGGGTATGAGATGTTTAGGGTCTCAGCTACGGGAAGACCTACATGTCTTGCCTGATTAGGCCAGGCCCACCCAGAGTAATTTCCTTTGGATTAACTTGGTGTCCACTCAGGAGGGACTTTAATCCACAAAATCCCTTCACAACGGCACCTGGGTCAGTGTCTGAACAACAAGGAATTATTTTTAAAAACTTTTAAGTCTTTATTCTTGAGAAGAGACAGGGTGTGAGCAGGAGTGGAGCATGGAGACAGAGACGCAGAATCTGAAGCAGGCTGCAGGCTCCGAGCTATCAGCACAGAACCCAGTGCGGGGCTCAAACCCATGAACCGCTAATCATGACCTGAGCTGAGGTCAGATGCTCAACCAACTGAGCCACCCAGGCGCCCCAACAAAGGACTCTTTTAGCCTGCCAAGTTGGCCCATAAAATTGATCACCACAGTCCACCCCTTGCCCACTTGGCTCCCATACATGGCTCCATAAACCATATTAATCTCCAAATAAAGACACTTTCCAAGTCCTACAGCTGTGTGGGATGACACAGCTAACCAAGGACACACCGACCCCTTCCCAGGAAGGTGCAAAGTCCACGTCCCCACCCCTCCTTGGTCAGCTCATAATGTAAATACTGAGATGGGACGTTATGTTAACACGTGAACACATCTTAGGTGTGACTCTATGGTGACAGAGGACAAAACACCAGCTCCGAGTTAACACACACGAACAAACATTCACGCTGACATAAGGAAGAAATATGCGTGACGACATTTTTCGGTTCTGAGGCGAGTCACGTGGTCCTAGCTGGCATTTATAAGTTCCTTTCCCCGCTACCCATTCCTCCCGCCCTCTGCCCTCAGCACCTCAGCTGGCCACGGTTCTTGGCCTGGTGGGCTGACCCAAACCTTCATCTCCAAAGGCTACAATCAGATGGCTGTCTTCCGTTGACTTCAGTCCCAGGGACTGGATGTCCTTCCTATGAGATGCCCTAAGGAACCTTTTGCAATCCAAGCACGCTCATCTTCTGTTCTATTCTGTTCTGTCCCCACGGGCAGCAGCGAGCCGATCTCCCCTTAGTAGTCAGGGTGACCCACCCCAGCCAAGACGGCAACCCGCTTCTCTGCCTGTTGATTCAGGGTCAGGAGGCGCCCGGAGGGGCCAGTGGCCATCTTGCTCCCAGGTCAGTAGGATCGTTGTGTCTCTGGGTAGAGGTATTTCTCCTTCTGGAACCAGGACTGTCCCTCTGGGCCAGCAGCCTCGAGGCACAGGGGTGGGAAGCAGGCACGTTGCTAGCGGGTCTCTGAAGGTCGTGCTCCCTGGACACCAAGGTGCCGACAGGGAGGTCACCCCATGTATTAGACACCGAGTTAGAGAGCACATACAGCCTCCTGGAGGGTGCCACCTTCGCTGAGTCTCCCAGCCGCCTTCCATCGTTCCGTCAAGCCAGCTGCTTGGTGGCCATGATCGTGGCGGCCGTGACTTGCTGCCGTGACTGGGGCAGCTCTGGCCTTGAAGGTGGATGGTGGCCGCGATGCTGGCGGATGTGGGGGCGGTGGCCATGGTGTCGATGGACCGTGGATATGGGCATGGCGGCGCTACGGGAGCCCGTGATCCTGTGGTGGCCGTGGCTTTGAGGGGCTTGTCCGCCTCTTACCTGCTGCCTCTGGGCTCAGGAGTGGAGGAGCCGGTGCCCGACGACCACTACCACGCCATCTACTTCGCGATGCTGCTGGCCGGCGTGGGCTTCCTGCTGCCATACAACAGCTTCATCACCGACGTGGACTACCTGCACCACAAGTACCCAGGTGGGTCCCTCGTGCTCGTGCCCTACCCGCCGCCCTCCCGAAACCCAGCAAGCAGGCCTCTGCTGGGGGAGGCCCCTTTTACTCAAATCCTCGCTTGGCTGCAGATTGCTGGGTGGCTCTAAGCAGCCACTCACCCTCTCTGGGCTGTCAGCCGCTTTCAGGCAAAGCAAGGAAGCAGCCCCTGGTGAGGGGGGTGCAGAGACTGGGGTTCCCCCTGAGCACCTGCTGCCGGCCGGCCCCCTGCAGGGACCTCAATTGTGTTCGACATGAGTCTCACCTACATCTTGGTGGCGCTGGTGGCCGTGCTCCTGAACAACGTGCTGGTGGAGAGACTGACCCTTCACACCAGGATTACCGCGGGTACGCTGCCCCCCCCGGGCTCCCAGTGCTCACGCATCTGGCCTGCCACTCACCTCCCCAATTTCCCCGCCACTCACTCTCCCCATCTGGAAAATGGGCACATGCCCCAGAGTTCAGTGTATGAAAATAGGGTCAGGCCTGCGGTGGGTGTGCTGCGGGCGAGCATGATAGCCACACCTGGGGAGGCTTTGTGTGCCCTCCGTTGTGTCCTGGGGCCTAGTGTGCTCTTCCTGTCCTTCCTCTTCATGGCAATCCAGTGTCAAGGCCCAGCTCACATGGTGCCTCCTCCAGGAAGCCTTCCAGGCACCCCTTCTAAGACATCTAAGGTGTCCTCGGCCCTCCCAGCATAAAGGGGGAAAGGTAGACAGAGAGGGCACCTCTGACCTGGAGGGGTGGGACGAGGGGAGCCCCCAGCCTCACGTGCCAACGCCTCTGGCCTCTCATCCCACAGGCTACCTCTTGGCCTTGGGCCCCCTCCTCTTTATCAGCATCTGTGACGTGTGGCTGCAGCTCTTCTCTCATGACCAGGCCTACGCCATCAACCTGGCCGCCGTGGGCACGGTGGCCTTGGGCTGCACAGGTAGGAGCCCACACCGGGGGGCAGGGCGGGAGGCTGGGGCTGAGCCGCTGAGTGCCCACTGCCAGCCATGCCACCCCCGCCCAGCCCCATGCTGAGGGCGTAACGACACCGAGTGACAAGGGCTCCATGCTGGCGCCTACACATACTGCATGCGCACACGCACGCACACACACACAGTGTCAGAGCACGCATGTGCCGTGCACACGTTTGTGCACCCCCACGTGCCCCATGCACCCGGTGGCAGCTCCCTGGCCTCAGATACAAACTGCCCATGCAACCACACCATGTTTCTCCTGGGCACTGGCTTGCAAAGTTGTATTTCTGACTTTTAAGTTTGCAACAATTTCAAACCCACGGGACAGGCGCAAGAACAGTATTAAAAAATCCCCATACATCCTCCACCAGTTGCAAACACTTTAATGGATGGGCTTTCTCTCTGTCCCCCCCGTTTATATGGATATGTGTATATTTTGCCCCTGAGTGGATATAAATATAAATAATCTATGTTTTCCCTTTAAACTGTTTGGGACTTACGTGCAAACATCATCACATGTCTTGCCCACATACTAGTGCTGGAGGGCATATTATCTGAAAGCGAGATGTTTCATCTGTAACCAAGTTACAGCTGCCCGAGTCGAGGAACTGAATGCTGCCGTGGCATGCTATCTATCTACAGCCTACCTGCACAGATTACCCGTCGCCTTGGTAACGACCATTAGCGTTCTTGTTTACTGACCCAGGATCCCACCCAGGATCCCGTCCTGGGTTCATCTCTAATCCCCTTTAATCCCGAAGGGTCCTCAGGTTTCCTCTTCTGTGGCTGTGATGTTAGGAAAGGTCCAGGCCTATTGTTTTGGACTCTTCCAAGCTTTCCTTGAGTGAGCAAGGCGAAACACACTTCACATTACGAGCCAGTGAACGCGTGTGTGAGTTTGCTTTTATCAGTGACATCAAGGCTTCTGGAAACAGTGTTTCTCGTTCCAGGCCTTGTCCTCGGGTCTGTTTTGTTCTGTTCCATCTGCTTAAAAAGCAGATGTTTTCCCAGTGTGACTGCTCCAGGGTGTCCGTGTAGATGTGCCAACATGCAGGGTCGGAGCTAGTGAGCCTTTCCCCCCCGCTTAGACCCGGTGCTGGCTGGGACAGCCCCGAATCTCAGCGGCTTCATAGAACAAGGCTTATATTTCCGGTTCTGGCCACACGTCCAACCCATGGATGGGGGGTGGGCCTCCGCATAGTCTCTGTGAGACGGGCCGCAGTGGTAACTGGAACATGGGCCCCTTCGGTCACTGCTGCTGAGGGAAAGACACACTCCAGGTCCACGTGGGCTTTTCCTGCCTCGATCAGACCCGGGGCACGCTGTCGCCATGCATGTCATTGGCCGGAGCCAGTCACAGGGCCAGGCTGGCCGCGCACACACACAGTATGGTGGACAGGGCGCTTGGACCAGATCTCCGTGCTGCCCAGGGTGTTAAAGTCTGTTACCCCGCACCCTCACCAATGTGGCCCTTGGACTTGTGAATTTGGTTCCAAGCTGACAGGTGATGGGTGGCATCTCACGGTGACTCCTCTGTCTGTCCCCTAAGTGCAGCAATCCAGCTTCTATGGTTACACGGGGATGCTGCCCAAGAGATACACGCAGGGCGTGATGACCGGGGAGAGTAAGTAGCCGCAGACCTCCCGGGGGGGGGGGGGGGGGAGCCCCCAGCGATGCACCACGGACCCGGCGCAGGGACATGGCCGTGATGTGTGCACATCTCTCCAAGTGTGCAGTCTTTTGTGTGAGAAGCATGCACGTCTCCTAGCGGGGGTCTGGGGTGACTTGGGATGCCCGTGTGCCTGTGCGTTTTGTGTGTCTGTGTGTGCGTGTATGTGCATGTGCTGGGGTAAGCCTGTCCAAAGCGTAATGTCCAGCATCACGCTGTCCTCGGAGCCCCAGACCCATGAGCTGACCCCTGCCCGGCACCCCCACTTGGCTTCTCGGACTCACATTCCTAAGCCCCCCTGCCCTGTCCTCCTGACCCTGATCAGTGAACGGCACCCCCTTTCTGACACAGGACACTTACCCAGCACCGTTAGACTTGCCCTGCACTCCAGCCCTGGTCCCAGGGGCCAGTTCCCCTCTTGCCCTGCCGTCCCCACCCACACATCAGGACCCCCTTTGAAGCACCTTCCTCCAGACGTTTCCAGTGCTCCTTCTGCACCTGGATGGGCCAGGGTCAGCAGCGCTGTCCAGGCAGAAAGCTGGGCCCACTCCTCATCTTCAGGGTGCTCTGTGCCCCCTCCCATGTGATGAGGTTGACCAGATGTCCCCAGGGCTCCAAGCCTCAGGTCTGTGGGGTTTGGTTCCAGGAAGCACTGGGCAAGCAGATCACTTTTGTACGTTTTGTCACGGAGATGAGTGAGGCAGCTGCCCAAGCGGTGCAGACTTGGGGTGGTTTATGCAGTCAGGAGTCCCACACCCGGGGATCAGCCCCCAGGGGCTGTGGCCACCTCTGCCAGACACTGCCCAGCAGCTCATGATCACATTGTACACCTACATCCTGCCTGGGGCCTCCTGCCCACCATGACCCTGCTGCCCTCCCTTGTCACCTCACGGGCACAGCCAACTTCCGGTCAGCTCCGCAGAGGTGGACACACACTGCTTGTGCCAGCCCCTGCCGGGGCCTCTGTGCTCTGGCCGTCACCTGCCCCCACCATCATGCATGGATGTTGGCATTTTTCTGTGACTTCTTTGTAGCCTCCTCCACTGAGTCCCGGGAAGGCAGGGCCTACATCCCCTCTGTCCCCACTGTGTCCTCAGGGCAGGATGGTGCCAGATACCCAGAAGGCACTCTAGAAATGCTCCTGGGGTGTGCAGGGAGGAATGTTCTGAGTGGGCACACTGTGAACCGCCACCTGCATGTCTGAAGACTGGGCCCAGACCGGGGGCGGGTGCAGGGCTAAGGGCAGAGTGGGGGCAGAACCAGGCAGGGCTGGGGCGCTGAGTGGGGGCCGGGGCCCAGGCCCGGCACGGACGGCGCCCTCCCGGCCGCAGGCACGGCAGGCGTGATGGTGTCCCTGAGCCGCATCCTCACCAAGCTGCTGCTGCCAGACGAGCGGGCCAGCACGCTCATCTTCTTCCTGGTGTCTGCGGGCCTGGAGCTGCTCTGCTTCCTGCTGCACCTGGTGGTGCGGCGCAGCCGCTTCGTGCTCTACCACACGGCGCGGCCCCGCGACAGCCGCCCGGGCTGCAGGGCCAGCTACCGCGTGCACCACGATGTCGCCGCGGGGGACGTCCACTTCGTGAGTCCGTTGCGCCCGCCCCTGCCCAGTCCCTGGTGTGGTCTCCGCCGCGCCGTGGCCCCGGGCTCCTTCCCCCGGGGCCTCCTTCGTCCTGTGGACCCAGGTTTCATCCCCACCCGGTGACACTGTGTCTGTGGCCTGAGTCCCTGCTGGCAGGCCGCCCGGAGCCACGCTGGGGGTGGGGGGGCGGGGGCGCCTTCTGGTGGCAGCACCGAGGCCGGTGGGAGGGGCTAAAGCACGGAGTCCTCCAAGAGGGGGTCCACAGCGTCACCCTGGCTCCTCATGGGGAACACTACCATGAGCTCAGGAAGCGACGGCCAGGCCATACGCCCCTGGCACGGGGCTGGGATCAGGCCCACAGTGGGAAACGGGGCCCCCCAGTGGCCAAGGAGGTTTCCCAAGAAGTGGCTTCTGGGCTGAAGCCGGAGCCCTGTGGAAGGGAGATGTGAAGACCCACAGGAAGGGCACTGGGGACAGAGGGAAATGCATCTGCAAAGGCTCAGAGGCGGGTGGGGTTCAGTGTGTTTGACGGACCCCACACAAACCCTGCCGGCTGCTGTTCTGTCCTCCCTCCAGGAGCACCAAGGCCCAGGCCTGGCCAACAGCGGGTCCCCGAAAGACAGCCCCGCCCATGAGGTGACCAGCCACAGCAGGGGAGCCTACACGCGCTTTGATGTGCCTCAGCTGAGAATCACGCGCAGCTGGCCCTCCTTCAGAGGTGGGGGGAGGGGCGCATGTCTGGTGACGCTCTGTGGGCCTGACTCACACCTGCGTGGGGTGGGGGAAGGGCGGGCAGGGCGGTGCTCTGCACATGTCCGGTGACGCCGCTGCTCCGTGGGCCTTGCATGGGGCCAGGCAGACGCTACTCAGTGACGCGGGGCCTGTCCCCCGCAGCTCTGCTGCTGCACCGCTATGCCGTGGCCCGCGCCATCTGGGCTGACATGCTCTCCATCGCCGTGACCTACTTCATCACGCTGTGCCTGTTCCCGGGTCTCGAGTCCGAGGTCCGCCACTGCGTCTTGGGCGAGTGGCTGCCCATCCTCATCATGGCTGTGTTCAATCTGTCCGACTTCGTGGGCAAGGTAGGCCTGCAGCCCCTTCCCGAGTCTGGGGGAGAGGCGGTGGGGGCGGGAGAGCTGGGGGGGCCCTCGGGGAGGGGTGGGTTCTGAGCTGAGCCTCCCCACGTCTCCCGAGTGGGGAGGGCGGCGGCCGAGCAGTGACATGGCCTGGCTGCTGTGCAAGGCAGCTCCAGACTGTCTGGTGGTCATTCTCATAGAGTCCGGCGCCGGCCATCATCTTGTGTCTGTGCTCATCGCCAGCAGGTCCTTGGGGCAGGCCTCCAAAGACAGCACAGGAAGTCCTCCCAAGGGGCAGGAGCACCTGGTAGGGGCCAGGAGAATCTGAGCAGAGAACTCAGTGCTGCTAGCGCAGGACAGGGTTGGGGGTCAGGGCTGGAATAAGATCAAGGCTTCCATTTCTGGGGCTGGTCTGATGGGGGTCTGCTCCAGATGAAGGAAGAAGTTGATGTTCAGAGAGGGAAAGCTGTTTGCTCAAGGTCACACAGCCGAGAGTCTGGTTCGTGAGGGAGCAAATTGGGCTCAGCTCCTAATCCTGCGACTTCCTGCTGTGGCAAAATCCTGAGATTTTGCCAGGTGACCCTCGGGGCCTCAGGTCATCATTTCCCAAACAGGGTGGAGAGCCGATCCTGCAAGGGTATGGTGAGGATTGAACAAGAGCGATCTGTGCGGTGTTTAGGATTCTCGACCCACAGCAAGGAGCGTGTATGGACTGTGACACAGGATTTGGTGGTTTTAGTGGTCTAGGCTGGATAAGGACAGGGACGCAGCCCGAGCTGGGAGTGTATGGGGACAGGGTCGTGTCTGGGGGCTGCCATGGAGACATGAGGGGTGGTGGGCTTGGTAAAGGGAGGGGGCCGACCTGCTCTGTTCCCTGCAGATCCTGGCGGCTCTGCCCATGGACTGGCGGGGCACCCACCTGCTGGCCTGCTCCTGCCTGCGCGTGGTCTTCATCCCCCTATTCATCCTGTGCGTCTACCCCAGCGGCACACCCGCCCTGCGCCACCCAGCCTGGCCCTGCGTCTTCTCTCTGCTCATGGGCATCAGCAACGGCTACTTTGGCAGTGTACCTATGATCCTGGCGGCGGGCAAAGTGAGCCCCAAGCAGCGGGAGCTGGCAGGTAAGGCCCAGCACCCTGCTGCCTGGCGGGGAAACCAAGGCCCACAGAAATCATGGCTACTTAGCAAAAAAGGTGCATATGGGCTCCAGGATCGAATCAACCTTAGGGAGTTCATAGGTGCAAGCGTGTTTGTCAATCATTTATTCCTTCATTTATCCCACGATTACGTGGTGAGCCCCTCTGGTGTGCTAGGCACCGTTCTAGGTTCTGGGGACTCTGTGGCACCGAAACAGTGCTCCCTGTGCTTGTGGGGCTGACAGTCCAGAGGTGACAGGTGCACGTGGTATGTTGAGTGGTGGTAAGTACGACAGAGAACAGAGAAATGGGATGTGGGAGTTGGGCTGGGGAGTTTGCAACATAAGCGGAGCAGTCTGGGAAGGCTCTCGGAGGAGGTGACTTTTGACCACAGACCTGGAGGAAGTGGTAAGGGACGTGTGACAGTGCTGGGGACTAGCCCGTGGGAAAACCCAGAGGCAGAGCTGGCGGTGGGAGGGGCCACCAGGACAGGGGGTGGGAGGCCCGAGGAGGGACTGGACCATAATGTGTGTTAAGACCCCTTCTGGTGCTGCTTGGACGGTGGGGCGGGAACAGGTTGGGGTGGGGAGGGAGTGATGAGGTCCTGCACCTGTCCTTCCATACCACAAAGGGACGGGCCCCTGACAGGGCAGGGTGCCTTGTCTCTGGAGGAAAATGGTGGAATCTGGATCTGTTTCATGATGGAGCCCGTGGGGCCAGCTGATGGACCGGGAGCCCGGGTACGAGACAGGGACCGGGGTTCAAGGAGGAGCCCCCAGTTTGGGGCTGTGGCAAGAAGCTTGGGCTGCTGTGTGTTGAGCTGGAAGGGGGCGTGTGGGGGAAGGGGCCCTGGAGTCTGTCCTGTGGGACACTCTGGCTGCCCGTGAGCAGGGAGCACATGGAAGTGGGTGGCTAGAGGAGGAGAAGCAGGCAAGACCCCGGGCGCCCAGTGCGCTCCCCCATGGTCGAGTGGTCCTCGGACGGCTGCCTTCGTGGGAGTGGGCTCTGGTCACTGCCTCACCAGTCTTGGGTACCAGCCCTCTGTCGGGGCCCCCAGGTTGGTCCGCGTGGGTTTGGCCACCGTGGTCCTCTGAGCGCCCCTCGCTGCCCCCACCCCCACCTGCGGCCTCAGGTCCAGTCTTGTCCGCAGGGAACACCATGACCGTGTCCTACATGACGGGGCTGACGCTGGGCTCCGCGGTGGCCTACTGCACCTACAGCCTCACCCGGGACTCCTACAGTACTTGCCTCCACCCCTCCACCAACACCTCCTCCCCCGCCAGCCTCTGAGCGGGACCTGGCACCCCCCACCACTCAGGCCTGAACTAGGGGCCCCGAGGCCCGAGGCTCCCTTCCCGCCCCTGCCTGCAGTGCCTGCGGGGCCCCGGCTCCCCCCGTGCCAGTAACGCCACCCTCCGGGTCCAGCTGTCTGTCATTCCAGCCCCAGGGTTCTGCTGAGCCCTTCGGCCACCCAGGGCCACCCAGCACTGTGCTCCGCGTTGTGTCCCAAGCCTGCCCTTTACCCTGTGCCTGTGTCCAGTGCCCCCCCGGCCCCTTGCCAGGCCAGTGCTCTCTGGGGTCACAGCCATTCTCAGCCAGGAGAGCTGACTGCTAGCCAGTAACCCCTCCTGGTGACCCTCACCCATGGCCCCAGACCCCCCTCCTTCACCAGGGGCCCCTTGTCATGAACGTAAGAGGCTCTCAGCAGAGAGGGCCTCGCCCCGTCTGTAAACACTGGTTCTTCCAAACAAAATGCATTTGCCAAGACAGAATTGTAGATCTGGGACTGAACAGCCGCAGACCACAGTCTACACTAGCCTCTCTCTGACCACAGCTTCTACACCTGCCTGGGTGCACCCACCCTGCACCGAAATCCCCGTGTGCACCCTGGCGCCCACCTGCTGCCACAGGCCTGGCAGTCTGTGCCTGACTGGACACCCTGTTGACTTCTCGGCAGCCTCCCGTCTGTCTGTGACACCAGAAGGGGGCACACCCTGGTTGAAGTCTCTCTCTTAGACCTTGATCCTCACCCAGGGAGGCTCAAGGAGGGACATGAGGCCCTGGCAAGTAGAGAAGTGTGGGAGTCCCTCCTCAGCCAGGCCCCTCGAGCTCCAGGCTGGCCCAGTGCCCCGAGCAGAGGGGATGCTTGAGTGTCTTGCCAAAGACAGGCTCTTCTGGGGAGCGGACAGTCTGCCCTGCCACACCCACGGCACACCTGTGACCACCGCCCCTCTGTGTCCTGTCTGCCTGTCTGTCCACTAACTGTACCACACAGGCCATTAAAAGATGAAGGCAGAAACTCCCCACCTGCTGCCTCGCAGTAGCGTCTGTGTGGGCGGGGGCGGCCCCCCCACCTTGCTTGTCCGTCGTGGGGGAAGGAGTCCTGTTGGCTGGGACGTCCCTCTTCTCATCTGGAAAGTGGCCCTGTCCACCTGGAGTTCGTCCGCTCGGGGTGGACGGGGGTGGGTCGCTCTGGGTGGCGTGGGAACTGGAAGTGCTCGGGGTGTGAAGGGCACCTTGGCGCTCAGGTCAGCGAAGAGGACTATGTCCTCAATTGAATAGGGAGAAGAAGAGGGGAGGCAGCGTGCCCCCTGCCTGCGGGGACTCAGAGCCCGGACCTGGGGGCTGCGTGCTCTGTGCTGAAGTCCTAGCTGTGCGGCCAATTCGTGCGACAGGAGCAACTTCCTGAACTGTTCGGTGCCGTAGTACCCCCGAGGAGCGGGGCCGGTCCACTCTCTGCTGCCGGTCCCTTGGAGGAAGGTTGGGGCCGGGGGCTGCCCATCAAGGGGCTGTGCTCCAGCCACTGGGCCCACTGGGCAGGCCTCACTCTGGCACCCGGTGGGCACCCTGGGCAGCTGTGGGAAGAGCCTGTAGGTGATATCACAGGGACCGCCAGGTGGCGCCAGTTCACTGCTGCTGCTGCTGCTCCTGCTGTCGTGTGACTCAGTTTCTCTGAAGCTGGAGGGTCATCAGAGCCTTTCCCCTGGCTGGTGGAGGTACCCATGGGGTCGGGCTGAGAGTTGACCTCAGGGGAGGAGTGGGAAGCAGCACCAGGAGAAGGGCCCAGCCTCCCCCAGCCCCTCACACTTGCTCAGGGCCACTCAGACCTTCAGCATCGTCCTCCTTGTGGTCTTCAGATGGGGGTGTGGCTGGGAGTGCTGATCTTGGCACTCTGAAGCCCTCCAGCCTCTCACTGGCCAAGAGAATTTTCTGCACTGCTGGATACACCCAATACAGTAGCCACTGGCCACATGGCTGGGGCAACCAAGAAACTTTTCATTTCCCGTAGCTTGGCTATAAGTAGCCCGTGTGGTCAGTGGCCACGGTGCCGGGGGGGGGGGGGGGGGTGTGCTTGGGACGAAGGGGGGGCCCGTGAAGCTGGGTGCTAGACACAATCTAATAGGAAATAAAAAATAATATTCTGCACGTCAGAATGTGTTTGCTTTTTTTTTATAATTTCATAGCTATTTTTTTCACAGTTTTAAAAAGTTTATATTTATATATATTTATATATATTTATCTTTATATATATAATTAAAAAG
>NC_043707.1:34562753-34567732 GCF_006229205.1 Suricata suricatta | reverse complement strand
CCCCCCCCCAACAGCTGCCACCAAGCATCAAGTACCACCTCCCCAGCCCCCGAAATGAACCACTCCAGACACAGTAGCCTCTGATTATAGCTTTTTCTTTTTTCTTTTCTTTTTTATGAAAAAGATCACACAGAATTTGCCAACAAACAAAATTCCAAAAGAAACTTAAAAAAAAAATTCCCCCCAAAAACAAAACCGAAGTCTGGCTTTTCCTTCCCTTAAGATTGTCTGGACGAGGCCTCCCGTCCCCCTGGAAGGCGTGGGGGCTGGTAAGTGCTCTCCGGGCCGTGGGGGCCGGGCCGTGGGGGCCGGGCCACTGCGCCCGGCTGGCCCCTGCCTCCCTCAGCCTCTGCTCTCCCTAACTGCTTCTCCATTCTGGGGGCGAGTACAGTACACCGGGGCCGGGCGGGGCGGGCGGGGTGTGCTTGGGACGAAGGGGGGGCCCGTGAAGCTGGGTGCTAGACACAATCTAATAGGAAATAAAAAATAATATTCTGCACGTCAGAATGTGTTTGCTTTTTTTTTATAATTTCATAGCTATTTTTTTCACAGTTTTAAAAAGTTTATATTTATATATATTTATATATATTTATCTTTATATATATAATTAAAAAGTTGACTCCATTTAAAGGCGTATGATACAGGGGCAAGGAGAGTCTCTTGGTACAATAAAACTGTACAGTTTACCAAGTGCCGTCTCCCTCCGGGCTGGCCGAGGCCAGGGCAGGAGGGCCGGGCGCGGCCGGGACGAGGATTTCAGCACCATTGGGGTTGTCTGTAGTGTAAGGGGCTGGACCAGGAGGAGGGGCCCTCGGGGCAAGCAGCCCCCTCCGCCTGGCACCTGGCTGTTGCGCCCGGGCTCCACCCTCAGCTGGCTCTCGCGCTCCAGGCCGTCCTGAGTGGGCGGAGGCCGGGCACCCCGGCCCGTGCCCAGAGCAGGCCTGGCCTGATCGCTGAGGCTGGCAGGCATCCGGCCACTTCCTGTCTCACGGCAGGAGGCTGGGAGTGGGCTCCGTGCTGAGGGGGGACTCGGGCACTAAGAGTCGAACCCACGAGCAGTGGGAACCCCAGAACGAATGTCAGTTTGGTTCCCTGGAAACCTCCTCCCCACTGAATCCCCCCTGGGCCACGGCTGAAGGCGCCTGAGGGCCGGAGGCCTGGCCGGGCCCAGTGCTTACAAGGTGCTGGAGGGGGGGCCCTGATGGGGGCCCTGGCAGAGCCATACCCTGATAGCTGAGAGGAACCCTGTCTTGGGGGGCACTCGGGGGCACAAAGGGGGGCCGGAGACGTGTGCACATGTGTGCACACACGTGCATGCATACAGGCACACACATGTACACACGCACGCCAGGGCATCCAAGGGCACACTTGCATGCACGTGGTCCCCGAGACGTGGCAGTGATGGCGAGGGGCCCCTGTTGGCCGGCCCTTAGGGCACAAGGCAGCTGGCAGGGCGCTGGGCGCTCAGCAGAGCACAGGCACACCGTCGGTGGAGAAGATCATGCCCGTGGTGGGCTCATAGGTGCCCGCGAGGTAGTACAGACCCTCGCTGTCCTGGTACTTCTTGGTCTTGAGCATCTGCTCGTACTGCTCCAGGCCCACCACCAGGCACTTGTGCGACACGGTCTGCACGTCGTTCTCGTCCACGTGCGAGGACTGGTACAGGGCGCGCTGTGGGCACAGCAGGTGGGCTCAGGGCAGGAAGACCTCTAAGCCCTCCCCCAACCACCCTGTCCCAGACCAGCAGGACCAGGGCGAGCCTTGAGGGCTGGGACAGAGAAAGACGTCCCACAGAGAGACTGAGAGGGAGGCTGCGATTCCGAGACCAAGAGAGATCCCAAGACAAAGACCTAAAGAGTGAGGGCCCCAAAGAGATGGGGGAGAGGGCGCAGCAGACATGGGGTTCAGAGTCGGACGTAGGGTTGGGGTCAGAGGCCCTGCCCCACTGGGCTACGTGTAGAGGGTCTGAGAAGGCCCGCCCTCCAGCCCCTGCCCCTACCTCCATGAAGTCCTTCCTCTGGCTGGAGGCCCGCAGGGCCGCGGGGAGGCTGCGGCCAGACTTCTGGTCCCAGTGCTGTGTGTGACAGACACCAGGTGGTGGTCAGCCCGGCCTTGGGCCTCAAAGCCAAACACCCCAGCCTCAACCTCAGGGCCCATGGGGCCACTGCTCCCCAGTGCAGCACACATGGCCCCAGCCTCACCTGGCCCTCGTGGAGGCGCTTGCCCGGGCTGGTCTCCTCGGGGTGGTAGAACCACTTGACACGCACCACCATGTTGCTGCCCCAGGACTCCCACATGCTCTGGATGCGGCCGATGTAGGGCAGGTTGGGGCGGCCAGCCGACAGGAACACGGCGCAGTCCCCGATGCGGATCATCTCCTTGCCGCGCACAATGGCCTTGTAGAACAGCTTGCGGGCCTTGCCCTTCATTCCGCGGCGCTGTGGGACATGCATGTCAGGGAGCCCTGGGCCGGTCCCCACACTCCGGGGTTCCGCAGAGAGTGGGGTGGGAGGAATCCCCTTGCTTGTTCGAACGGGGGCCGGGGGGGGGGGGGCTTCTTCACCGCTCTGCACGCCAGGGCTCTAAGAGGGGCTTCACTGACACGAAGGACCTCAGCTAAGAGGGACCTCCGGGACCGTCTGGGTGGCTCAAGTCATGATCTCAGTTCGTGGGTGCTGACAGCTCAGAGCCTGGAGCCTGCTTCAGATTCTGTGTCTCCCTCTCCTTCTGCCTCTCCCCAGCTCACGTGAGCTCGCTCTCTCTCTCTCTCTCTCTCTCTCTCTCTCACTTTCTCAAAAATGGCTTTAAAAAAGGAAAGAAACTTAATAGGGACCTCCAATTCCCCGTCCTGGAGTAGTGTGGGCACACAACACCTGGCCCACTGTGCCTGCTGTCCATGGGGCTTGCGGTGGCCCATGCAGACCCACAGTTTCCAGACAGTGCCAGTGAGGGCCAGTGGGGAGACAGGACAGGGATGCCCAGGGGCTGTCCAGAGTGCATGGCTCCCCCCACGGCCAGCACACAACCACTCAGACCCTGAGGCCACAGGTCCCTTGCTGCACAGCCTCATTCTACACCCCCACAGGCAGCGTGGGGCTGAGTCAGCCACCTAAGTGGCCTGAGCAAGGACAATGGAGTAGGGGACGCGGGCTGAGGACTGTCACTGGGACAATGTTAGACCCAGGGGAAACCCCTAAGGTCAGCCCACGGCCTGCAGGAGCCAGCACTAGACCCACATCTGCCAGGCCCATGGCGTGCCGTTTTTTTAGTCACTCAGCATTTCCAGAAGTCTGCTCAGTGCCCGGCCTGGGATAGCATGGGAACGGACACGCAGGTTCCAAGGAGGGACAAGACCTGCCTGCCATCAGGACTCCAAGCCCATCAGAGACCCAGGCAGCTCTGGGGCCTGGCACTGTCCCTGAGGACAAACTCCCAGAAGCCAGGCCTGAGCAAAGCTCTGCCCTCCCACGAGCCAGTGCATGCTCTCTTCAAAGCAAGATCTGAAATCACTTTGCCATTTTCACACTGGCTGCGAGGTGACTCAAAGCCAATTTGCCTAAACAGAACACTGCACGCCAATTTTCAACTTTCCCCGGCAGGGGCTTTTTCTTATAATTCATTGGATTCCTGGTGGTGACAGATTTTGAGGTCCTTTCCCTGATTTCTGATATGTCCCATGAACTGCTTAACTGCTTTTCAGCTCAAGGCTGAAGATAAAAGTCGAGGTGAGGCGGACGGCCAAGATTTCTAAATGAGTGCCTTTGTGACAGCCGTTCATTTTCCTACATCCACTGGCTACTCCCCTTCTCACAGACCCACCTCAATCTGCGAGGTTCCCCTGTGAGGCTGATTCAGCCCTGGCAGTGAGCACAGGGCTCGGTGTGGGCACCCCGAAAGTCCTGCCCTCCTGCTGGCACTGTGACTGGCTCAGAGGTGGGCTCAGCACCCGAGCCAAAGAAGTTCTATCAACTTCAACTTGAACCCCTTGCAAAAAGATACTTCCTCTCTAGCATCACTTCCAAGCCAGCAGAGCAGGAGCCGGGAGTCACTGAGGCTGCTTGCTGCCAGGAAGGAAGGGGCTGTGAGAACAGGAGACCAACGCAAAGGCAGGAAGGGGAGACGGAAGCCTGGAGCATGGACCCACAAGGGGGTCTGGGAACGGCCTTACAAGCCACTGGGCTCCTGCTGCACCTGAAGCCTGGACTTTTCTGTCAAAGTGTCCACTAAGCTTGTGCTCTGTCTGCTGCAGCCGGAAGAGCCTCGGCGTTACTGGTACGTCTGCAAATGGCAGGTGCTAAAATACAGAACGAGCCAGTGACGACGGGGCCGAGAGAGCAAGGATGTGCCCAGCTCACAAGCTGTCAGTCCTTGATACGTCCCCTCAGTGAAGCACCTGCTGGGATCAGAGCTCCAGGGGGCCTGGTCAGGAATGTCAGGGAAGATTCTGCGTATTCAAATTTGCCATCCCCAGCAGTGGCCTTGCCAAGAGACCTTCCCTCTTCCTGGGGCCAGCAATCCAAGTGGGCTTAACACTGGACACCCTATGCCCCGCAGGGTCAGAGACACAGATCATCTGCTCCAGGTTCAAGCCCTGAGGAGAGTAGGTGCTGACTGCTTCGGGATGTCCTGCTCTGCACCCCCATTCTGAGGAGCCTTCTGGGGGACTCTAACTGCCCCTGGTGTCACTGGCACAGGGGGGCCCTAAAAAGCCACTGCTGAGACAGAAACCCCTAAGCTAGGCTCTTGATTCAGAACTCCTCCAGATCTTTCTGGCCTTGCTGACGACCCCAGGGAGCTAACACAACACACACACCAGCAGCTTCCCGAGGTCCCAAGAGGTGCAGCGTCAGACTCCACGAGCTCCTCACTGTCAACCCCCACACCCCCACACCTGCCATGGTGGAAGGTGTCTTTGGAGCGGGGGGCAGACCCAGGGGGGTATCACCCCCAAGCCCGCCTCGGGCGTGGCCTTGGGGGGG